>NC_092209.1:7276642-7283748 GCF_043381705.1 Parasteatoda tepidariorum
TAAGGAAGAAAATTTCTTGAATTTTGTGAAAACAACTTGCTAATTAATATTTTTATTCATTTTGCAAAATAATTGCATTTCGAAAGTGGTGTCACTGAGTCTGCTGCGAGAATTTCTCAGAACGTGCTTAACCACGCTGAATAAGCGCTCCACGGGAGTTCAAGGTATTTAAACACACGAAGTTAGCTGTGAAAGCATATATATTGCACATTAATTTTATAAATTACAAAAACATAAGAAATTTTTTTTAAATTTAATTTTTTTAAAATTTTTTTTAGAAAGATTTCCGAGTTTTAGAAAAAAGTAACGATTTCATTCCACATTTTCGTTACAAATACTTGTACTTTTTCCCTAAAAAAGTAGCGAAAGTACAAGTAAAAGTACTAAATTTAAAAAGTAACGAAGTACAAGTAAAAGTACGTACTTTTTACTTGTACCGGCGGTACAAGTAACGAAAGTAAAAGTACTGCCATATATGTATATATATATACACATGCACACATACTTGCAGGGATGCCAAGTGCTCCGGACGTGCCAAAACAACTGAAAAAACGGTAAATAACTACAGAGTGAATTTTACAAATATTTGACTATTTTTGCTTGCTTTTTAAAAGGTATAGCATGAAATAAGTACTATAAAGTGGCGAATTATATAAGCCTACGAATTATTTAGAAATAGTGGTGGATAAAAATCTTCTAAGTTGAATTTATTAAACCAAGAAACACAATTGGTAAACTACCACTTTAAACTATATATTTGCTCTCCGGAGCAAGTTAGCATCTCTGTACTTGTATGGAAAATTTTAGCCTTTCAATCAAATGTGTTGACTTTCATTGTAAATTTAAACAACGTGACTGCTAAAATTCATATTTTATCCAGTAGTTTTACTGCAACCAGTTATCAAATACATTGTCACCCTGTACTTTTAATACTTAGTTTTAACAAAATGTTGTTTTGCTACATTCAAGTCATTCTTTCTGCTTTATTTATAATATGTACAAGTCCGATAATCGAAATTTGCTAATGATAAAAAATATTTTGTCTGGGCAGCTTCTAGCAAAATAATATGTGATTACGTATTTCCATTTCTCATTATTGATAACCTAAGGCTATTCGGTGTTTCGTGTTTCAGGCTGACTGAACACTACTCTCTGCAGACACACCTTCTGCCTATATTTTGTGTGAAGAACTTGTTGCCATGAATATTATTTTATACTTTTTTTTCCAGTTTTAGTAACGAACTTGATAATTAGTTTGAAATTTTAAAAGACTGAATTAACTGGTCTCCCAAGCAAAACACAGCAAACCCTATAATTCCCCCTCCTGTTTTTCCTTTGTTAATTTTTTAAATTGTTTGTCATTTTTGAGATGACACAGAAATAACTCTGAAAATATTTTGTTGATCACAAGCTGTTGTAGATATTTTAAGACTTAAGTTTTATTTTAACCACATTTACACTGTAAATTTTTAAATGACTTGTTTAAAAAATTATGATTTATATATTTTTTTAAAGAATAATCTTTTAATGCAGTTTATTTACATTGTATAATAAGTAATTTAGATAACAGGTACATGAATTCTGTTTGTTCTGTCGTAATTTATTTACGTGTCATTTGATTTTTGAGCAAAAGTGTTGAAGAAAGAGTATACATATCACGTTTAGTACATAGTTTTTATTGAAGCCCATGGGGCCGGATAGCCTGGTTGGCGAGGCACTGGATTCGCGTTCGTAAGAACGGGAGCTCAAATTCCGCTGACCGCAGATTCCCCGTGTAGTAAATGGTGACTGGTACACATCAAATCTGTCAAATCATGAAATCCTCCATGTTCCAATGATAAATTAAGGAAGGGTACTGAATTGGAGATGGATCATTATCCGGTTCAGGTCAAAATTATGATCTGTGGAATGGGTCCGCTCAATAAATGAATTATTCGCTATGAATGGCACCACTGGAAAACAAGAACAATCGCACTCCTTGCCTATGACAACAACAACATTGATGCTCATTCACGAATATTATAATACACAATCAACTCTTTAAATATTCACAACTTTTTTATTTAAGGATTTGAAATTTTATCCATGACGCAGGGCATTATTTATTGTTCATTTAATTTTTATATTCTGTTTGATTTATGTTATTTTTTTGAAGAATAAAATATTTAGTATGATTTGTTTTTTGTTTATTTTTTTAAAATGACAGTTCAAAATTGCACGACATATTTTTTTTTTTTGCCAATTAAATCTGCAGGAACTTTGGTAATGATTGCATTGAATGTTCATTTTTAAAGTTCTTGTATAAAATAAGTGAAAGAAAGAACAAAACTGTAAACATTACTTGGAGTAAATTATTAATTGAGCGAAGAAAAAAAAACATTTAATCATTATTGCAGTTAGGAAAAACGTAAAAGGGTTTTAATTCTTCATAAACTTAAAAGAAAGAACATCTTAGATCAGGGGCTGTCCAAATAAAATACAGTTTACTCTCGATATCTCGAACTTCGATAACACGGAAACCTGGTTATGTCAAAAAAATATTTTTCCCCTTGTCATTATCCATATAATCACCTAATGTTAATTTGAATTGCTATGTTAAAAGTTTCTTATCAAAACCTTGTTATGTCGATTTTTTTTTTCGATATAGAAAATGAATTATTTCGGAAAAATCACAATGTCACTTTATTGTACACCAAATCTTTTCTATTTAATGCTTAATTATTTTTGTTTTATTTTTAAAAATAAAATTATCATTGTTGTATTCAGACTAATTGTCAACTATAATTACATACATATTTAATAGTAGTCATTCTTATGTTTCATAACTCTACTTTTTAGATTAATATTTTAGAACATTATTAGCTCTGAACTTATCTCGAAAACTCGCTATCTCGAAATGTCTTTAGCGTCCCTTCAACTTTGAGATATCAAGAGTATACTGTATAATTTTTTTTCCTTCCATATTTTTGACTTCTATCCTTCTTTTGTTGCAAAAAATTACGCTTGATCATACTTCACATGCCAAAAATTAGTTTTTAACATTTTTTTTACATATTGCTGGATGTTTTTATGGTGTATTTCATCATTTTTGGGTCATAAAACAAAATTCGCAAGACTCAAAATATTCACATGCCATCGGACTATTTATATCGAATTTCTTATCATTTTTCATTAGAATTTAGACCATTTTTACATAGAAAATCGCTTTGTGAAGGCATACAAACAGAAAAACAAACTTAAAAATATTGTTTTTTAAGTCAAATAATACTAAATTTCTATTGGACGCAGGAGGTTGTAAAATAGTATTGATGATTTGTATAAAAACAGTGAATTCATTCCCAGTGAATAATTTATTCGTCAACAGTTATTTAACAGGTGTACATTTTGTTGACTCTTTCGATGTCGTTCCTGGTCATTCTCTGCTTGTTGTAAGGATCAGACAATTTCTGTCCATTTCTGGCCACCATGGTGTCCTGACCGTTCATGGAGAAGGACTTGTTTCCGTAGATCATGATAGAGTTGTAATCGAAAGAGTTGTACAAGACGTTTTGGTGTGGGGCGAGCTTGTTAAAGTTGAATCGCATGTCTGTAAAAAAGTAGACATTGAATTAAATAAAGGTTATTTCGTTTTTTTTTGATAATGAAAGGAGATTCTTATATAATAAATTAATATTTCATTGAATCATATATTGTCTATTCGTGTCCAATGCTTTTTTGCCATCTTTTTGACAGTAGCATGAATCCAACCTCGTAAAACTTTTATTTTTTGCCAAGAAACGGGTCCAAATGATTTTCGACATTAATCCTTCCACTCGGCAACGACGCTATATATATATATCTATATATATATTTCTCTTACACGGCGATAAAAAAAAGCCTCATTACAACTCCCCGAATGGCAACGCTAGAAAATCGACCAATGATTGCAGCTAAAAATGTCACATGCCAAAACTAGATGTGATGGTTCAACATATAGCGCTTTTAAAAACGGAAACTGAAATAACCAGAGTGTAAAATATTATGTGCTTATACTCATCTTATTTTTTGTTAAATAATTTATTTATTATATATCAATTTATAGATGGTAACGAGAAGAGTTTTGTGGTTGCTATGGTGACTATTTAGAATGTAAATTGCTTTTTTTTGAGTGAGTGTGAGATTTGTTTTTTGTAACTGCGATGCTGTAATTTNCATTCCCTCACTTGTCCCCACTGTTGATTTAAAAAAAGAAAAAATTGTTTCTGAAATAAAAAATAAAAAAATTACGAATTCGTGCTTTTTATTTCAGAATATTGAAATATAGAATTCAGAAAATCAATTTTAAATTTAATTTCTGATAAAAATATTGCCACAGCACTATTTTAAATTTTGTCCCTAGTGTTTCGCATCATTCCCTCACAACAACGTTCTTATCACCTGCAATCTTCTTAGAATAAAAATATTTTAATAAAAACTTAGCAGTTAACAACTGACATCATAGAACGAAATTGCGGTATGTTTCCATCTTCAACTTAAAGAAGCTTTGCTGTGGAATAAATTTTGAATGAATCAAACCAGGTAAATTTTTTTACATTTGTCATTCCCTCATGTCGTTTTATAAAGCAAAATAAAATACAACTTCATCGAGAAAGAGGATAATTATCTGTTGCTTTCTTGTATGAATATAATTGCATGTGATTGATTTCAGAAATCAATTAGGCCTAACTGTTATTTTTAAATTTTATTAAATTCGTCATTCCCTTACTATCATTCCCTCACTAATGTATAAAATGAGGGAATGATGCTAAAGTGAGGGAATGATTCAAAATTATATTATTAATTTTTTTCTCTTTTGGTTCTTGGGTTTTTCTTTTTTTAATAAAAATAGGTTATATAATTAAATTAATTGGTTTTTAGTGAAGCACTATGCTTGCAAGTAGGAACGAATTTTAAAATTTTAGCAAAGACTCACAGAGAAAAGAAGTTATTTCATAGACTTTTAAGTGGAAAAATTTTGAAAAAGTACAGATCATTGTGCTTTTCAAAGTGATTTCTGAAATATAGAAAACATAAAGAATCGGCAAAATCAAAATTAAATAAAAATAACATAACTTATGAATCTTCAGAAAGCTTTGTTGCTTTTTTTGAATCTGAGGATGCATCCAGATTGTGCTCAGGTAAAAAGGAATGCGTCACAAGAAAAAAGATAAAGAGGCAAAAGAGAGTGCTTCTTGTTACACTAAGAAATCTACATATAAAATATTTATGTGAAAACCCAAATCGTCGAATCAGTTATCCTACTTTTTGTCGAATGCGTCCATTTTGGGTAAAACAACCAACAATTAACGATAGAGATACATGTAAGTGTATAGTACATGATGGAAATGATTATCTCAAAGCTTTATGAGATTAATATTACTGAATATAAATTATCAAAATGTTTAATAAAAGCAATAACTTGTGATTCCAGCTGTGAAAATTGTTTGTTCAGAAAATGTCCTAATTGTAAAGATAAAATGCTAATTTATAAAGAGTTTAATGATAAGGAAGTAATCAAGTACAAAAAGTGGGTATGAGAAAAAAATAAATATATTGCTAAAAATCAAGAAAAGATTTCTAATAAACCAATTAACATAGAATATAAAGTTAGTACATCCAATTTAATTAAAGAGCTAGAGGGCAACTGAACAAAATATATGGTCCATATTGCAAATATAGCTCATCAGTATAAAACTATGAATGAACTGAAAAAACAATTATCAACAGATTCAATAGTAATACACATTGATTTTAGCGAAAATTATAATTGCAATCATAGTGAAGAGATTCAGTCAGTGCATTTTGGAAGTGGTAGGCAACAGGAGCTTATTACGAAAAAGAAGGTGATAATGTAGTTTCCAACTCTTTTGCTACAATAAGTCCCTCACTTCGACATGATGCAACAGCAATATGGGCACATCTCAAACCAATTTCTAAGTGGATTTTGAGTACAAATGAAGTGAAACATGTTCATGTGCTGAATGATGGGCCATCAGCCCAATATAGAAACAGAAAAATGTTTCATCTGATATCCCAACATATAAAACAGCTTACTCCTGGTATTCTAAACTTTACTTGGAACTATAATGAAACCGGACATGGAAGAGGAGATCCCGACGGAATTGGAGCTGTTATGAAAAGAACAGCAGATCGGAAAGTGGCAGAAGGAAAAGATGTGCATAATTACAAAACACTTGTTTCTGTATTAAAATAAAATTGCTTAGTAACTTTATTTGAAGTTACAAATGAAGACATATAAAATGTGATAAATTAATTGAGGGAGAAATCAAACCACTCACTGGTACTATGAAAGTTCATCAAGTTGCATACAGTTCAAGGAATAACATATTAAATTTTTGCTCTCTTTCGTGTTTGGCATGTGATGCATCAATTTTGTGTGAACATTATAATTTGGGAACTGCATATGAGTATGAGTCTAAAATCTTTGTTCCATTATGCTCTAGCAAAAACCAAAATACAGAGGAATACAAAACGGGAGATTGGGTGCTAGTTGAGTATGAAAACATTTTATACCCCGGAGAAAAAAGATCTTACATTAAAAAAATTTAACAATTGATGTAATGGTTCCCACAAATGTAGAAAAATACAAATGGCCCTATCCAAAAGACATACACAGCTACACAAAAACAGACATCACCCATTCCATATGACAATCGTGCCAGCCAATTTTATTTCCCAAACTTGTAAAAACTATTAAATATATAAAACTAAACTATAGTAAATATTAGATATACTTAGTATGTTATCATTTTCAAATTTGAGGTAGCTGTAACTTAGAGAAAAACATGTATTAAAATAAAATATCATTCCCTCACAATTAGTGTCATTCCCTCACTTTTTAAATAGTGAAAATAATTAATTTACTTATTAATTAATTTGAAAAATAAATTAGTAAATTGATTTATTAAACTAATTAATTTGTTTATTAAATTAATTAATTAATTATTTATTATTATAAATTAATAATTATAAATTAATTATTTAAAAATTAATTAATTTAAATATTAAGTATAATTTATAGGATATATACTTTCTTTATAATGCCATTACATATTTCTATTAATATA
>NC_092209.1:7285038-7294371 GCF_043381705.1 Parasteatoda tepidariorum
CCTTATCAGTCTGGTTGATTTGAAGTGAATTTTAAACAACCTCAAAACAAGCTGAAGTATATATAAATCAACCTCGTACACCTTAATTACAACCTTTACGAGGTATAATTTTTATTGCTGTTTTCTCTGCAACCTTAAATATACCTCAAAACAACCTTAATACCTCAAAAATACCTCAAATCAACCTTAAATATACCTTAAATTTTCATAAGGGACAGGTTATTTCAATAATCTAAAATTATGAAAACTTTATGATGATGGATGACATCACGATGAATAGAAAAATATCAAAATAATTTGTTTAAAAAAAATCATCAAGCATTTTAGTGTTCAAAAATTCTGTGCAGAACAGCAATATGTTCTCTTTGCTATAACTAGTTAGTAATCCTTTCCTCAATGATTGCTAAATCAATAATTGTTCATAACATATAATGAACTCAGAGTATTGGTTTTAATGGAAAACAAACGAAATTACTAATTTTTATGTGTACTCGATTTTTAAAATAATTTTTTTTACCATTCTCCAGAAAGTCCTAACAGCTCCGGGCTGTAGCGCACACGTTGGGAAAGGTCTAAATAATTTTACTCAGATCAAACACCATTTTTTTTTTAAATCTATGCAATGTAACTTTTAACAAACCGTCGGAGTTGTGACTCCAACTCCACAGACCTAAACTGAAAATTTTAATGAAGTTTAAAAATGAATTTGCGTTTGAAAATGAGGAATTAGTACTGATATTACCTTCTTGTTGCTGAGGGCTCAGTTGAATAACATCAGCCAAAGCAACGGCCAACAAGGGGGCAGGCAGAATAATGTAAAAGGGGGTGCAACCCTCTAACAAACTATCCCCCCACAAAAAAAAATTACAGATATTCTGTTATTACATTTTGTTTTGTTATTACATATACTTTCATCTGTTAATTTTTTTCACGATACATTTCTCAGGCAATCAAAATTGGCCTAACTCTTCCAGCTGCTACATGCACTATTGAACGCACTTTAAGTACAATGCGACGCATCAAAACATGGAATCGGTCTACAATGTCTCACCAGAAATTAAGTAGTTTGTGCATCCTCAATGCGCATAAGAAAAGAATCAAAGATGACTCAGAATTCATTGAAAAAGTTATAAACAGATTTGGACAGCAAACAAGACGATTACAATTCTTGTTTGATTAAGCAATTTTTTAACTGTTATGTATCAATAATTACTTAATTATTTGTTTTTGAATAAAAATATTTTTAATAAAAAAATTTCATAACAAAATTGTTTTTCTGTATCTCTTTAATTGTTTAAAAAAAGCCAGGGGGTGCAAGCGCACCTCCTTGCACCCCCCTGCCGGCGCCCTTGTTGGCCAACAATCCAGCAAGAAACAGTCCAGTCTTCATAATTATCGAAGGGAATGAAACGGAAACGACGATAAACTTGCATGGTTTACGCGTCCTCCTTATAAATGCATTCCTTATCAAAATCATTGTTGAAATGCCGTGAGAGAAAAACTGCTTGATTAAAAGACTTCACGATCGAATGATCAAAACAGGATATAAAAATAAACTTTTAGAAATTTTAATCAAACTGAACAACATTTTGTAACATTAAATAATCTTTTAATACACATTTAATCTGTGCTGATAGATTTTTCCATGAATTTCTGTTATCCAAGGTCTACTATGCTTCAGGATATTTTTCCTTCTCTGTTTTACACCTCTCCTTAATTGTTAAATAATTTGATATAATGAATCAACATTTTACATTTAAAATTTTACTGAATTTATACGCCTTTTTTCTTAAATGTACGCGAAACACGAAATGAAACGTCAACATTATGTTTCAGATAAATAACAAATGTTTATGACGCCGGAAAAATGAAAAAAATCTTAATATTTTTACAATACACTGCCATCCTTTTACTAAATTTATACGATTTTTTAATTATGTAAAAACAATATTGTGTCGTAAATATTTTACAGATCAATTTTCGCCATCATTAGCTAATTGGAAAAAATCCGACTTTTTGCAGAACATCCTTTTTCTGAATTATTCGACTTTTTTTTTAACACTCCTAAAACGTCTAAATTGTGTTACAGAAAAGTTTATAAATATCAACGTTTAAGGTTAGTTAAAAAAAACCTGCTTCAGACAAACTGTAATCATTTCAGTGCATTTATGAGACTTCTTTTTTTGTTGCTGACGTATGCCATTTAGGCAGAGGGGGGGTGCGATTGTTCTTGTTTTCCAGTGGCACCATCTATGGCCAAGAATTCGACTTCTGCCACACCCATACGTGACACACGTTTATAGGGCGGACCCATTCATACATCCATTCATTCTTCCACCGATTGTAATTTTGACCTGAATCAGAGAACGATCAATCTGCGATTCAGTTCGCCTAGAGGTATTGATTTGTTATGGAAACATAGAGGACTTTGAGATTCGGCAGATTTAACGTGCATCAGTCACCATTTACTACACGTGGAGTCTCCGGCGGCACGGATCGAACCCATGACCTACCTACCAGGCTATCCCGGCCACTTCCTATTTTTTCCTGAACAGTTAGTTGACCCGATTTCGTTGAGCAGCTGACCCGATTTTCGGGTATGCTTTTACTTTCGAACCCGGTTCACGTCATTGGAACGCTCTGTCCCCTGAGCCACCACGACTCTAGTATTATCGGTTTTAAAAAAGTGTTGCATTGAGATAATTTAAGTAAGTAACGTGGTTATTCCCGAGGTGAGTCGGCAGGTAAGGCTGTCCACCCTTTATTTATTAATCGATCACATCTAAAACCGTTGTAATTTGCTATTCTAAGTTTATGTTCTGATATTCAGTGAGTTTCTGTGATCATACATTTATCAGCATAAATTTCAAAATTAAATTTATTTTAAAAATTCCTCTATGTTATCACTAATAAAAAAAATCTAAAAAAAAAAAAATGTTTTTTTGATCACTTATCATGAATTATTTTTTATAAGAAGTGTGTTTTGAACAGTATAAATAAAAAAAGATTCGAAAGTTCGGCCTTATTTTTAATTTTGTTATTTCTTTTAGCAAAAATCCAAAATTATGATTTGTTGTTTATTATCTGATAATAGAAATAAATTCGATTTTTTATTTATTTATTTTTGTGTTATCTTTAAATTTCAATTGATTCTTACCTTATAAGGCGCTTTTATAATTTCTTCTCTTATTCCTTTTTCCTTTTGTGAGTTGGGAATGCATCAGTATTTCTAGATAAGAAGCTTTCTATCAGAACTTTGATTGGTTTTCAGGAATAGAGATACTTTTGTGAGAGGATTTTACGAAATTAAAAAAGGAAAGAAAATTTTTCATGACGGTATTTTCTCAACAGATTGAAATTTCATATCATTCGAAATAAAAGATTTTTTCACAGCAATTTTATGGTTGATTACGTAGCATTGCACTTTTTGAACAATCGTTTTATTGAAAGACTTAGAAAAGTATTTGAGATTTTTTTTTCTCGAAACTTTTCATTTTTTTCCCCCTTAACTTTCTGGTCATAACTTTTGTTTTAGTAGTTGGAAGGTATGGCCAGAGGAACACGATCAAAGTTTTATTTGTCATTTATGTTCTTCATTTAAGTTAAATTACAAAAATTTTCCTTAAGTTCCTTGATTTCAAAAGACCTGAAAGGTTCACAGAGTGGGAGAGTCAAAATAATAATTTGTTCCCATAAATAAATATTTTTGTTTTTCATAATTTCTATATGTACCAGTCTTTATTCGATTAAGTTACATAAATCTGGGTATTAGTATACTTCCAAAAATAATTATTTTATCTCCAAAAATATAGCTTTTTGACGTTAAATATATTTTTTAGGAGTTAAAGGTTATTATTTATCATTATTATTTATTTTATAATTCGAATAAAAATTAAAGCAATTTCACTCACGAAGTTTCTTAAGAGAAAAAAAGAAATCTTGAAGGACGGGGTTTTGTCCGACGAACCCCTACAAAATAAAAGATGATCATCACTTTAAAGAAATATTCCAAGTCTGTATGTAATTCACGAACAGTCAGTACGAAAAAAGAGTTCTACAGATTGACCACAATAATTTTATTGAACAAGGACAAGTTCACCTTTTAACTAGTTTCGTTACATGCAGTAGGAAACCTCGAGATAGTCATACCGTTAACCTTACGGTATGCAGACTCTAACTTGTGAGTTATCAACTTATTTTGTTCGGAATATATCGTTATCCTTTTTTATTTTATATTATAACCGTCTTTGAACAGCAAACCCAATTTTCGGGTCTACTCATGTTCATCTGCGTATCCTTGCCATTTTGAACCCAATACGGAACTCCTGGATCAAGTATTGGAATAAATTTGCCTTCGTGGAGGACTTTTTGATGACATTTGTGTACATGGAGAAGGAAACCACGAAAACCTCCAAAGGTAAGCCTGACGGCAAGGGGACTCTAACCCATGATCCGTCTACCGCTGAGGATACTTTAAAGCACTGTGATCGGTGCAAGCCGGATGTGGAATTCGTATCAAGGAGTCATTGTTAATGGGATTCGAACCCGATTCACCTCATTGGAAGGCGAATGTTCTATCCCCTGAGCCATCACGGCTCAGACCGTTATGCTTGCAAAAGAAAAGCAAAAAAAGATCCCCATCGAATCTATCTTTCTCATCCCCATCTAAAAAGTAAAAACACGCATTGGAAACAAATAAACGAAAACACACTCTAACAATTGGTTTTACACAGTATTTCCTACACAACTTGTGTAACATTTCCTTAGTTGGAATATGATATTTGGACATTCTGCGATTTCTTTCTCAGTAATAAAAGAATGACAAAATTACTATGTTTTCTCAATTTGCTATTTAGCATGGATGCTTGAAACATATCCGAATTAAACTTCATTGCATATCGAATATAAATACCGAAAAAAAAATTTATTTTCTATTTAATTAAGTCTCCTTACTATAAGACAGTGTAATCGATGAACAATTATCGGCTATTCTAGGAAAAAGGAATGCCTTTTTTTTGTTTTATCCAGACACTGAAATGGGAAATAAGTTTTTTGTTGTTGTCTGTCGGCAGAATGGATCCTCACTTTTTCATATTTTTGTCCGACTAGTTAAGAGAGCTAGTTTGAAAGCAGGTGCAAATTTTTGAAAGATTGATAGTTTGAAATTCATTTTTAAGGTAAAAAAAACAAAAAGAAAATATGTATATATTTAGAAAATCCAACAATTACAGAGCTGCAATTAAAATTTTAATTTATGCACAGCTGTTACAAAAAATGAAAGATTTTGCAGCGATTGTACGAATTTCGCAGTGATTGCTAGGAATGTGTGAACACACATTCGTTGATCAAAATATAGAAATTTTTTATTATATGAAATATTATTACACGTATATTGTTTAAAAAAAACCCCATGAAATTTTGCGCAGTCAACAGAGAACTGAAATATCAAGCGATGGAGCAGTCACCAGCATAAAAAACAAAAAGACATCTAAAAAAAAAAGTCATCAACCTCAAATAATGGCTACATTTAAGTGTGAATTATTTCCTTTCAGGCATGGCTTTTCAATTACCTTCAATGAACCTTTGAACCGTGTCCTTCTTGGGTGATATTTTTTAGATCATCATTTAATTTAATTCCTGTTGTATCTTAAAAATGATTTGAAATTTACATCGTATGTTTAAATTTTTGGAATAGTCCAATTTTATGCTGCTTACTTTGAATGATATTTGCTCGAATCAAATTTAAATCAATATTTTAATATTTTTTTTTCTTCTTCTTCTTTATTTTTCTTTCGTTCTAATACATAGCATGAAAAAAATGTTACTCATATACAGTTTCGGGAGGCCATAAATAATGCTTAATAAATAGGTATTATAATAGGTACTCAGGCAACTTTCAACAGCTTTTAAGGAACATTTCTTCTTGCGGTTGTGAAACTTTATTTTTTATGTATGACTCTTCGTTTCGTAAATAGTATTTAAAATAATTTTAAAACCACCACATATAAATAATTCAAAAGTTTATAGATAAGCCATTTTGTGCAACTCCTAGTACCTAGCTTATTTTTCAGGCTGCAAGGACTAGACCCAGGAGAAAGACCGCCCAGAGGAAAAGGCAACACCGGACTACAGATTTCCTGCAGATCTTCGGAGATATGCCGGGACTCCTCAAAGACTCCGCGGTTAAACTGCTCCAATCTCTTCTCCCTACCACCAAGAAATGGAGACTGTCCATTCAAGAACAATCACAGAAATTCCTGTGGAATCTCTATTTTTCATTCCATTTAATCAAAGTTTCCCTAGGACATATTGAACAGATGAAGAAGTGCGATGCCCGCTGGAAGGTACTTCATATAACCATATATCAATTCAAGAATATCATATCCTCTTTTTATATATATCCTCTTTAGGTGAAAATTTTAAAATATTATCAAAATTACTCAAAATTCTGAAAGTTCCATTCTGTTAAAAATGTTTTGCTAAAAGCGCAGTATTAGACAGCCCTGTTAGGTATCGTAGTTGTCGATAGCTAATGTAGGTACAGTGGGAATAGGGTTTCCGGCCTGCAGAATTGTCAGAGTAAATCAAAGTTTTTCCCGGATGTTCCATTTTTTAGAATTTCATAATGAAAAGAGTATCAGCATACATATAATTCTAAAACAAAATACACAACTATCCAATGAGTGAACGAAGCGAGATCTAATTGCGAGTCAACCTGAACGGAACTGGAAAGCATTAGTATGGGTATCCTAATTTATAATTAATATAATAATGATAACATGCCACGTTTCGTGGGAAAATTTCTTTTAGTGCTAGAAAAGATGATATCTTAATGCATGCACGTGAATCATTCAAAAGTCCAATCCTTATTTATTTTAGTTCTCTCGCAGTGAGGTTTTAAAATGGCAGGTAAAAATAATCAAAATTATGAAAGCTTCAGTTTTTAATTTTCTACAACTCTGTAATTATTTGGAAAATAGCGTAACAGCAGGCAGTCCTGTTAAAATGTAAAGGTGAAAACAAACGTCGTGATACTCTAATAGGAATTTCATTAAGAAAATAATATAGATACCAGTCTTTAACTTTTTAATCCTTGATACTGATCCGATAACTGAAAAAAGTCTGATTATTTGTTACTATATGCACATTCAAAATTTTCTACTTTTAGCTACCAATATAAGTTTAAATTATAATAGCTGCCTGATTTCAAATTAAAATATAGAAAGTAATGTTAACCCTTTGCACTCGAAATCCTTTCAACTGTTTAAAAAAAATTAACGCTACCACTAAAATTTTGAGAGAATTTTTGCAATCTTGCCTTATAAAATCCGAGGATCACTCAATCAAGTGATAACTAAACATTAAGATGAAAAAAATTTCACAATTAGAGTGGTGGATAATTTACAGGTGACAGTGGTGACTGACAGTCACCTCTCGAGTGAAAAGGGTTAATATTGATATTTTGTTTTTTCTGAAAGGTAAATATCAAGAATGAAATACTGTGTTACCAGTCCGTATCTTTTTAAGACAATTACGTGCAATCAGTTGGATATTTTTTTCGAAAAAGTTTATTAAATTCCAGGTTAACTTTCCGCAAAAATTAGCCAACGACAAAAAAAGAAAAAAAAGATTCAATTATCTTTTTTTATGACAGAAATTTAATACTCTAAACTAGGGTCCAATTTATTAGTCTAAATACTAAACTATTAGTCTAATTTATTAAACTAAGGTCTAGACCCCAATTTAGTTTCTAAAATTTTTGTGAGATCCTACTAACATTTTTGTGGGATCCTACTAGCATTTTTGTGGGATCCTACTAACATTTTTGTGGGATCCTACTAACATTTTTGTGGGATCCTACCAACCCACGTCTGAGTAAAACTCTCAATATGTACTGTAATATACAATTAAAATTTTCGGTTATTAACTTTCTTATTAAGACATAGAACAATGTGAACATTTTAAATAAGTAACAAACTTAGAAATACAATCCAATGTCTTATCTTCATCTATTTTAAAGTACATTATGTAAATATATTAGGTAATTGTAAAATTATTATAGACAAGTTAAAAGAATATCAAAATTTCAGACGTTTTTAGAGGCTGCAAATCCTAGATTGTTGTCGTGACCCACGATTTAAGAAGCTTTACTTTCAAGGAGAACACGTAATTTTACTTTTTCTTTAAGTTACAATTCTTATTTTATTTTATTTCATTACGAGTATTAGAAATGCTCTTCGAAAGGAAAGAAAGAAATAACATCGGAACTTTGATTACGTTTGAAAAGACCATCAAAAAGTGGATCATCAAATTGGAACTCTTTTTTGAGGTAGATCTTTTGAGACTCATTTCGTGATTGACTGCACTACAATTCACTTTTTTTAAGGAACTCCATTAAAAGTAGAACATTAGAATGGAGATGTCAATTCCCCGGGAAAAAAATTAATACATCTAAAAAATCTATTTTTAGCTTTTTTTGGTGAGAGTAAATTAATCGAGACAATCACACCTTATTAACAGTCATAACGTGTAAATTCCTAAATAAAAAAAAATTGCTCTTTCCTATAAGAAATAATAAATTTAAATTTTTTCGCTACTATAATTTTTTCAGAGCGGGGATTTTCTGTGTAGCATGGGGTACAGTGCTCAGATAAAAACAATCAAAATAATGAACAGTTTTCTATTCAGTTTACTATTAGAAGAAAGGTATAATTTTTGCATTAAATATGAATAATTTTAAATCGAAGTTGTGGTGATAGTTGGGATTGAAAAATTACACAGATTTAAAAAACAAAAGAATTGAGTTTCTACCACTTCTTACAATTTTAGTCGTCTGTGGCACCCCTGGAATACGTCTTAGCCAACTCCTCCCATGACTGAAAGCCTCCACACGGTTTCTTATAGGTAGTAGTCCGATAAAACCAATATGAAGGTAAAACAGTTTACTAAAGAGCCATTTAATACAAAATCTAGTAGAATTAAGAAAGTGGTAGCAAATATATGTCTAAAAATTTGTTTCATTTATGAATAGGATTGGTTTATCTTATTTACTTGTCAACCACCATAAATTCAATTATCAAATACATGTTAGATTTCCCCTAATTACTTTTAAATAAGAATTTGGGTTCAAGAGCACAACTGATTCACTTTTTAAATAGTCTGCGCGGACTACTTATAAAAAACTTTGTGGGGGCTTTCAGATGTAGGAGGGGATGGCTAAACACGCCTCAGTGAGGATTTTTAATGTTTCACAAATTCCCTTTCCCCTTTAACGCAGAATTCTTATAAGAAAATATTTTTCATTATTTTGTATTAATTTTGGTCAAAATAATT
>NC_092209.1:7296536-7314566 GCF_043381705.1 Parasteatoda tepidariorum
CAACAATAAAAAATAGTCATACTTTTAATGAGACGGATGTACTTGATGAATTGACAGCAAATTATCAATATTTGGCTTCAGTTTTGTAAGAAGTAATCTCAAATCTCCCCGTTCTGTGATGTTCAATCTGCTCCTTTTTTTTTGTTAACAGGTTGATAACGACACTAAAACTTCTTTCGACAAGATATGACGAGGGAAACGCTATCAAAAATTTTCTCGAATTTTCCCACAACCCAGGATATTTTTCGGGGATTTCTGCCTGCAGTCAAAATGTTTGATAGCCTATTTTAATTTCACCTTCAGTTCCTCGTTGGTGCTGAGCTCAAGTAGCTCCTTTTGTAATACCACATTCGCATCTTCCGTTTCATCAAATGGGGTTATGATCCATGGTTGTATTTCCATCGTCAGAATATCTTCAAATCTATTTTTGAAGTCATCATGCTGGGTATTTAAATGCGAGCGGGTGCACGGGCGGCACTTTGCAAGTCTCAACATGTGGTGTACACTTGTACTATTATCTATTGTTCTATTCAATTCTGTGTTTGAACTGAGTCTCGAATATTTTTGAATACCTACCTAGAGAATGATGCTACCTGTCTACGTTGATGGGTAAATCCAAGCTAAAATTTTTGTTCTTTATTATGAAAACCAGAAAATGTTTCGTGGACCCCCACTTGCAACTTGTGAACCCCTGTTTTCTTTTCACGTCTACGTGGACCCCCGTGTGGTCTCCTATGGACCCTTGGGGGTCCACCTGGACCACTTTGGGAACCTATGATTTAAATGAAGAAACCTCATACCGTTCTCAGGGCCGTCTTAATAGCATGTAGAGACCCCGGGCACAGAAATGTTTTGGGCTTCTAAAGCAAGTCATATTGTTAAAAATCGAATTAAAAAACTTCCCAAAGCATTTTTAAGATATAGAACAATTTTAAACACATTTTGATTACCCTAAAAACTCAATGAACATAAAATAAAGCCCTTTTAAACTATGCACAATTAAAAAAAAATTGATATTATTATCAGTTGCAATCTTCAAATGATAAAATAATTTTCAAAACCATGAAAGCTAGTTAAGTTAAAAAACACAAAGTTATAACCAATCAAGAATCCAATGGTATGAAATATTTTGCCAAACTTAGTTATTATAACATCTTTCAATGCGCATCAGCCATAACTAGTGTAACAGTTGCTGTACCTCAGTGCTGGGTAATTTTAAACTCTTTCAATTATTACTTTATGTAACTCATTTTAAATACTAAACAGAGTGGGCGGTGGTCAAGCATATTTAGAGACATTATGACTTTACATAAACCTTGCTCACATTAGTTTTTTTTAACAGGAGTGTATAAATCTTGGAAGGCCTCAAATTGAACAGTAAATGAGAGTAACCTCATTGGAAACTTCATTGGAATGTAGAAAAATAGATGTCGGTTGCCTTTTGAAGTTTTAATTGTGACAAACATTTCAAATTATTGGTGTTAGCATGATAATCAATCACTATTTGTAGAAGGAAAATTATAATTCACACTTTATACAAAAATATATTTATTTTAAAAAAATATATAAGACAATGTTGATTATTCTCAGTTTTTTTTTTTAATGCAATCGATAAAAAGTATGATTTTTAGAGTGCCTGGGCCCCGAAGACGCTACTAACCGTTCTATATAAGAGTTGTACAAAATTCGTATATTCAGCAAAATGTGCTCTCGATGACGGACAGAAAATTTTAATTTTAAAGTAGAGAAGACTCTAAATTGACAATATGCATAATAAAAAGGAAATACATAAAAAAATCGAAATTCTTAACAGAATATTAAAAAAGGATTAAAACGGAAATGTATTTCGACTGTGGCCATGAGACTGACAGATTAGCCTTCTCGACCCTATGTATGCAGTTGTAAGTGCCTTTATTAGGTGGACTTAGTTGCTGAGATAAAACCCTGGTTGTTTAACCGCATTAGGTGAAAGAAGCTAATAAACGATTTTTCTCACAGTTAATAGTTTGATTACCATCTTATTTATGGTTATTTGACCAATTTGCTTGAATATAGTAAAATAACAATTAAATAAATTGTTATTTAATAATTTTTTTCCGAAAAATTACTTACAGTGTAGGATTTTAAGTTACTTTCCCCACCTCTGCTTCTAAATGATTCAAAAGTTCACATGAAACATCATTTAATTCTAATTTTTAGAATGTTGACAAAATCGCCAAAAATAATATCACGCTTTAGTTTTTAATTGCCTACCACTCTATAAAATATTTTGCAAAGTAGTTGGCAGCCCTAGTAGCCAGTCTTGTAACCTTGAATTCTTCAAACCTTTAGAAATAGAAAACTAATTGGTTTTAAATGTTTTACAACCCCTGTTGTTTAAACAACATAGATCTTAAAAATGTCATTTCACTTAGAATGTATTGTGTAAGGTCGTCCCTTGCTAATATCCAGCCTGACTAAAACTTTCGAACCAATTAGCTTTTTCGGAAACCGTAAACGAACATGAAAGATAATCAGGATATTAAATGATCTTCCATTCTCTACATAGTTGGTCATTGATTACAGTTAACTTTTAATCATATAAAATCATTCAACGGTTAAACGACCGCTAATAATTTAGTTAATAATCTTTCTAGGATCCTCTTCTTTTGTAATTTATGAATTATTCATATTTTCTGTTTACATCTTGCATACCTGGGTTTCTCTTTTATTGTCATATTCAAGCTTGTTTTAATTTGTTTTAACAACTTTTTTACCTATTGTTACATGTTCGATTCTTGCTTTCTTCAGTCATTTTGAGTTTGACGATAAGATCCTTGTCCTTGGGACCGGAACTACAGTTCGCCCATTTTTGTGCTTTTATTTGTCGTGACTGACAACTACTACGTTTTGTGCAAATTATTTTATAGAGTAGTAGACATTTAAAAACCAAAACTTCAAGAATTTTCGGAAGATTTGCCAACATTTAAAAGCCTTAAAAGGAAAGAGCAGGAGAAAAGTAGCTTTCCATATGAGCTTTCAAATCTTTTATTTGTTGTGGTGTAGAAAATAAGTTTAATTGAATTAACCATTAACACATTTAAACATAAACTTAGCTACCACTAGAATAAACTTTTACAAAATATCGTAGAAAGTTGGCAGCACTGTTATTTGTTATTCATTCACTTCGTTTAGATAGGTTACTTAATTTTATAAGAAAATTTTTTGTCAAGGAATAATTTTAGGGCAGAATTGTATTAATAAAAAGCTTCACAAATTATTTTCTGCAGAATTTGTTACAAAAACAGTGCATTTTAAAATTAAAAATAAATAAAATAAAGTAATTTAATAAGAAATATTTTTCAATATAGCTTAAAATATTAATACTATGTCATAATAATTTCAATACTATAAATTATTGTTATATTTTAATACGATTTTTTTATTAAAAATAATACTTTAGTTTTATTTTATAATTTTTCCACAAATTTTTTTTCTACAAATCTGTTTGAATATTTTATTCGATGCTGTATTTATTGTGTATTTAAGCACTTTCCTACAAATTCAAAAATTACAGACGTGCCGTACATTCAAACACGTTCAATAAAATTCAAATACATATCTTAGAGAACCAGAAGCTTTTAAAAGAAAATGTTCCTCCTTCGAAGTTATTCCCTGGAGTTTCAACAATAGTATGTTTTCTCTCTTTTATGGGTTACTTTGAAATACATCCACTGAATGAATGTTGGACGTCAAATATATGATTCAGTTTCATATGCAAAAGGAATTTTAAAACGTTTTATAAGAATAGCGGAATAGAGCTTCTTTTTTTTTTTTTCTACAACCGTATTTAAATGGACTGTATTTTGTTTGCAATAGAATGTTTTGTAAATTTTGTTTGAGAAAATGTTGTGAAGGGAGCAAATATGAATCAATTAAAATTTAATTGAATAAACATTTTGCATTTTATTTTTACTAGAATGCATTGTAAAAAGAAAATAATTTTATAATATACTTCATATGTTTTTTTGTTGATCGCATAGGGTTTTCAATAGCCATTGATTTTAAGTATGATAATTATTTGTAACAGTTGATAATTATTTAGTTGATAATAATCAGTTGATAATTATTTGTAACATTCATTAATTATCAAAGTGTTTGCAGTAAGCTAGCTTTCTAAATTTTGAGATTCCTAGAAAATGTTTGTTTCAGAAGTAGTGAATTAAAGAAGAATTTTTAAATAAATGAAATTTGGAGTTTTGTCGGAGATTCAATATATAATGGAGAGGGTTATGAGATGCTTATATGGATAGTTTCTATGAACGCCTAAAATATTTCTATTATTCAAAATTTTCTATAAAATTTTCATAAAATTTGACACAATTACAACGGGAGCACAAAACACTAGATTTTTAAGAAACAAATTTAGAAACAAGGCTTTTAGGGTGGAAAAATAACTTCTTAATTTTCGCATTAATTTGAACTAAGATTATCTTTAATCTTCGCTTTTAACTATAGTAGATGTGATAATGGGAATTCGGATCCAGCAGGCCGAAGATTCCCCGTGTAGTAAATGGTGACTGATGTACGTTAAATCTGTCAGGTCACAAAGTCCTCCTTGTTCCCATAAAAAATCAATACTGGATACCTCTGGGGGTACTGAATTGGAGATAGATCGGTCTCTGGTTCAGGTCAAAATTATGATCTGTGGATGAATGAATGGATATATGAATGGGTCAGACCTATAAACGGGTGTGGCAGAAGTCGAATACTTGGTCACAGATGGCGCCACTGGAAAAACAAGAACAACCGCATCCCTCCGCCTTAATGGCCGACTACGACAACAACAACAACTATAGTAGATAATATATTTTAAATGTTTATCACACATTATAATAGAGGCCTTCTTTTAGTTAAGTTAAAGTGAATGACGACTAAACTGTGGACAATCGAGTCTTTTGGTGGTAATAAACTTACGTTAATGCTGGCAGGATTTTTTAAACCCTTTGAGTACTTTAATACTAATATAATCACTAAATCATTTAAAATGCGTAATACCGTGAAAAATCGAAATAAAGAGAATGTCGACTTTCATCGGTGAATGTCAACAATCATGTAGTCTCTTTGGTGAGTGTTCGAAATACTTGTTATATTCGTCAGGATATTAATTTATTCGTTGATATCATTATATTTATTCGATATTTTAATATCTGCTGAGGATAAATTAGGAGAAACATCAATGTTCGGAGTACCTGGTAAATGTATACAGGGCTGTGGCACTGAACCTTAAAAAAACATTAGCGTAGGGTATATCGGGCAGTGGCACTTGACTAGGACTAGTATATATTTCGGACATTTACCAAAGTGAGTGTCAACATTCACCGGTGGAAGTCAACAACCACCCATTTCTGTCACTCACAGTAATAAAATAAGTTTTGAAGTGCATTCAATTAAAATTCAACTAACAAGGGAAACTAGAGAAGTGTGATTCGCCAATTTTGAAATAAACTAGTGGGATGTATGCCTTATGAGGAATAATTTTAGGGGGCAACATTCGTTTCGGCCCATAGAAGGTTCTGTGAGAGATAAAAAATAATTCAATATGTAGGAAAATCGGTATTTTATTACTTCAATGCAGACTATTAGTCATTGTAATTATCTCATACTCCAATTAATTTTGTGGCACTTTCACGCACTATATAATGCATATTTATTGTCAAAATTGATTTTGAAAATTTTATATATATCTGTAGTTTTTCATAAAAACCTGTTAGGTTAATTTTAAAAAAAAATTTGACATCAAACTTTTTAAAATTTAAAATTTTTTTTTTCTAAATTAATTGGAGTATGTAATTGCAAATCAATTAATTAATTAATTAATTATTAATTAATACATAATTAAATATTAATTAATTAATAATTACTTAATTAATAATTATTTAATTAATAATTAATTAATTAATTAGCCAATTAATTTATTAATTATAAAAGTAATTAATTAACCAATTAATTACAAATTAATTGGAGTATGAGACAATTACAATAACTAATAGTCTGCATTGAAGTAATAAAATGCTCGACTTCACGTGCAGGCCGTCGGGCTACCGAAGCGGGGGTGCCATCCCCTCTGCAGAGGATCAAAATTGTGATAGCATGTCTTCGGATCATCCTAAGGGCCCTTTTTCATTACACGACACGATACCGACAAAATCGGACTACAAATGTGTGAACGACAATGTCGTTACCGGATCTTTCAAGCAATTGTTTTTTCACTTGTCCAATATCATTCGTCCGAGAAGTAGAAATTCTTGTTCATTCAATGTTTTGAGCTTGAGTTGCTTGTGTTCTGTTTTGATTTTTTTCTGCAAACTTTAAATATGCCGGATGATAATCGTCTCCTCAAACTTTTTATTTTATTTTAGAAGAAGAAAGCTAGCAGTGCAGAAACGTTTTTGGGTGNAAATTCTTGTTCATTCAATGTTTTGAGCTTGAGTTGCTTGTGTTCTGTTTTGATTTTTTTCTGCAAACTTTAAATATGCCGAATGATAATCGTCTCCTCAAACTTTTTACTTTATTTTAGAAGAAGAAAGCTAGCAGTGTAGAAAAGTTTTTGGGTGCGCGAAATGGTACTTACGTATTAACAGATACAGATTTGGCGGTTTTTAAGTGCCGCCAATCTACACCTAAAATTTTTGCGACAAATCATGAAATAAAACACTCAATTTAAAATTTAAAAATTCAAAGCACTTTATTTAAAATCTAAGTAATCAATCGGATTTCGGTGGAAAATGGGCCGATATAGAGTTTTAGATATATTCAAAACAGTGTCTTTTCTTTCACCAGATGTTGTCGCTATATGAACTCTGATAAATAAGATTCCAAGTGATGTCTCGCTGTTCCCCTATGTCTTTTGTTCCTCCATTTAGCACTGCCCCTTATTCTCTCAACTGTTTGTGTATTATGAACTCCTGTATCAGGATCAATAAAGTTGTATTTATGATAAACTTTTACAAGTAGGAATCCTTCTATTCTCTTTGTTTGGTAACCTTTCCGACTGTCAGAATAAATTGTGCTACCATCTAAGTCAAACTTGCTGATCACACTGTCTTAAATTACATTTCCAAAACATACGTTTACCAAAATAAAGTTTCATGTCATGGAAATTGGTACATTTTAGTTTTTTTTNCCATTTTGGGAGCATCATCAGTAAAATCCTCGTATGTAAAATCCATTTTTACCATAAAATATTATACCGTAATTTTCACAGTAATATTTATTTAATGAGAGTGATTCACTGAGTCTACGATAATTATTACTATAAAAATTACGGTACATAATTTTTTTTGTTTCGTAACATGTTCAGGTAAGAATGGATTACTTTCCATAGGGACCGGTACTTTTCCATAGGAAACCGCTGAAATGCATGGAATTACAATGGGGATATAGATGAATAGGGATAGGGAAGAACGATCCGGTTCTATCCGGATCAATCCGAAAGAAACCAGCTAGAACTGTTCATTAATCATAGTCTCTGGGTCCGACTGACACATAAAAAAAAAAAGAAAGTCAGGTACGTAATTTTAAATGCAAGGGACCAATATCTTCTCTTCAACTCCTTGAAGGCGAAAAATAAAAAGGTGCAAGTTTTGATTTCTTTAAAGCCCAATTTAGTTTATTTATTTTTCCATTTTATAAAAAAATTTAAAATAAATAAAATAATAACAAACTAACGTAATATTAGAACGACCACACATTTTCTTATTTGCAATGCCTAACAGTTTAAGGTAAGTGCATTAATAGTTATACGACAATAATTTTTAATACAATTTTAATAAATTCGCGTAACATCATTTTTAATTTCACTGAATTGAATGGTGGCCATTAAATTTATATACCGAATATACTTGTTACCATGATTGACCGAAATAAAGAGTATGTCGACAATCTCGCAGTCGCTTTGGTGAATGTTCGAAATGCTTGTTATATTCGTCAGGATATTAATTTATTCGTAGATATTATTATATTTATTCGATATTTTAATATCTGCTGAGGATATATTAGGAGAAACATCAGTGTTCGGAGTACCTGGCAAATGTATACAGGGCTGTGGCACTAAACCTTAAAAAAACATTAGCGTAGGGTATACCGGGCAGTGGCACTTGACTAGGACTAGTATATATTTCGGACATTTACCAAAGTGAGTGTCAACATTCACCGGTGGAAGTCAACAACCACTTATTTCTGTCATTCACAGTAATAAAATAAGTTTTGAAATGTATTCAATTAAAATTCAACTAAGTATGATAGTTTCTCGATTAAGTTTTTACATAAAAAGCACTTCAAGGTATCTAAAATTTGGTTTATAAAAACTTTTATAATCTCTTTTATTACGTTATACTTACATTAATTTTTGCTTCTATAATAATTCATTCAATGAAAAATAAATTGACGAAAATTTTTAACTTACGTTTAATTAACACATTGCATGCTGGCAACTTTTTCTTATGCTTATGTGTGTGTTCTCGAAATGAGTGCACCAGCCTATGAAATAGGCTTTATTACATTCATATGGGTGAAGGCAACTTTAAACTCTTAGAGATTAAAATACATCTCTTAGAGATTGAACTTTTAAAACAGTAAGGATTCATAAAAGCTGATGCAAACTTATCTCTATAGTTACAGCTACGTTTTAAAAAAGAAATGACTACGAGGGATTGTAGTACTGATTACATTTATACTACATATGTTCGTGGTAAATGTAATACATATGTACTATATATGTTACATACGTTCGTGGTAATCACGAATGGATAATTCCATTTATATGGATAGCGGAATTTTCAAAAAACGCATTTTTGAAAAGAAACGAATTTACAAAAAGCGAATTTTCAAAAAACGCATTTACATGCGTTATCTTTGAGGACTCATAAAAAACTTATAAGAAAAGTAAAGTATTCCCGTAAAAGCCCGTTGTTGACCCGGGGGAGTCATAGAGGTTAAGACACAACAATTTCGAGATCAACGGTAGGATTGTGGTCAGGCACGTCTGAGACGAGCTGGTACCCATTGATCTAAAACTGGGTGAGCTTCAAGCCACTCTAGGCATTCGAACCCCAGTTCTTCAGCGTGACAGTTTTAACCACTAAGCCATCACGGCTGATAAAAAACGAATATGGACTCATACATTACGATATACTTACGTTAATTATTTATTTCATAGTACATGCAATGAAAAATAAATTTTGAAGAGTACTTAAATTATTTTTTAATATGAAGTTTTTATCTTTCCTGTAAAAAAATGCACTTTAAATTATCGACGATATTTTACATTAGAATAATGTGCATTCTATTACACTGTTGTGGTTAAAGAAACCTTTTTGATAGGCTTCTAAAAGTGTTATTCTAAAATTCCTTTTAAAATTCTGTTTGAATATCAAAGTGAATCAGTTTTGATGTCTTACGTTCGACATTGTGTGTATTTTAAAGAAACCTAAAACACCGCATTTATGACCCCGGGGAAAACTTTGAAAGATCCCCTTACGGAGGATGCATTTGAATTTTATTTTACGTGAATGAATGCCATCGCTTAACCATAAACTCTACGTATTCACGATAAATAAAACATCAAATAAAACTTTTAAGAATTGTATCTGTGTAGAATGACTGAAGGAACAAACATAGAAAGTTTTTATTCATTTTAAAATAACAATAATCGTAGTAATATTTATCCAACAAGCGTCCTCATTTCCAGACAGTTAATGCAAAAACTTGTGGTTCAATTTATTTATTTATAGCGATTTTTATTTTAGTTATTTTATTACCGGCGTTAAAGACGCTAAAGAGCCGGCTCAATTCCGAGTTTACGACTCTCAATGTTCAACACCGTAGCCTTGTCATTTTGAACCTAATCCAGAAGACAAGGGAACTCCACGGATTATGTATTGAAAGAAATTTGCCTTCGTGGAGGACTTTTTGATGGAAATAACCCGCATTTGAGTTACATGAAGGAATAANTTTTTTTTTAGTGCTGAATGTGAGAGGTGTATTAACTTCACGGTCGTAGTCGCTCCTCTGTTGCCGTTAGCAGTCGAGTAATCACAAGTATGCAGGCCGACTCTGTGCGTGATCGAGACGAGACTGAGTAGCAACAGTGCGAGGAGGTGGATAATGTCGCAGTCACAAGTAGCAAGTCAACTGTTCAATGTGGATCATCCATCGAAGTAGGCGTTACTGTCTAGGTAGGCATGTTCATCACATCACGTCCGAAGGTCACCAATTGTGGGGAACGGAGTTAATCGACAATACCAACCGTCATCTATCAAAAGGTACCACGTGATAAAATCAAGATAGCATGCTTTATATACTAGTGAATTGTAGTTGTAATTTTGTAGTGGTAGATACGCTACAACGCTAAAGAGCCGGCTCAATTCCGAGTTTACGACTCTCAATGTTCACCGTAGCCTTGTCATTTTGAACCTAATCCAGAAGACAAGGGAACTCCACGGATTATGTATTGAAAGAAATTTGCCTTCGTGGAGGACTTTTTGATGGAAATAACCCGCATTTGAGTTACATGAAAAAATAACCGCTCAAATTTACCACTGTTAGACCGACGGCAAGGGGTTCTAACCCGTGATCCGTCTACCACATAGATATTTTTACGTCAGAATTGTGGTCGGTGTGAGCCCATTTGTGAAAGTGAGACTGGAAGGAGGAAAAACTGGTAGTAAAACCATTTCAGTTTTAACCAGTTTTCGGGAGAAGTAAATCTATTCTCTTCGTCAAACTATTCAACAATTTTTAATAATTGTTGGGGAAAAATCAGTTTTGTATCTATGCTATAATTGTAAAAAAATCTCTGACAGAAATTTAATTTTTGCTCGAAAAAAATGCTAGAGTGAAATGTCTTTCGTACCAGTTTTTTGCTCTTTTTCGGTATATATAGGCTTTCAGTGTGTGGGAGCCGGTTGCATACTCAGATTTGACTGTAATTTAACAGAGGCTTCACAGCCAACACTCGAATCTTTTTCTTTGCCAAAGCCATTTAGTCTCAATTGTTATTTCATATGATCAGAAGAAGGAGTGAGATGCCCACTTCGCTGGCAGGTACTCTGTTACAATACATATCAAGTCAAGGGAGCCGGGTGCAGAATTCGTATCTACATGCCATCACTGGGATTCGAATCCGGTTCATATCATTGGAAGGCGAACGCTCTATCCCCTGAGCCATCACTACTTTGGATTAAGCATTGGCAAAAACTAGTCATCACGAAGGATGTTTCGATGGAACTAAACCGCATTTGTGTCTCGAGGAGAGGAAAACCTGCCACGGTTCGCCCGACAGCAAGAGGACTCTGACACATGATCCGTCTGCTACGGTTGACATTGTGCGTCGGAACTGTGATTGGTGAGAACGTGGAGCAGAACTTGTATCAACCAGCCACCTCTGGGATTCAAACCTGCGTCACCTCATTGAGCGCTCCATCTCCTGAACTCATTTATAAGATTTAATAAGTAATATAAGACTTTTTATCTGTAATCATGAAGCATGAAAAGGATTCTCCCTGTCTAGGCCCAAACAGGTCTCCACGATCTGGCTTTAGAGCAAAGGTAGCAGATTCGAGTTGTAATCCTGAAGTAGATCCAAGAATATCACACAAGTCTTTGTGTGATATTCTCCTTTAATTCGAGTGAACTGTTTTTCAACTTAACAAGGGCTTATAAATATGTGTCAACTTCTGCTGTCCAAATAAATCTGGAGTTAGAAGAACGACAGCCTAACTCCTTATTATGTTCATAGGCTGATAATTTAAATTTTATTGCTGTGATGTTTTAGCCAATTTACGATGGCAAAAACGATGACATTTCAAGTATAATATTTTGTTTCAAATTTATTTTTTTTGAAATAAGGGATACTTCTTTGGACATGAAGCAAGTGAGAACAAGAGAAATATTTCTCAGGGGCTCCAATGATCCATTGAAAGTTTTAAGAGTGGTATTTATAGTAAAAAAGAAATAAGTTATTTTTATTAATTTTCATTTTAAAATAAAAAATTTCATTATATAC
Source organism: Parasteatoda tepidariorum (assembly GCF_043381705.1). Taxonomy (NCBI): domain Eukaryota; kingdom Metazoa; phylum Arthropoda; class Arachnida; order Araneae; family Theridiidae; genus Parasteatoda; species Parasteatoda tepidariorum. The sequence continues at coordinate 7,308,583 of NC_092209.1, forward strand.
GAATTTTAGCGACTATATTTAAACATAGTGGTGGATACAAACTTACTAAAATAATTTTTATTTTCTTGGTATTGTTAGCATATTTCAAATTTTCTATGAATCCTTCAATGTTTGAGGTTTTGGAAAAACGATTTTTCCAGTCCTAAACCAAATAGTTTCACAACATGGAATTTTTATGAAAAATATATCAGGCCTGAAAAATAAAATATTTAATTTTTTATATATTTGTTTAAACGCCGACCGGACTGTGTAAGGCTCAGAGAACTGTCTTCGCACCAGGAAGGTTCTGGGTTTGAATCCTGGACGAAGCATGGGTGTTCTTTCATTCTCTATACCATCTGTCCTTATGTGGAGGCGACGTTGGCTTATCTAATAGGGTGCACCTGAAAGAGTGCCCTAACAAATTCTGCCCTATTACGCCTGAATTCAGAAGGGCATTGGAAAAACAAAATACTTGCTTCAATTATTTGTAGTGGATAAAACTCCTGTAAATCTAATTTACTGAAATTAAAAAATATATATTTCTTCGCTATCACGAAGTGAATTGAAAAAAAAGACATTCTTTTGAAGGGTATGTGTTTCTGAAACCTGTCACGGATGACAAAAATGTAAAAAGTGGTAGAAACTAAATTTAATTTTATTTATTCATAATCTCTTTGATTATTCAATCGTATCTACCACTATGACTTAAATTTTAAATGATTCATATTTAAAACAAATTTGTTATTTCATTTTCGAGGGAATCGTATACATCCCCACTCTATTTTAGGTCTTTTTACTATTAGTAATTAGTATAAACTGATTTGTGACTTCTCTCGTTCGCCTCTCTACCCATCTTTCCATTGTCAACATTACAGGCGCCCACGGGCTCAAGTTCATATGAAAGAGTCAATAGTCCGCGAGGCACTCTGTAAGAAACACCAGTTCAAGTTATTTCATGTTACTTCTCAGATATGACTGTAAATTTACAGAGGCTCCACAGTCAACACTCGAATCTTTACTTTTACAATGCCATTTAGTCTCAACCATTATACTAGTTCATCAGACGAAGGAGTGAGTACTCTGCTACATCAAGTCCAAATATTTCTTTTTACTTGACAATAAAGTTTTCTCCTATTTTTTCAATACTTGTTTTCGATGTATGACTAACTATTTTAAGACTATACAGTTCCGATGAATCAGCCAGTGGCACTTTGAGCCCTTAGCCGAAATTTTAAACATTCCCAGAATCCAGCATTATTTCCGATAAGTATCAACCTATTGCATATAACTATACAGTCAGAACTCAATGATCCTTTACTTCATTTGCATTTCACCATCTCATCGAAACGCCATAAAGTTCAAGTTAAAGATGAGTGGGAAAAGGTGCCCAGATGTTTATTACAGTTCAGTTCTTTCCAAGAATTATTCAATGCGCATTCCCACCACTTAATCGACCCAAGGCCAGGGAGAAAGGGTAAGCACCCAGGTATTTTAATTCAGTTCAGTTTATTTCTTTTCATTCACTCTCAAATAATAAACTGTAAATATGCCACTAGATTTAATATTATACACAAGTTGCTACTGTTAGTTGTTTAATATTATAGTTGCAATATGCTGAAGTTGCTAATTTTAATATCTTTTACTTAAGATTTTATTAATGTAATTAAGAATTTATTTTGTATTTTTAATCGCCAGTGGCAAACCTGTATCACTGACATTTATTCTGCAATCGTGCTTTCACATTAAAACATTTGATGGTTATTCCTCAAATTAAAAATACAAGGTTTTTATGGATGAAAAGTTAATTCTTAATTTTACTTTTAGTAGTCATTTTAGACTGTTTTTGTTCATCATTTTTTGGTAATAGAATTTATTCATTGCTTTTTAATAATTACAATTATCTTTGAAACTATGTTACAAAAAAGTTATAATAAGTATTATAAAATTATATTCTTTTTATAATAAATTCTACAAAAATGTATTGCAAAGTATTAATACAGTTTTCATTGATTAAGATTTCTTTCCATGACAAAATTTTCTCAAAAAAAATTATAAAACATTCTGTTGTAAACAAAATACACTTCATGTATGTATGCTTGTTAGAAAAAAGTCATATTACGATATTCTTATAAAACTGTCTTTTGCACATGAAACTGAATCTTATTTCAAAGTAACCCATAAAAGAGAAAAATACTATTGTTGAGACTCTAGGGAATAGTTTCGAAGGAGGAATGTTTTTTTCTAAATTCTGGTTTTTTAAGAAATATATCTAAATTGTATTTTACGTCTTTGAATGAACGCCACATCCTTAAATTTGAATTTGTTTGAATGTGCTTTAACCCACAATAAATAATAAATCGAAAACGATTGCTTCAAAGAAAAGTTGTGAAAAGGAAGGAAATAAAAATAAAGAATACGATAATGAATTAGAAAATTCTTATTAAGAAAAACAGTTTTAAAATGCGTTTCATTATTTTATAAATACCTCTAAATTACATTACTATATTAATTTACCATTGTTTTATATTTTTTCCTCGGCAATATTTTATCGGTATACTATAATGTAACTTATGAATAAAGCACAAACAAAACAAAAATTAACATTATTAATTTTGAATGGAAACTTCTGTCGACTTTTCCAACAAAAAATAATGAACAATTCATTTAAAATTATTTTTTGTGTGAAAATAATTTTTGATAAATGAAATTTATAATTATATGCAGAAATTTTTCTATTCGCTCAAAATTTTTTTCGAGATGTAGCGAAAAACGCAAAAAAATAAAACTAACATGAAGGGGCTCAAAATTTCGACTGTTCTCAGCATTAAGGCCCTATTTCCCAGATGAGGGCTTATTTTGAGGGTCAGAATTATACTCGGTCTATAAAAAGATGTATTTATATAGAAAAAATACGTTTTTGTGCCTGATATCGTATCTTTGAAATAGTTTGTACAAAGTTGTTAGCCTATTAGAGGTCATTTCCTCGAACCATTAAGATTGAATACGAATGCAAGAAATATCCAATCATTTGATCTAAAGTTATTCAGGAAGTTTCGTTTATTTTTTGCAAACTGTATTGTTATAAAATAAAAAAAATGATTTGCTTTTATAATTTTTGAACGATGGGTCCGATTTTCCTTTTCTGAAATGTTTTTGCAATATTGTCAAAGAAATCTCACTTAAATAAGTTAAACGTAACCGTGGCAGAATATTCTAGTTTCAACAAAAATGCTCACTTTTCCTGAAGAAACTGTTCTTTATTGCATTCGATTTTTCGGGCAAAATATTCCCCGATACCAAATTTCAGGGAATCTGACAATTAGGGAGATGGGGGGGGGGATTTACAAAGTGAAATAAACACTCAGTATAAAAGAAAGAAATATCGCCGATTTTTGGAATGGATGGAAAAAAAGATTTAAGTAGAGCAAGACTCGAGATTCGTTCTGATTTTAAACTATTCATAGCGTTAATTTTTTAAATAGTAGTGAAGTGAATATGGACCCGAATAAATAATGGTTATTCATTCCATAAACTTATTGCACCGAGCAATGAAGCAAATCTGACCTTAGATTACTAAAATAATCAAAACGTGTAACAATAATTCAAATAAAAACTAGAAAAAAGAAGAACTATTTAATTTCAGTAAGTGGAGTCGCTTATACGCGATATCGCGTGATCTGGTAACGATAGTTAGTCTCATGCGGGTTCTTTCCTTCTCTGTCCTTACTGTGGAAGCGACGCTGGCCCCCCTAATGGGGTGCCCCTGTAAGAGAGGTCAACAAAATCGCCCTGTAGATGCCTGAATTGACGGATGTTAACGCAGGCAGGCATTATAGAAAAAAAAAATATTTGCCGACCAGGTGGCCGAGTGGTTAGCGTGTCTGACTGCGGAGTCATTGGCCGCGGGTTCGAATCCAGCTCAGGGCATGGATGCTTCTCTCTCTCTCTGTGTTTTATGTCCTTTCTCCTTAGTGCGAATGTGACCCGGGCTATAAGCGGGTTTGTGGTTGTGCGACGTGGGCGACGCTGCTTCGCGACAGGTGCCCACTGGGTGACGAGAAGCGAGTAGCAGTTCTGGCATTTCTGTGGCCAATAGGACAAACCAACACCTCCTAGAAGAAGGAAGTCCTCAGCACGGATCAATTTAGTAGTCCGATGTGACGAAGTTAACTGAGCAGTAGATGAAAAATAAGAAAGATGTCATTACGTTCGGGGTACTAAGCTGCGCAGTGGTTGAAAATACGAAATGTCTCATGACGTTTGGACTACTAAAGGATATTCATGGTAACCCGTGCTGAGGCCTGCTTTTTTCTAGAAGGTGTTGGACAAACCCAAAGTGCCCACCATTAGAAAAAAAAAAAGAAAAAAAAGTCTCCTGCTGACTTAATCTCCCTTGTTGCTTTTGCTTCAATTATCTGGACTTATTATTGTGGGTTTAACTCGCAAAGCAGAGTACGCTAAAAATGATGAATACACTAGTAAACTGGAGAATGCATTTATTAATACTTTAAATGTTTAACTTAAATCTAAAAATCGTAATGTTGAACAAATATACAAAGAATCATCATCATCATCTACAATCTTAATCCTATGACGGATATCAGGCCATCGGCCAAAGACTAAAAAGAAGAGCGGGTTGTTCATTCATCATGAAAAGAATTGTTCGTTCTTTTATAGAACACGATGTCTTACGTCACATTGATTAACTGATTATTATTTGACTTCCCTGCACTGCCATCCTGGAGACGAATCTGCAAAAGACTAAAACACTAAAGTTTATAACTTAAAATTAAATTTCCACAATTCTAATTCTAATTAGTGTCTTATTATAATTCTAATAACGTATATAAGGGAAATTACTTCAATGGAATAAAAAATACAGGATATGTTCAAAAAAATTCCGTTTGACCTTTTTTCTTCTTTTTTCCCCACGATCAGTCGTGAAATGCATTTTTTTCTTTTCGGGAGAAGAAATCATTCACGAATATTTTCGTAAAAACACAATATTTCTCGCATTTGGCGAGGTAAGCTTGGCTTAGCACTGTCCCTGATTATTAATGATTTTTTTTTTGTTATCTGTTGCGATGCGATTTGTTAAGCTTTGTTAGATTTAGTGAAGAATCACGGTATTTCTCAGAATACTGAGAAAACATTTACTATAATAGGGTTTTTCTTTTGAAACCAAATTCACGTGATACTGGTACGGACTGGTTCCTTTCTGTCCTGCCATTCGCGATAGTTTTCAAGACTGGCTGTTGTCATTCGCGAGGTCTTTAATCGATGATTCTGGAATCCTAGACGTTCTGTCGTCTTTGAGACAATTCGAGAACTTTGGAGATGCGGTGAAAAATTATATAGAAGGGGGAGCGGAGTACAGTGGAGTTAGTACTTGTATATAGTGTAAATAATTTTCTTTTATGTTCAATTGTTTCTATTACTATGTATCAAATTGCGATTTCATTGTTATGTATAACCCAGACTTGAATTTTGATTTTCAACTGTTGTACATTATGAGATTTAACTTACTGTTAACGCAGCACCCCCTTCCCATCCTCCAATTTATTTTCTATTGCGATGAAAGACTAGATATTCAACACTGGATAGGTACTCTAATAAAACTTGAATAGTTAGCTAGTGGAGTTAGTCAAACTAAGAGTTATATCTGCCGCTTGTCGCTAAATCTGTTTTGTTTTGTCTTAACAAAAAGTTCATTCAATCGTGAACCCGTCGTCGCCACTATTTCGACTAGTGAAGAAATCAGTAACAATACCTTAGGAGATACTGTGCTCGTTGAAGTTATTCATTCCAGCTCGAAACTTTGAGATCGTAGCATAGCGGATATTTCTGTGCCAATATATATATATATATATATATTTGCTGTTCTTGGATCTTTAGGATGTCAAAACGCAAGAATTTAACAATTTTTAATTATTTTGAGAAAAAACCGCGACCTGAAATTAGTGAGGTGGCAGCATCTAGTACCAATGTAAGTTTTTCTGTTG
>NC_092209.1:7314671-7320034 GCF_043381705.1 Parasteatoda tepidariorum
TATATATATATATATATCGGTTAAGAAAGTATTTAATGCTACTAGTATTGCGCGATTTATACACAGGTAAAACTTTTATTCGATTAATAAGTATATTTGTGCTTTGACAAAATTATTTAAAAATCTTTATACCCTTATTCGGAACACATTTTAATACTTTAACAGAATTCTATAATGTCATTTCAGGGTTGCTGGGACCCCAGGAAGAGAAGAATAATCTGTATTTCGTATCCTCTTTGCTTTCGGGAGAAGTAAAATAACTTCTGAAACAGGAAAGGTTCCTTATCTAGAGCAAGTAAATAACAGTTTATAACAAAAGTGTACAACTGATTTAACAAATTTAGAAATAAAATACCAAGTTTTTTCATTTTTCGGGTAGAAACAGCCGTATTAAGATCAACAGTCTTCAATCCTTTATCAAACGAGTGATTAAATTATTCTTTTCTTAAAATTTGAATTTGAAAATCAAGGCACTCTTTTTTACTCTAATAAAACAAAAATGCCAGGTTTTCCAAAAAAAAAAAAAAAAAAAAAAAAAAAAAAAAAAAAAAGAAAGAAAAGAAAAGGTGAATAAATGTCAAAAGAGATTAGAATTACCAAGTTTTCCTAGTACATTTTATTAGTTTTTTATTGCACGTGAAGGATAGGTACTTTATTTACGTTGGAATAGAGATGCACAATGAGCTAATGGCGACGGTCTTTAAAACATTCCTGAGGATGATCCGAAGACACACTATCGTAATTTTGATTCTCTGCAGATGAGATGGCTGGGTAGCCTGGTATCCTGCAAGAGAAGTCGAGCTCATTACGGTAGAACATGTTTAACGAGGACCAATCAAAGTGGTTACCCACAGGCGTATTGACGCAGCCAGTGATTCTTTACTTCGGTGCTCTAGGTGTCTTTACACGATCAGTCCTCTGCGGGACAGTGAAAATGGCATCATCCTCAAAATTTATCTGGGCACCGTTAGCGGCCCTTTTCCCATCCATCTTGAAATGCAATCTTTAAGGTGGCTCTTTCTGGTAATTAGAATGCAAATTTTTGCTTAAACTAGGTGATTTTTTTGGAGTAAAATAACGATTTAGTATGAAAGTAATCGTAATTCGAAGATTTCAGATTGATTTATCGACAATTGTTACAGTAAATTTATGCTGGTCATACAAATGTCACCTCTATAAATTATGAGAATTGCAATAATTGAATTACCAGTCTTCCCATTTTTGTATGTTTGCAAATTTGGGGGAAAAAAGTAGCGCTAAATTAAATGGGTGAGAATCGATAGTGACAGTTTTTCATTGCCAACAGTTTAATTTTCACTTGTAAATAACAAAGAGGTGGGAATTTTTTTTAAAAAAGATGTCACTAGTTATTAAAATAGCATTATAATCTTATTGTGTTCTTATCATCATTTCTGATTATCTAAGTCTTTATTTTTTAATTATTAATTGGTCTTTTCAATTATTAATAAAACGGGAATGGTGTTATTTGTCTAATTTTCGTCCAACTTTATCTCGCTAGTCGTTGAATTAAAATGCAGACAGGTAAATTTTTAGTAGAATGAATCGTAGTAGACGCATAATTTTATTATTTACACTTACCTAAATTTATGAATGCATATAGATTCAACAACCCATTAGGCGATAGAATTTTATTTTTTTTTCTTTCAAAATGATATAAACTAGTTGCTGAATTATTTTAATCTTGATGCTTATGATTTTTTTTATATAGAGAAGGGATTTCACCAACTACATGTTAACATATGGAGAAATGTATATGCTCGAATTTTTCTTTTTTCCTACTGTAACTAATTAATATTTTTGAATAAAGTTTGTTTCGTTTTATTCATTTATGTAGCTGTATAAATCAGTAAATATCTGTTAAGCTGTTAGATTTTGGCTTATAATACACATCTTTAAATTATTAAAATGTAATACTGGTCAAAATGTGTTCGAATCGGGTTCTTGCACTTCAAGAAAAAGACTATGTATACTCACGCATGTGGTCTATGACGTCAGCACAGGCTGATCGTTTATAAGCAAAATGGCGTGTTAAAGTCGAGCTAAGTTTCTCCACATAACTTAGAATGTTAATTAATATGAAGTTAATTAGATACAGCATCCTTATAATTATTTGAATATAATTCTTTTTATTATTTATTGAAATATAAAATTTTCGTTATTTATTGAAATATAATTCTTACTCGTCTACGCCTTTTATTTAACTTAGATTTATTATTTGTTCGTGTATTTTATTGCAACCGTGATATATTTTTGTTTTGTGCACCTGGCAACAGTTGCATAATCAGTTTGTTTATGTTCCACATCGCTTCCTGCCTGTCTTTGTGTTAAGTGAGAAATATACTGTGGAAGAATTGAAATTTTTGTGAGAGAATCTTCGTGTAAAATATATGGAATGTATAATTTAACAGAAGAGATGCTTGATGGGCTTGGCTTACTCGAAATAGAATGAAAAGAACAGTTGTTAGCGTAAACGAATGCCACGTTTCAACAACCCATCAGGATCAAGATACCCACACTACGTCACTTACAAGTATCCCATTATAGTTTAACTATCAATACTTAACCCTTAAGGCCTCACATACCTTTTAATGCTTCAAAAAATCGATTTTTTTAATAATATTTTATTCTATTCTATGGATCTTTCTGAAAATTTGAAAAAAAAAGCATAAAAAAATTCACATTAGGTCAAAAGTTATCGAAAAAATAAGTCAGGAAGAAATTGAAGTTTCGCAATGTTTACATTGGAAGCAGGTGTGTCAAACAACACGTGCTCTCGGGGAAAGAATATATGGGTGTTTTTAATTTACGTCATGACGTATAATTCAGTTTAATTGCTATTAAACAAGCCTCAGATATATTTTTCAGTCTAAAACAAAAAACTACTACTTCCACTAAACTTTTTATATACTTTAACTTTGGATTTCTGTTCGATTTTGATTGCATGGTTTGATCTCTGCCAATTGAGTCTATTTTTAAATTTTCAAATTTAAAAATAGACTCATTTTCTTTCAGTTATACAGTGACAGCCACCCCATAGACTGTTGAACTCAAACGGTCTTTTATTTTAACTTTTTATACTATTTCATGATGTTTGGGATATGGGCCTTCTGCGCGGCCCAGGTGCCCAATTTTTTATAAATAAAGAAGGAAAAAATAGAAGTAAAATTTTTAATTTAACCGTAATTATACTCTTGCAATATTTTACAATAAAGTGGTAATTGACGCTAGAAAAAAATAGTCATTTTTAGTTAAGTGTTTTTAATTTTTCTACTACTACCATTCAAAAATTCTAAGCAAATTTATTGTATATATGTCGTAGTAACGCATTCAAAGAGGTGGGTGTTTATCCTGCAAGTTTTATTGTTTAATTCGCTACCAATTTATTTAAACTTTTACAGGTGTTTTTCTCCAGGGTTACTTTCCCTTACCGGTAGAGTAGAAATAACTAAATTGCAATTAAATTATAGGCAGATATAATTTTACATTTTGAATATGCCATGAAATAAAGAAGCATGCGTTTATATGTATATGTTAAAATAATTTTCGCTCAAATCTTTTCCAACTAAATTTAAATGTTAAATATGAAAAATAAGTGCATACATTTTGCTACGACTTGAAGCATAAAAATTAAATCTTCGCGAAAATTTGATATCGAAGCCGAAAGTGTGTTTCAAGAGTAGTCCGAAATTTATCGAATCAGTGTTCGAAAACATAGAAGAAAACCTTTAACAAACGTTATACGATTTTTTTTTACATTTCTCTCTTAATTTTTTTGTTTAATTTGTTACAAACTAGTTAAAATCCTGGTGCACTTAAATTCGCACTTGAAATTAAAAATTCACGTTTTCTTAAAAGAAAAATGGAGCTTAATATGTAACCATAAAAAAAGCAGAGAATTCATTTTAGATAGCATAAAACACGGGAATATTTAATTAGTACTTTTGGAGAAACTTTTTCAATCTACATTCGATTCTAAATATAAAACGTCATCTAATTAAGATGTTCTGCTTGAAGGATTAAATTTTGAAATTCCCGTTTTTCTTAATCTTATGCATCATACTAAAATATTCAACTTTAATTAGATTCTTTAGTTTTAATTAAGGAAAAACTTGGATCATGATTTTTAAAACTTTTCTAGTAGAAATGCAAATTTTTTATGAAAAATAGTGCTCTTATATTTTCATTAAGAAGCCTAGTTATATCTGTATAAAAAATTAAATTACCCAATCAAGATATTTAAGCTAGTTATAGTAATTACTTGAGACAAAAATGCTTAATGTGCATTAAACTATATTAATAGTTATAAGCAGAAATTTTAATTATGGACTAAATTCAGTAAAAAGAGATGAGTTAAAAACTTTATATATATGTGTATGTATATATTTATAAAACCTTTCAGAAGTTTAATATCTTGGATAAAGGGAAAAAATAGATCAGCAGTTACTAGTATTTGACCAAAACATTTTTCAGTGGAAGCTAATAAATTCTAGTTTCACATTTTATCAGTTAACACATATGTGAACAATTCACATTTTATCAAATAATCAGTTTTTCAGAAGTTACGAATGTAGGAATCACCGATACTTTTTCAAACAAAAAAACAACGAGAAATTATTTGCGAATAATTAAATAGCGTTTTCCTAAAAACTCTCTAGCCCTAAAAAGGAAAAAAACAAACAGATCTATTATTAGAAATAAACTCGCACTTTTTACGATCAAGATTCTGCAATTCTTGAGCTATATTCGGTGTATATATATATGATGCCAACTGCTCCGGACACGCAAAAATAATTAAAAGAACAGTAAATAACTACAAAGTAAATTTTGCTAATATTTGACTATTTTTCTTGCTTTTTAAAAGGTATAGCATGACATAAGCACTAGTCCTAGTCCTAGTGTTTTGATTTTATTGGGCACCTGGGCCGCGAAGCGTCCCCTATCCCATTCATCTGGAATTTTGTAACAGTTTTGGTTGAGCAATGAGGTAAGCAGGCAATGGAGTTGCTTTTATGAATGTTTCAAGCTCTTTGCTTGAATAACTAAAAAGGAATCAAAAATAAATTGAGCAGCTTGCTCTAAACTGTGTTTGTTTGATTTTGGAGTTGTTCAGAATTGTATCAGCATGAGTAAACGTTATTTTCAGAAAGGTTGATGAAATTATTTGTTTTGATAGTTATGATATGAGGCGTCGGAGGTGAAATGTGCAGCTATTGGTCTGTAGTTTTTATCTTTGATATAATTTTCAAATTTAAAGATTTCATTAAAATTTGCTGTTTTACATTCTATGGCTTTATCGAAAAAATCTGCGTTTAGCTTGTATATATGCTGTGATAGAGTTGGTA
>NC_092209.1:7320502-7364347 GCF_043381705.1 Parasteatoda tepidariorum
ACGCTATAGCGTTAAGGTATATCACTTATTATAATAAGTGAACGACATCAAAAATAAAGTAAGTTATAAATTCTCTGACGGATCATTTTAGAATACTTTTTTTAATTCAAAATTGGCTTCGAGATAAAGATTATACGTAAACAAATTGTGATAAGACTGGTTGACTATCAACAATCTGGGTTTTTAACTTGAAATTATGAATTCAAAATGTAAAAATTTCTCTTCCTCTGCCAACTATAAATGCAATAAAATCATTACTTTAATCGAAAGTAAAATCTGAGTTTCTTAAAAAAAAGTTTACTAATAAGCTTAACACCACCTTAAAATATAAATTTGGCTTTTTAGTCTATATCACTGATTAATTTTATAAATAATCAGAAGCATAGTTAATTTATAGAGAAACAAATTTCGATTTTTTTAAAAAAAATTCAAAATACAGCTGTAACATTTCGAAAACTTTTAATCTATATTAGATCAAAATCCTTCCTTCCTCACTGGCTCGACAGCCCAGGATGGGCCTTGGCCTTCTCCAGTAGTTTTTTCCAAGCTGTCCTTCTTTTGGCAATGGACTTCCAATTCTTTATTTTTAATATAGATAAATCAAACTGTAAAATAATTTTCGTTTATTTTAAAACCAAATATGGTGGTAACTAGTTTACACCCAAGTGGTGTTGCGAAACACCATTTTGGAATAGTAAAGCATGTTTTCTACGTCACGTGGTTCAAAGTAGAAACTATTTTTTCTTCTTCCTTTTTTAATATTCTGTAGCATTAACATTTATAATTGCAGTAAGATAAGATACACATCAGAGTTAGTAAAGTTACTCGTATTTTTACTATGTAAATTAAGAATCATTAATTTAGAACACATATATACACTGACTTACTCTAAAAATAAACATAGTTTCTAACTCAAACATACAAGTAACACAGGGAGAAGAATATTAAGAAGAATTCGGAGTAGGCTTATCAGAATGGAAGTGGATCAATAGAATACATTATAATTGTAGTCTGGCGTGCTTAAATTTTTTTTTCCTCCATTGAATTTAATAAATTACGTACCAAATTTAAGGTCATTAAATGTATTTTATGAATATTCAAGTAGTTTTTGGTGAAGTACTTTCTTTAAATTGCATAAAATGTAAAAAATTGAGCTTAAAAGTCGCGGACATGACGAAGATAAATTTTTTTTGTTGGTCATGCAGCATTTAATATTTATCATTTAACATAATATTTTAAGAGATAGATTGTATTTACATAATTAATGACAGAAAAATGTCATTTTTACATTTAGTATTTAAATATGGGGTGTTTATAAGATAACATGTTTACTTTTTAATAATTTTTTTTCCGAATTTCATTGAAACAACGCAATTAAAAGATCTATTTTCTTAAAAATTAGATTTCTTTCAATTATTTACAGTGTTGTATTATTATGGTTTTTAAAAAATTATTATTTTTTTAATTTAATATTTTTTAAAGAATTTTTGAATTGGTCATGTACGCAACGTTACAGACATGACAAGTTGCAAAATGCAATTTCACTAACTTATAATAAACATTTGAGCTTGATAAAAAAATATCCTTCAATAAATTTGTAGCACACACCATAAAACTTATAAAATTTGCACTGTTGTCATTTATTTTTGTAATGACTAATTACAGTGACAAATTACTTCATTTTAAGCATGTCTAAATTCTTCCATTTATTAAAAAAAATATATGTATTTTAAATTTAAACAATAATTGCATTTATGGCAACGTGTGTATTTGTTGTGAATTATGTTAGGAGTAATAGCAACAAAACAGTTAATCGAAGATTAATTAGAGAAGAACATTGTTTCAGAACATTTTTAAAATTATTTGGAACATTAAATAGAACATTTATTAAATTGAACATTAAATCAAACATTAAATAGAACATTATTTAGATAATTAAATAGAAAATTTTTAAATTTTTTAGAATAGAATTATTAAATAGAAAATTTTCTAAATTTTTAGAATAGAATTATTAAATAGAACATTAAATAGAACATTATTTAGATAATTAAATAGAAAATTTTTAAATTTTTTAGAATAGAATTATTAAATAGAAAATTTTTAAATTTTTAGAATAGAATTATTAAATCGAACATTAAATAGAACATTATTTAGATAATTAAATAGAAAAGTTTTAAATTTTTTAGAATAGAATTATTAAATAGAACATTTTTAAATTTTTAGAATAGAATTATTAAATAGAACACTAAATAGAACATTATTTAGATAATTAAATAGAACATTTTTAAAATTATTTAGGCTTTGCACATGTTTATTTGCAGACATTTTTCGATAAAATTTTTTTTTTAGAGTTTTGAAAAGAGTTAATCTTTGCTACTTGATTTTCTTGATTATTATGTAATTAATTCAAGTTAATAAAACTTGAAAGAGATTATAGAATTTTAAACTAAGTTCGTAAAACTATAAAAATTCCTATGCACAGAAATGTCTTGACTGAAAGGACAGAAATTGAAAGCTGAAGATTCTTTGAGCGAAGATGTGAAGATTTAAATATTGGGAAAACTAAATGAGCTTCGTTTTAAATACGTTCTTCCATTTAGAGAGAAAGACCAAGAAGTCCGTGTGCTTAAATACTACGGAAAATTAGAAATATTTATTAAAAAATGGATTATTAAATAAAAATTGGATTTTATTAATTAATATAGTTTAATTACAGATTTTGAAAATCTTAACCGGTTAAAAAATATCCCAACTCTACGGAATATCCTAACTCTACGGTGATCCTTCTGCGGAACCCTAAAGCTCAATGGAACACCATTTGGGTATCCTGCTTTCAATGCATAAGGAAGTTTGCTTGAACATTGACGATTTTTCTCGTACAAAAACGGTGCGTGATTGAACATTTTGGTTTCGATAAATCAAACATTATTTGTTTAAATAGAATTATATAGTTATATATAATGGATAGAAAAAAATACTTTACAGTGTTATGTAGGCAATGTAAATTTTCTTTACATTGGAAAAATGCTACATACTTTATTATTTCGAATCGATGGTTAACCGTGTAAAGCTAAGCACAGATGGCGCTAGTGGTTAAAATTCGTCGTAAGGCTTCCGGGTTACTTTTTCAGCTTAATCGTTACACCTAAGCTTAAAAAAACGTCCAATATAATTATACTTGTAGTGTTTTTATTATAAAGGGTTCTTTCAATCTAACTTTCAACGAAACAAACGGCAAATGAAATCGGAAGACTCTGCAAGCTTACTACGCCCTGCAAGATGCAACTCAAAAAATGACAAACGGTGCTATTATACACAAACATAGCCAAATGAGGGATAACACTCAAAACATGGCTAAACTTATAGTTTGTCTACGGTAAGAACTCCTCCAGCCACAAAGTCTGCTGCTATGAAAACAAGATTAGCGCATTTCAGGGAGGGTAGCTTCTTACACTCTAGGGTTAACACAATAGACCGACGGGTCCAGACGAATGTCTCGGGGAGTTCTTACTTTAGACAAACTATACACTTTATATATGCTGTGAGGTTAATTTTGTTGAATGTGTTTTAGGGTCACGACTTGTTTGAATTTATAAATGACAGGAAATTCTTATGAATGGTAAAATTATGCGTAAATTTAATCATAATAATAAAACATCCTAGAATATTAAGCCTGTTCACACACCGCCTCGTAAGCATAACATAAGTGGAGGGATACACCGGAAGTTTTCTAAATTTTTTCCAATTTTAAAAATCTTGTTATTGCTTAAATTCAGTCAATCCTCCTTAGAAATGTATGATAATGTTTATGAGAATTAACTAAGTTATTTTACTAAAGAGAAGCTTCCATGAACGGAAAGTTCTGCATCGAACCAATCTTTGAATAACAAATGCATTTTAAAATTGTAGAGGCAGATAATATGTTTCATAAACTGGTTCAAATTCACACTCAAAACTACAGAATAATTCCATTCAATTATGAAGAGACAACCCAACTCCTTTAGTGGAGTCATGTTCACTGAGATTGTGCGTGTGTAATGCGAATTATGAAACAGACTTATGGAACTAATTAAATATGCATTTCCATGCCTGAAGCACATATGAAATGCTTGATATGTTCAATAATAATATTCATATATCTGCATGCATAAAAGTAGCGGTTTCTGACTGTGTGTTGCCCTCCTCCCCCCTCTAGAAGTAGGCTAACATTTATCATCACCTTTTTCTTTTTGATTGAAAAACAAAACACACGATATATGGGTGCAAGTGAGCATCAATAAATTTGAATATAAGCTAAATTATATCTGATTTTAATTTAAATTAAAAATGTAAATAATGAAGCAATTTTATCCAGTCACTTTAGAAAATTAAAAAAAAATGTATATCCTTTTCAATTTTTAAAAATAAAATAGATGTGATATTTGAATCGAAATAATTGGAACAAAAGTAATTTTTTTGAAATAAATTTTTTTAATGTAATCTGGAAAAATTGAAAACGTTATCCACTAAAATGTGAGAAAAAAAAAACTGAAAATTTGCGAACTCACTTGTTCATTTTTACCTCTTCAATGACTGCTTTGTGTTCGGTAAATTTCAGTTAAAATGTGAATTTCAGACACTGTGTTCGTCAGATTTAAGTATTGATCTCCTTTGAAGCAAATGTCCATTCTTACTTCTTTGTTTTGTGAGAAGTTGGAGGACCGAACTAAATCTTCTCTCTACTAAATAGGTTGACGTGACCCAGATGAGAAGTCATTCGCTGGCCTTTTTTTAAAAATAATTATTTTCTTTGGACTGAGATTCGATACGGAGTGCCTGTCTGCGAAGCGAACTCCATCCATGGGTCATGCCTTTGGGCGACTGGAATGTGAGCAAATAATGGCCTGAGAATTGCAGATGCGGTTCTAAGTCCAAACTTACAACAATAGTTACTATCTAATATTGGGTAATATTATGGATCTAACAGGAATTTAGAGTAAGGATTAGGGGTGTCATACTCCCGAGTCGGGGATCACCTTATTGTTCATTTCGCCTTCTCAGAGAGTATGCGCGGTTAAAAGACTGGTATGACATTTACAACAATAATATTAAATTGCCCTCGGTAATCTATATTATATAAAACGCTAATACGTACGTATGTATCAATAAAACCGATGATATTAAATCTAATTATTCGAATATACTTTTTGGTTCGCTACTCTTGGTTACAAATTTCATTTTTGAGAAGATTATTTTCCAATATTCACTTTCGTGAAAGTTTTAACGAATTAATGAATAGTGAAATCTGTCACAAAACATATTTTCCTTGATTAAACGCATCTCTACTCAGTTTTTTGACCCTTCCAATACCGGGTCAAAGTTATAGTGAAGAAAATAGCCAATCGTTTATTTTTAGAATTTTTTCTTTCCCTTGTATTTCTGAAACTAAGCATACAAATAAAAGTTACTTTGGAATTAAAAAAAAATTGCTTATCTAAAGAAAACACGCTTTTTTTTTGCTTTTCAGAATCGCATTATATTCTGTGCCAATTAATAAATATTTTATTCTTTTATGAATGATAAATATAAATTTACAGTGTATATGCTACAATTATATTATAAAAAATTGAATTCAAAGCATAATAAAAAAAATAGTCTTAACTACAAAACTGATTATCTTATACCTATTTAGTTCAAGGGAAACTTAAATGTGTAACATTTTATTAAAAAAAAACCCAAAATAAAATTCGAAACACCAATGTGTGTTTAAGATAAATATTCGAACCACTTATATGGAAAAGATGAAATGTTGCAAAAGATATTTTATTCATTCAGACCGAATTCTACTAGTTTCAATGTGATGTATATAACATTGTAAAAAGGATCCCTTTTGTTCTAGAACGCCGCTGAATCTTTGTTCCCATAAGATTTCTCTTCTTAAATATCAACTACTTATAATTTGTATCCCGTTGATGTTCTATGAAAAGACTTTGAAAGGATTCAATAATGTGTAAATGGCAACTACATTTCTGCAGACGATCTTTCATTTATGATGAATTATTTTCCCAAAATGAATATATATATTTCCTCTTTATTGAGATTGATTGAGTTCCAATGAGTGATGAACAATGAAGAAATGCNCTGACAATTCTTCTTCAATTTGAAAAGATTTTACTTCACTTGTTAATATTCAGTAGATTTTCTTCATTGTTTGGAAGCCAGTGTAATAATGAAAATTGATAAAAAATAATAAAAATTGTAAAAAAAATTAACAGAAAACATTAAAAAATGCATTAAAATGCAAAATACGCCCCAAAATTTCAAGAAAAATGCCCTATAAATCTAAAAAAATGCTCTAATAGACAAAAAATGTCCAAAAATGCAAATGTCATCAAAATCCGGGCCTTAGTTATAACATAAAAACAAATTGTAAGGTAATATTATATTATAAAATGGAGAAAATAATACTAATTTTTGAAACCCTTGAAACGAATTGGTTAAATATAAATTTTAGATGTGTGCTCTTTTTACGGGCAAAACGAATGCATAAATTCAAAATTGTAATTAAAATTGCAGATTAAACGCTTCCGGCGTTTCATGAGCTTACATTTTATTTCATCTCGAGAAAGTCATTCTTTAAAGGATAACACTAGTCTACCGTTTGGGATGAAATGGTATTAATTGATTTAACTTATAAAGGATACTCGTAGAATTTTAATTTCAAAATTTAATGTTTACGGATGAGACAAATATTTCAACTTAATCTATTAAGTTTTCAAAAATATAATCTTGTTTAACCTATTTCCTTTTCTATAAAATTTTCCAATCCCTAAACTGTGTATACTAACACCGTCAAGTACTATAGTGTTAATTAACGAAAATAAATATGTACACATCAACGAAAGCTAATTAATTTGATACTCTATCTTTATAATATTCCGCTAAGTTCAGGATTTACTTTTCTAGTTTACAAGAGACAATTTATTATCTCATTTTTGAAGTAATGAGAAAATTAGAAGCTCAATGTTTATTCAAAATATAAAGGGTTTCGGTGCATGAAGAATTATTATTCATTGATGAAGATTGAATATTCATAGATTTTATAACGTCTTTTATATAAATTTTATTTAACGTTAGATAATAGATCCACACGCATTTATCTGCACATGATACGCCTTTTACTTTTGCATCGAATTTAAATATATTTTTCATAGAATCTCGATAATATTATGAATGCTTTAACGAATATGATAAGATTTCCTAAGTAAGAATATTCTTAGAAAATGTACTGATTAGAATTAAAGCAAAAAACAAGTTGTTAAAAATACCAATACTCAAAATGTATTGAACTGTAAGAATTCCTGTTTTTTTTTCAAATAATTTTCCTTTAACCCTATTAAGTGACATTATTATACTGGACATGGTTAGAGTAATATTATTATATAATGAGAAATATTATTTTTATTTCAGTCACATTGGCACAGGATTTGTAATAAACATAAACAGAGAAAAATTACAGACTAAATATCATAAATTTACGATTAATGATACTCAGTATTTGCCATACAGATATCGAACCTATCAACATATTTAAATGGAAAAAATAATAAAAATAATGCAGATTTTCATTCATCATTTCAAATTTCACAAAAATATAATTTTTATATGTAATTTCACAAATATGAATTTTAGAATAATATTATATATTGACAAATATTACTTTTATTTCATAGTCATTGACACATGATTTGTAATAAACATATACAGAGAAAAATTACAAACTAAATACAGTACGGAACCCGTTATCCGGAAATCAGAAAACCGGAAAACCAAAAAACCGGAACGAAATTCGATAAATTTTCCCGCCATTTTCAAAAAAAAATTATTTTTTTTCCTCATAAGATTTTAGGATTTTTCTTTCTTTTTTGAAAGATGTTTACCTTACCATCATTTTGGAAATAATCATTTGTGTATTACTTCATAGTTTTTTCTTCTTTTTAAGATTATTTTCAATTTTTTTTTTTTTCAGTTGGGTTTAACAGTAAAAAAAAAAACGGCTTTTTGTAGCGATTCAGAAAACCGGAAAAATCAGTTATCCGGAATAGCGATGGTCCCGATCGTTCCGGATAATCGGTTCCTTACTGTATAATAAATTCGCAATTTGTGACACTTCATAAATATTTGTCTCGTAGATTTCGAATGTATCAACATATTTATAGGGTAATAAATAGTGAAAAACAATGCAGATTCACACTCGTATAATTTCAAATTTTACATTTATAACATTATAAGACACAGTTATATTATTTCTCCGAACACGTTAAATTGTTTAAAAGGTTATTATCACTAATGAAGAATAGAAGAGAAATGTTGCAATTTTTCTTAAAATGCTCTGAAGGAACGCGTATTTAATTGTAAAAATTTGAATAAAAAATGCAATAAAAAATTCCTCTACAACACTCTTAAATCAAACTGCAGTGAAACCTCTCGGTAGCGACCACTCTCTGTTCCACATTAAAAGGGTCGTTGATGGAGGTGGGTCGTTCAAAGAGGTCACCTTCATTGACCTCAAAACTGTTATCGAAGGTACTTGATTTTTCGAAAATGATTTTAATATTAGTCACCGTCATTTTCTTGGTGCAGAAATGCCACTTCTGTTGGCGCCATGAGAAGGCCGAGCTATGAATTAAACATAGCGTCTATAAACATGATACTATCTAATATAATAATGTGTAAAAACAAATTTACCGGTGATAAAGACATTTTTTTCTTAAAATAAACAATTATCATTTTACCACGTTTATATAAACTTGCCTTCGTGTATGTCTGTCCGGGTGGAATTTTGTAATCGATTTTAAACTAACTTCCCGACTAGCTACGAACTTCAGATTTGGCACATAGTTCAGAATTGAATGACAATGCATGAAAATGAAGAGAAAAAAGACATACAAAGTAAAATAAAATTAAAATTTAAAAAAAAAATTATTTTCGAGATTGTCTTTTGTTGTCGATTCCATTATTTCAAATTAGTATTACATGTCAGGTGAAAAGATTTTTATTGTCGGAGTATTTTTATTGGCTGAAAAATCACGTGGTAGGATCCAGTTTTTCCTCATTCATTTCCAGATTGTTTTGGTTGTCATCAGCATAAAACTAATGAAAGTCGTAAAGGTATTGTTTTTCTATAAAGATTTTTGTATCCCTAATTTAAAATGAAAGTTCTATTATTTTAGTAGTGGTCTTGTAGTAGTCTTGACTACTCTTGACTAAGAAAAATAATCTAAATAAAAATATATATTTTTAAAAACCACGTTTTTTGTAGTGAAGAATAATAATTGAAAAGTAATAATTTTTAAAAAATATAAAATAAAAATTAAAAAAATTATAATTTAAAATAAAAAAATTCAAAATAAAAAATAATATTTTTAAAAACCACGTTTTTGTAGTGGAGAATAATAATTAAAAAAAAATTGAAAAACGAAAAACGTGGGGCGCATGAAATACATAACAGTACATATACACATACATATACACATTTTCTTACTCATACACATGCACAGCCACATATACATCCACATACATATGCATATACACAAACATATTCCACATCCACATTCAGATACAATTACAATTACAGATATACATACACATATTCTCAAGAGCACACATACACACACTAATATAACATTACTGTTATGTATTTCATGCGCCCCACGTTTTTCGTTTTTCAAATTTTTTTTAAAATATTATTCTCCACTACGAAAACGTGGTTTTTAAAAATATTATTTTTTATTTTGTTTAAGTTTGCATTTAATTTTATATCATAAAAATGAGTTAGCTTTTAAAGATGAGAAGAGGGTTGTTCATTTGAGATGCTTGTTTTTCCTAAAATAACTCGTTTTTCCTAATTTAACTTCCAACTCTAAATCATTGATAGCATCGTCCTTACTGACTGCAACATGAGGTTGTCGTCCTCAAAGAGAGCTCTCTAAATAAGAGCCCCGCACAAATATTTTGAATACATTTTAATCTACTTGTTAGATTTGTTCAAAATTTTTTGTTTTGATATTTTTTAGTCTTTGCTGATGTTTGCCCGGTGGTTGGGATAGGTTTTAATGGTCTCTTCTAAAGGTTTTCTTTAACACAAAGTCCATGGAAAAAATTCAGTGCCTCCCTAAAAAGTGGTCGTCAATAGAGGTGCTCTTTCCTGGATGTTTCACTGTATAAAACTAGTACAAAGGCCCTACATTGTATCGTTCATTCGGGTAAACGGATCCAAATTGATTTGTATAAAAATGCACAAGAAAAGTAAACAATATTTTTACAATTCTACAAAGATTATTAGTTTGACTCGGTAATTGAATATTAATTGTACGCGGTAGATCCACATTCGGATAAATTTATTTATATGAAAATGCACACTAAATGGATACAGATTTTTACGAATTGTATGAAGATTACATGTACGAATCGATAATTGAAGATTAATTGTTATATCACACACTCGGTAAGAATGCTCCAAAATTATCGGTATGAAAATGCATACTGATTTTCGAGAATTGTATGAAGGTCGGTAATTGAGGAGTAATTGAATTGTAAACATTAAATCACACATTCTGATATCCTATTCCGAAATTCAACTGTATGAAAATGATATTATTATTACAAATTGTACGAAAGTTAATAATATGAATCCGAAATTTAAAATTAATCCGTGTTATATCGCGCATTCGATTATACTTCTTGGATATTTAATGGTACATTGTAAAAAAAAAATTGGTGTATAGTTGCCACTATTTTCGTTGTTGTCTAAAAAGAAATTGTTTACTAAATTGAATAATTTTTTTAACTAAAGTAGCTCACAATTTTTACAGTACATGTAGTCACATTTTTAAATTTTTTTTTTCATTGTTACAGTTTTATTTATTTATCTATTCATTCTTTGTTTGTTAGTTTACTGACATAAGTTTTAGCCTCATAAGAATCAATTTAAAGGCTTTACTTGTAAAAAATTTGTTTAAGAAAACAAGCACATTTTTAGAAATACGAGGGTTGATTTTTAAGTAAGAGCCGTTTTGTTGTGTACTCTAATAGGTAACGCGTGCGTCGCGTCCAGCATTCCTTGGGAACAACTCTGTTCAGTTGCACGTGTGTAGGGAAACTGTAAGGTCAGTTCTATGTCATTGAAATGTTCTAAGTTAAGAAACCGCCAGCCAAGCACGATATACAATAAGTGATGCCTTTTTAGTCGTCAAAAAACCTGTCTGCTGCATACATTCACTGGCAGATTTGTGAAGTAGCAAAATTCCCTGCCATGCTTACAAGGAATTTTGCTACTCTATGACAATGACTCTCTCTGCAGCTCAGATCCCAGTTTTATTGGACTCGTTTGGTAGGGAAGTTTTGGACCTCCCTTTCCTACAGACCAAACCTTGCGCTGAGTGATTTTCATCTTTTCCAATATTTCAAACATCATTTTGGCGGCAATCACTACAACGGTAACGAATACGTGAAAACGGCCGTGACCACTTGGTTAACGGAGCAGGAGGCAAGTTTGTATTCTAAATTGAGTCGAAAGGCGTGATAAGTGTTTGAACAAACTTGGTAACTATGCTGAAAAAAAAGAGAAGCGTAATTAGGATATGAAAATTAATTTGGCCCTTTACTTAAAAAAAAACAACAACCCTCGTATATACGTGCTAATTTTTTAAAATAATTGTTATTTCGTCATTCATATGATCTTTCGCACGATAATTACAGTTCTGTTCATAAAAATGTACTTAATTTATCTTAACACCAAAAATGACAGCAACTATGAACAAAAATTTGTATCCGAGTAATATATTTTTTATGCACAGTATAAAATTTATTGTACGAATCTTCTATACATTAGTTGTACACCTTTTACATCAACCCAATGAATAAGATTAAATGTACTTATCCGCAATTGATGCTTAATAGCATATAGTGCATACAATTGGATTTTTTCTGTAAATTTAAATGATGAATGTAGGGCAGGTTTAATGATTTGGCGACTTGTAATATTAAGTTTTAAACAAAAATATTAGTTATATTTTTGTACTCCTTTTCAGTCTCGAGATAGAATAAGATAGAATGAATCTCGCAGATAGAATAAAAGTGATAATTTTTTTTGTATAAAAGATTATTTTTCTCAGGATCTATTGCCTTCATATCCAATTTTTACTTTTTCTTTATAAAAGCACACATTTTTATACTTGGTTATGTTTTAAAAATCGATTTCTGTATCGCTTAAACGTATTTATAGTCAATTTTCGACAGAAATGTCATACTATAAATTTTTTGTATTAAAATAACTAACACGATTCAGGAAAAATAGAGGATTTTAAACTATAGGAAGGTTCCTTGAAAATCGATTCAATAGTTTCTTATAAATTTGGACATTTTAAGTGGTGGAAGGTAACACGATTAGAATGTTTTTAAATATTTGTTCATTATCATTTGAAATTCAAGGAGATACGCTGGAATCTTGTATCAGTTATTTCAATTCCCCGTTAACACAGATTCTTACAATGTTCATGGAATTGCAATGGAATAAGTTAGAAGAAGCCAGACAGTTTGGTTGTAGAAGAAGATTCTCCTCTCAAGAAATTCCTATTGATATGCTAATCATTGAATCGCGATAAAATAAATGGCGGGAGTCCGACATTGACCTTAGAATTGCAATCGAATGAATCTTCATTTCGACCTGCATTTCCACTTCGAAGGAGTAAGATTTCTTTTGCGGATTCTTTGATGCACTGATGATCACGTGTCATGAAATGAGTCAAAAAGAAGTCACTTTTCTTTCAGATTTCCCTTCGCGGTGTTCTTGTTAAATTGCTGATCACGGAATTTCAATAGCAAAATTTATTCAAGGAATTCTTATTAATCTGCTAATCATTGAACCACGATGGAATGAATAGCGGGAGTCTAACATTGACCATAGAATTGCAATTGAATGAATACCCATTTCGTCCTTCCATTTACTCTAGTATGGAATAAAATTTCTTCGAGGATTTCTTGATGTGATCGTGTGTAAAGAAATGATTAAAAAGGAAGTCTCTTCTCTTTAAAATAAGATTTTCTTTTCACGGCAATGAACTGTCGAGCGCGGAATTTCAAGATTCATTAAAAAAAAAAATCCGAAACTGATCTTGGAATAGCAATAAATAAGAAGTCAGAAGAAATCCGAAACTTCTTCTATAGAATACGATTCTCTCTTCGTGGAATTCTTGTTGTGACACTGAGTGGTCATGGCCGTGTTAAGGTCTGGAAGGTGCACAACAGTCTTCCTCTCGGCCACTGAATACCGTAAGCGCATGCGATGCACAGATTCTCTCATCATATCTCTCACCTGCAACAACAATATATTTCATTTACTACACATGATATTCACTTTTATCGTATTCAGAAAAAAATTTTTAATATGTGTGAAAAAACAATGTTAGATCTGCAAATGAATGCTGTTCGGAACTGACGTGTTCCCAATGGTAAATATATACATTTTTTGTTACAAATTCTGTTCCGAAACATAATGTGACTTTTTAATTTACTTTCGTGTCTGCGAAGGTGAAATAATAATTCACACAAATTTTCAATGAATTGAAGCACCCAGAAAATCATTCTAGGGCGGGGGGTTTAAAATTAATTATCTTAGTTTTATTTTTCACGAATTTTGAACACTGTATTATTTTAAATAATGCAATAAATAAAGTCTTTAAACTAATAGTTATTTTTCATCAATAAAATTTTTTATTACGCAATCAAAAAATTGATTATTTATCGACATAGTTAAAATACAAAATATATAGATTGGGTAAAAATAGGTTATTAATAGTTTGGTCAGAAGGGCGTTTGATTTACTTTTTTCTAAAGATTGAACCCCTTAAAGGTAATTTTACTTTATGCATTATTCGCAAGAAATTAAGAAAGGCTTAATTTCGAGACATTAAGCAAACTGAAAAATTTTTGCTCACACATATAAGATTCGCTTATCCAAAGATAATTCCATGCAAAAAATAGTTTTTAATTCTTTTTTTATCATTTTATTTAATAATTATTTAATAATCGTCGATCCTGTGCCTGTTCAATTACACCAAAGAAGTCATCCTCCTTTTCTCTACATTTGAAAATAGTTTCTTTCCCTCCCTTAAAAAGATATTCAAAAAAAGTGTGTCGAACTGTTTTAATTATATGTTCTGTTTAAAGATCATTTACTCAATGAGAAAGAAAACTTTCGTTCTCAAATAAAAATTTACTTTAAGGTCATATTTTCTTTTAGTATAGATAAATTTCAGATAATCGAATGAATGATACCTTGCTTGCGTTTTCTAGGGGGAGGGGTTTAACCCTGAAAAATCTCTCTCTCCTGGGTGAGAGACCACTGAACTGATGGCACCGTTGATGAACCGTTTCTGATGGCAATTCCTTCATGATTGATCATTTCACACCCTGAATAATCGTCATAATAATGCCTAAAGTACTATCGTCAATGTATATGGTGAACTCTTACGAGCAAGCTAGCGCATTCAAATTTTAACTGAGACTCACCATTGAATGACGATGCAATTGTTCCCTATATAGGTTGAGCAGAATTTATTGTCATTTTAATTCAAATTGGAATTTTGACCACTTTTTTGGCATAAACAAACTAACGGAAAAAAATGAAAAGAAGAGATACAAAATGAAATAAATATTTTAAAAATTAAATTTTTTTCAATAGATTAAAGAGGAAAATTTATTTTATATTTAGCAGATATGAAATGAAAAACGTAAAGATCATAACTTTTGAATTTTATTACCACTGAATATTTCCCTCACGCATTGGATGTTGATAATTACATTCAGCTCATCATCAAAAAAAAAAAAAAAAAAAAAAAAAAAAAAAAAAAAAAAAAAAAAAAAAAAAAAAAAANAAAAAAAATCAAAAATGATGACGCACGCGCTCAGATAGTCACTAACAAGGGAAACTAGGGAAGTGTGACTCGCCAATTTTGAAATAAACTAGTGGGATGTATGCCTTATGAGGAATAATTTTAGGGGGCAACATTCGTTTCGGCCCATAATAGATAAAAAATAGATGAAAAGATAAACAGATAAAAAATAACTCAATATATAGAAAAATCGATATTTTATAACTTCAATGCAGACTATTAGTTATTGTAATTATCTCATACTCCAATTAATTTTATGGTACTTTCGCGTACTATATAATGCATATTTATTGTCAAAATTGATTTCGAAAATTTTATATATCTGTAGTTTTTCAGAAGAACATATTAGGTTAATTTAAAAAAAAAATTGACATCAAATTTTTTTAACTTTTTCTCTTCAAAAAAGTTTCCAAATTAATTGGAGTATGTAATTGCAAATCAATTAATTAATAATTATTAATTAATTAATTTGCTAATTAATTTATTAATTAGCAAATTAATTAATTAACCAATTAATTACAAATTAATTGGAGTATGAGACAGTTACAATAACTAATAGTCTGCATTGAAGTAATAAAATACCGATTTTTCTATATATAGAATTATTTTTATCTCTCACGGGACCTTCTATGGGCCGAAACGAATGTTGCCCCCTAAAATTATTCTTCATAAGGCATACACCCCACTAGTTTATTTCAAAATTTGTGAGTCACACTTCCCTAGTTTCCCTTGTAAGTATCAATGTACAAATGGTACGTAAATATATATAAATAAAAAAATACTTTTTATCTATAAAACCTGTGCAAATTTTCAGCAGCTGAAGCCTATTGATTTGTGTTTAATATCATTCAACTTTGCATAAAAAAACTGAATCGGAAATTATATCTCACGTGCCCAGATAGTCACTGCATAGCAACGTACAAAGTGTAATTAAATAAATATCAAAAGTAATACTTTTTATACATAACATAGGACTATTGCAAATATTCAACTGCTCCAGACTATTGACTCGTGTTTAGTATCATTCAACTCAGTGAGAAACTTAACAAGATTTTTAAACGAAACACATTCATACATATCATTACTTTTCTTAACTTGATTTTTCAAATGATATTTCAGGCCATTTAGTGTTAACACTATTAAATGTACTAAATTAAATGTTAAACATAAAACAATAATTTATTAATATATGACGACACACTGACACAACAAACAATTACACAACACAACAAACGCTTACACAACAATTTAGTTCATTCAAATGCCATGCAAGAAACACCATCGGCACATATGATATTCATGCAAACAAATTAGCAACTAAAAAAAAGGCTATGGAAAGCAGTACTCAGCATAAAATATAAATCAAATTTGTACTTTAATGATGTTAGAAAAATTTATATGTCTTAAATATCAGCCAGCATTTAATAGTAATTTAAGCATTAATAATTCTGAAGAAAATGCAAGATGTCTTAAATTAGACTGACGGTTCTTTCTGAAAAATTTCATACGCTGTTGAAATGAAAATAATAATTAAAAAAATTCTTGCAGTAAATTCGTGGGTGAGGCATACGTTTTTTCTCACAGACTTCTTGATTTTAGTTTAATAATTTTTCAAAAAATGGCACCACAAATAGTAAGCATATGAACTAAAGAAAAATTATCCTCCCCCCCCCACAGTAAAAAGATAGGTACTTTGTTTTACTTCGCACTAGAACTGTACAATGGGCTATTGGCGACGGTCTAGGAAACTTCCCTGAGGATGATCGGAAGACATACCATCGCAATTTTGGATCCTCTGCAGAAGGGATGGCTCCCTTGCTTTTGTAACCTCCGACCACCTGAGCACGAAGTGGGGCACTTTACGGTAGAACAGTTTAACGAGGACCGATACCGCGCACCCTCGGTACCTACGAAGGCTGATCAAAGTGATCACACATCCGCTTACTGACCGCAGTGAAGCTTGACTTTGGCTTTCTACTGGGATCTTTACGATCAGTCCACTGCGTTTAAAAAATACATAAAAAAATGTCCTTTAAATGAAAATATGGTTTCCTTTGCATGTGATTCGCTGCAAATAATGGATACGCAATTTTATTTTTCTTCGTTTGTCATGGACCCATTTCCAAAATTCCGCATTTTAGTGTGGCCATAACAGCAACTATTTACAAACAGAGAAATGACGTGAGAATGGTACCATTGCTAACCAGGTGATCTCCACGACTTTGGCAACATTTTTGCGACAAAAACTTTATTTATTTCCCACAGTTATGTATCTCTAAATGCATAAGGAAGCAAGATATCTGATAATTCACTAGAAACGTGGTGAATTTTCTCTAACAAAATTGTCACAGATAGTGTAACTATATGAGGAAGGTCTTCTCTCTCACTGGAGGTGGGTGTGGTTCAAGTAGGGTGGTGGGGCTGGACAAGTTTCTTCCAGTGGTCGATGAGAGAAGTATTAAAAGCTTTGAAATCATCTTTATCTCGTATTCGTTGCAGCAGTCAACCCTAGACTCAATGGCGGTAGGAGTTCTTTAGGTAGACAGGTACTTTTATTTACGTTGCACTAGAGCTTCACAATGGCTATTGGCGACGGCCTGGGAAACATCCCTGAAGATAATCCTGAGAAAACATGCATACGTCACGTGACATTTTATAAGGAGGACACTTTCCCACACACGTCACAGATCGTAATTTTGACCTGAACCAGAGCACGATGAATCTCAAATCCAGTACATTAATCCCGAGGCATTGATTTGTAATGGGAACTTGGAGGACTTGGTGACCCCGAAAGATTTAGCGATCACCTTGACATTTTGTACACGGGGAGTTTTCGGCCTACGAGTATCAAATCTCTGAAGGGCCCAACGCCGTACCAGCCAGGCTATCCCGGCTTCAGGTAGAGAGACTACAATGTACCATTTCGGTTTTAATGTATGAATCAAGCGCCTATTTGTTTATACAGAATCATATAGTTTTACTAAAATTAGAAACAAAAATGTTCAGATTTGATAAGCATTCATGCTCAGTATGCATTTGAAAGTGAAATCTCCGAGAATTCATAAGAGTGATTTTTTTCTTACAAGCGCTATATCCCGATATGTGACTGCAGTTGATGGAGGATATTTCAAAATAATTATAATGAGACTTGCTTTCATTAAGAAATTTCAAATAATTGTGTTGTGATTTTCCTATATTTTTTTTATTATCTGCCATTTGTCAGAAAAATTTTCAACCTAAAACCAGAAACTCTAGGATAAAAAATTTATGTCCTGTCACTTTAATTTAGCGTATTTTTTTTCTTTCAAATTTAACGTCACATTTTTTTAAAATTTTTTAACTTAAACAATTTTTCTGTTTTAAATTTTTGAAAACCGACAGTCAAATTTAAGATATCCAGCACTATTTATAGTACAAATATTCTTCGTATAGTATGCTGCGTACCAACATGCATTACATGGAACATGCACGTACTGTTTCACATAAAGAAAAGGTCTCACAGCTCCACGTCTTCCACGGGGTGCAACGATTTTGCTCAAAGGTTCTGAACGAGTCGAACGTCGCCATTCGGAAGTTGAAGTCAGACTCCTCTGCAGACGTATTCTTTGGAGTGATCGTCGAATCAGGCCTTGAATCTTTTTGATTAAATTAAATTAATTAAAATTAAAATAAATTAATTTAAATTGTAATTTAAATTAAAATTAAATTAAATGAATTTATTTTAAATTAAAATATACTTAAACATTTAAATGATAAAACTAAATGAGTCACGTAATACAAAAGTTCCTTTTGAACTCCAAGTACAAATTTTAAAGGGAGGTAGGACACTCCATAAGGATTGAGAAATTGCACAGTAACCAGCAGCCGAAAATATCCTTTTAATGGACTGGCTGTGCGCGCACATTTGAGCTGACAGTCTTATTTATCCAATTTGAATTATATTTATGTTCTCTTATTAATGATTGTCAAAACTACATTTATATTGGCCCGAAAATAGCTGTTTTAATATTGTTTACTGATTAGATAGCCGAATTGGCGAGCTCTGCAAGTTAGACGCCAAGTCAGCAAGCAACGATAAAATATCCTAAACTGGGTTTATTTGAATGCAGGTTTCGATAATATTTATTAGAAAACATAAAATTAGTTTAAAAATAAGATTCTGCCGATAAGTAAAAAAACTGGTTTAATTGCTTTTCAACAAACAGTCTATAACAGGAAAGCTTCTGAAGCAGTATGAATTGTAGTGGAATTCTCAATCCTCATGGAGATTGCAATTCCTTTCGGGTTTAGTGCAATTCTCTATCTTTATAGGTTGTAGACCTTCTCCGCTGTGGGTTATTAAAATAAACAAATCTTAAACCCCATACCCCGCTCGGCCAGTGCATTTTCTTACACTGATTTCCTCGACTTTTATTCTGCAGTGTTTCTATAAGTCAGTTTCTTATAAATAAATATGTTTTATAAACATTAATAAGCAGTGATAGTAATGAGCAGCTTACTGCTTCTGAATTACAGATAGGTAGGAAATGTTTTTATTACCTGGTTTTAATTATTAGATTAAGTAGAATGCCAGTAGTTCCATACACTAAATTTTCTAATAAAAAATTATGAAAAACCTAAAAAATGCCCCCTTAAGAACTTTTATTTCTTATTTAACTGCTATAAAATTTGGTTTTTCCTTTTTCGTTATTTTTTTTAAATCATTCTTTAAAGTTTAAGTTTGGCGCAAAATAAACAGTTTAAAAAAATAATACAGAGTATGTTAATGTCTTTTTTTAAAAAAAAAACATATTCGGGGCTTCAAGCAACAATAACAAATTTTGGAGTTTTAAACTAAGTGAAAATATCATAATTTATAAATGTTTCGAAATCGTGTTTTCTCACAGATTTCTGAAGAAATATTTATTCGATAAAACCCCCAAAAAATGGTTTTAAAATATGACTTTGATCGTACTCAATAATGTTAGAACCACGTTTTGTTTTCTTACCCAGGGCACCTATTTGGCTTAGAAAAATCTAATAGTGCAGACTAAACGGGAAAAAAACACCACAACCATTCAAATAAAATTGTGTTTGGATGGTCCATTGAAGAAAATATCCCTTTCAGCACGTCAATTTTCACTTGTGTAGTTGCACTCCTGCGGTCTGTAGAGCAGTCCGCAAGGTAAAATAGATTAAGTACGTAATGCCAATCTTTTAGTGTTGTTTATTACATAGGTTACTTTTTCTTCAAAATCTACAGTCAGAGATGAATTTTCAGTCAGAAAAAAAGAAAAAAAAAACTGATAGCGTCATTACATATTTTTAAGCCGAATGAGAACCCTGTCATAAGCTGTGGACATTGTTCATTCAGAGCATTATGACAAAGATTTAGAATAAAAGCAGTGATTAAAAATAAACTTTTTGAAAATATAATCATATGTACTTACCTCACCATTTAAATAGCAGAATATTAAAGAAACAACAAAACCCTAAAATAAGAAAAGAAAATCAAACTTAGTCATCTAATCAGAAGACTTTTATTATAGATTTTGAAACCGAATCATTAAAAAGGAAAATAATGCGAAACATTGGTCTCGCTCCAAATTCTTTCAACTATTGAAAAGCTAAACTATTGTTAACGGTTTACTTTTCGAACGATCCAGTTCATAGTTTTCACGTTACGTCGTTACTCGTTATTTATCCAATTTTTTTTAATAATTCTAGCAGAAAAACAAACTATAATGAAAAAAGTTTAAAACTGAAAAATTATAAAAAACAATTCGCGATTCTTTAAAAACTTAGGGAACATTCTTACTGAATCTGATTTCATCGCTCAGCTTAAAATGCACCAATCAAATTCTCAATTTCTAAATGTATATTTCATATAAATATTTATTTTGAAGAAAAAGTTACAAAAAAAATTATGTCGGTGTAGCTTACATTTTGTATTAAAACGAAAAGTTTGTTTTAAGAACATTTTAATTTAACACAAGATCGCTTGTTTTTAACAAAAAGTTGAAAAAGTTAAAATTTTTTCTTAAAATTAAAACCGATTAAACGTTTTAACGGTAGAACCGTTTGTTCGCCAGCGTATCATCTGAACATCATGGCGCGAGCGCTTCAAAAAAACCATGTCATGGAACTGATCTATTCATTATGCTCTTCGAATGTCATTTTCGTTTTCACGATACTATCTAGTTTAACTGATTTTATTCCGATTCTTATTTGTTTACAGATACTTAATAACTTTTGATCTAACGATTGGATCTTCACTTTTTAGGTCTCAATTTTTAATGTTTCAAGGGGGCTGACCTCAAACACGCGAATTAAGAATACTGAGAAATTGAATTTTATGCATACGACTTCTTTAAAATTCGATTTCTCATGAACTGTTCATACTTTAAAATGATGCAAAAAATTATGTACCTTAGAATTCTAAATTTTTTCGACTATCACGAAATTATCTTTAGGTAATTTAATTTTGTAATTGCGTTCAAAAATGTTTCAATTCGCTTAAAAAGTTTTCGAGGTATAGCAAGATACGCAAAAAGTAAAATTAGCATTAAAGGGAACAAACTTTGGATCTCTCTCCTGTATGGGGAACCTATTTCTCAGATATCCCCTATATTTTGGGGGACAGAAATCGTCACATAAAATATCGTCTGGACTAATTAATTAGCATATTTGAGGTCACTTCCTCGAACTATTAGCATTGAGTCCTAGAACATGTAGTGTAGATCAAAAGTTATTCAGGGTGGTCCGTTTTCTTTTGACGCACTGTACAGGAGAAAGTTGTTATGGTAATGTTTGACCTCGAAGAATAGCCAAGTGATACTGAATTTAATTATTTTGATTTTGAAGGGTTCGACTTCTAAAAACATAATTTGCTTTGTCTGATAGCATAAAGTCACCGGGAAGGGCAACAAATAATTAAAATTAAAAAAAAAAAAAGAATGGAATTATTTCAGCTTAATTAATGAGCGATACATGTCTTTCAATTTTGTGCATGATTTCATAGGGCTGATCAATACTGATTTATTAAAACTAAACTCTCTAACCTCAGTGGCGTGACAGCCCTAGAGGGCTAAAGCCTACTGTGCCCATCTCAGTTTTCTTGACCTTGGGCTCTGGGGTGCAGAAGCAGATGTTCCGGTCAGGTGGTCAACCGAACGCGGAACCCCCAGTGTTTAGTTCCCAAGCATGCTTGGTACTCATTTATCGACCCACTGAAGGGATGAAAGGCTGAGTCAACCTTGCCCGGCCCGAGGATCGAACCAGGGACTTGTGGCACGACAGCGCGAAGCGCTTCCGCTCAGCCACCGGGCGTGATGATCCCTTAATGCAATGTAAATTCCGATTTATTAATCATTTGAATTTTTTCCACCCGTTACGAAGAACGTTCATTTAACTAGTCAAAAATAAATTTGTATATTGTTAATTCATCAGCGCCTTAAAAAAATTCTCTTTAAAACGGGAGAAGTAGTTTTGTATGGATTGTATGAAAATTTAAATGGGATTGTAACGTCTCTAAAATTGTAGTCAAAGCACATGCAGCAGCTATTATACTTCAAAATATCCTGGTTAGACTTAATTTGGAGTTGAAACTAACAAGGTTTCTTTATATATATGTTACTGCGAATGACCGAAATAGGTGGTTGCTGACTTCCTCCGGTGAATGTTAACAAGCACGCAGTGTCCAGTATGTGTTTAACCGGTATTCTTAACACTGATGTTTCTCCTAATCTATCCTCAGCAGATATTAAAATATCGAATAAATATAATAATATTAATCTTTAATATCAAATCGGATATTACAAATATTTCGGACATTCATTAAAGCGACTATGTGATTGTCGATATTCACCGGTGAACGTCGANTTGATTGCCCTAACAGTAGAAAAACCAATGAATTTCGATAATATATTATACCACTTTTTCTATAATATATAAAACCACTTTTCGATAATATATAAAACCACTTTTTGTATCATTTCAGTATATAAATCCGGGACAAAACGGGTTAACTAGTCAAAAATAAATTTGTATATTGTTAATTAGTCAGCGCCTTAAAAAAAATTCTCTTTAAAACAGGAGAAGTAGTTTTGTATGGATTGTATGTAAATTTAAATGGGATGATCACGTTTCCAAAATTGTAGTCAAAGCAGCTATTATACTTCAAAATATCCTGTTTAGACTTAATTTGGAGTTGAAACTAAAAAGGTTTCTTTATATATAGGTTACTACGAATGATCGATCTGGGTGGTTGCTGACTTCCACCGGTGAATGCTGACAAGCACGCAGTCTCTTTGGTAAAAGTCCGAAATACGAGTATATACTAGGTCTAGTTAAGTGCCACTGCCCGGTATACACTTGCCCGGTATGCCCTCTATGAATGTTTTTTTAAGGTCATGTGTCCAGTATGTGTTTAACCGGTACTTTGAACACTGATGTTTCTCCTAATCTATCCTCAGCAGATATTAAAATATCGAATAAATATAATAATATTAATATTTAATATCAAATCGGATATTACAAATATTTCGGACATTCCTCAAAGCGACAATGTGGTTGTCGACATTCACTGGTAAAAGTCGACATTCTCTTGATTTTGGTCATTCATGGTAACACATCCACAATAATAATCCTATTGTAAGCATTGTCTGTGCATGGTGCAATATAGAACCTATTTTAAAAATCGGCATGATACCAAAATTAGATTCTACAAAAACTGACTAATGCCAGAGGGTTCATGTGCAACTTCACAGGGTTGCCAAAGGCGACTAAAATTGCAAAAAGACCTCATTCATAAAATTCAAATTGTAATTAAAAGAAATTAAAATTAGCAACTTATTATGGCATATTTCTTTTTAGTTGTTATGGAAATTGAATGCAAAGAATGTTTTTGCTACAAATATACATAATTTGTAATGTAAGCGGTAGTTCCGATTGAATAATTGAAAGAGATAATAAATAAACAAAAATGATTTGAGTTTCAACCACTTTTTACATTATAGTCGGCGGTGGCATTCTTCCATACATCGATATCCAGTAGAGTTAATTTGAACCTTCTTTCACAAAGCCCAGCTTATCGATATTTTCTAATTCGCTACGTCCCACAGTTACCAACTTAAGTATATCTGGAAGATACAAAATCAGGTCTGACAACAATTATGCTTTTTGCTAAATATTTCATAGAGTGGTAAACCTTTCAAAACTCTCAAAGTTTTTGGTAATTTTGCCAATATTTTAAAGGCCTCTCCACGAGAGATCGAGTTGCAAGTGGCGTGAACTTTTGAATCAATTGTATGTGATAGCGAAGAAAATGCTTACATCACGCTTAAGAGCTTTGTAATGTAACTTTATTCATTAATCTTATATTTGCAGGGATGGAAATAAATTAAGAAAAATTTTAATAAATTGGGAGCGAATTTTCACTTATATCACAATTTCAGGGTTTCCAACTACTACGCGTTTTACAAATTATTTTATCGAGACAATTAAAAACAATAGTTTAAGAAATATTTATAATTTTCCTATCATACATTGAAAGCCTAACCAATAGAAAATTCGTTCGTTCGTTGTAGTGGAACTAGGCGTCAGAGGCCTTACGCGGCCCTTTTCCCATTCATCCTAAAATTAGACTAAGAAACATACATGACAAAAATTAAGTTTGGAGAGCAAAATGGAGTTCACGTGAGAGGAAAAAAATATTGCACTTTGCATTATTATTAGGTAATAACAAAATTACAAGTAATTAAAAAGCACACGAGAAAAGGTAAAAGTAAAGTACAATGAGAAGATAAACACTGATAAATATTTACTGTTTGGGAATACATAGAAAAAAGGGGGGGGGGCGTGTTAAAGGAATGTGTGGCGCTGTTAAAGTAGAGACCCGGCCGTCCTGGTAATTACCACTCGTTTCGGGTTGCTCTCTACACTTAAGTTACAGGGATTAGCTTACCCCTGATCAGACCCCGAGGCTAATAGAAAATTTGACGAGTAGTTTTTTTATAAACTTTCAAATCATATTTAAGTAGTGATTGAAAAAGTAACGTAAAATTAAATTTTTAAAGAAAGAATAATACATTAAAGCATAAACCACTAGAAATTTTTTTTCAAAAATCGGAGAAAGTTGGCAGACTTGCTACTTATTAAAATTTGAGTCTAGTGAAACTTGCTGCATAAGTATAATTACTTTTTAAGAGTGTCCATCATAGTAAAGTAGCATTTGATGTGATACTCTGAATTCATGATATGTAGTGATGGTAAAATCACTTAAAAAAAATACAACACTAAAAATAACTTAAATTACGTTAAAACTAAAAAAAAAAATTGTTTTCACAAAGCAGAGCAGGCTGGCTTCCTTATTTGTTTCTTCTTTCAAATGTCTCGTTTCTTTTACATTGAACAATTCTAAAAGAAAACTAGGATTTCAAGAGGGGATATAAGGGGGGCACTACAAATGATCTCTAACTTCGTATTGGGAAGAAAGAAAACCAATCGCATTGTTAAAATTTTAAACAATGGTGAAATATTTCTTATATCATTGAAAAATTCCGAAGTAGTGAGTCATATCAGAGATTCTATAACAAGACAATATTTTTACTTATAAGTAAACTTAAAAATGAGAATTTCTATTCGATTTAAAGTGCCTATATTTAATAAAATAGATTATAATGTCTTTTTTATTTTTACAATTGTACCACTTTTATTTTTAACTTTTAATTTATATTTTATTAATTTTAACAACTATAGAATTCTTTCTTTCTTTATTTATTTAAATAAACTGGGCACCTATCCCATTCATCATTAAATTACATACAGTAAGGTAAAATACATTGATTTGGCAAACATTGTGGTAGCCATANTATTCGATTTAAAGTGCCTATATTTAATAAGATAGATTATAATGTCTCTTTTATTTTTACAATTGTACCACTTTTAATTTATATTTTATTAATTTTAACATAACAACTATAGAATTCTTTGTTTCTTTATTTATTTAAATAAACTGGGCACCCATTCATCATTAAATTACATACAGTAAGGTAAAATACATTGATTTGGCAAACATTGTGGTAGTCATAAAAATAATCAAGCCGTTTGCTTGTGAAATAATAAAGCAATGAAAAAATTCAATCTGACAAATTGACGTTTTTACATAACGTTGGAAATATTGATGGTAGACTTAAATTAAAAATAAAGATAAAACAGGATTTAATATGTACATTAATTGATTTTTAAAATATGAAAGACATAATTGATGAACAACTATTGAATTAAAAATATTCACAAAAATTAATAAAGAGCAATTGCATAATAAACGTGGTGGCTGTTCCGTTTCGAGCAAAAATTGGTCGAACAAGGATAAATCCCCTCAAATTATAATATATCATCTATTTTAAAGTGAAGCAAATTGTCAACGGAGGTAAAAAATGTTAATCTACAGATTTTTCAGTTGTGAACGTGCAAAAAAATCGATCACAATAATTTAACTTTGATATCTTATCTGCAAATATTTTATATTTCCAAAGACAGTTTTTCCAAGTGGTAATGATATGAAAATGGATCAATGTGACTTGAAAAATAAATTTGCCTTTAACGTATGAAAAGTATAAACTGACTACTAATTTATAAATAATAATAAAATCATAACTATGCCATATCCTTCGTTGAGTTTGTATAAAATTCTTAAAAAATAGTTTTCAATGTAATTATAAGTAATAGAATTAGTTTCGAATCTATTTCAAAGAGCTATAAATGAAAAGGCGTACATATCAGTTGTTAATTATTAAAAAATGTACTTAAGCCATGAAAAGTGCTTTTATAAAAAAGTGGAGGAACATTACTGATTTAATTAAATTGTTTTCAATTATTAGCTACCCCAATAATTTTATACGAAATCATTTTATCTTTATGTTTGCTGGATTAGTAATCATGAAAAAACACTTTTATCGAAGAATTATTTCGAAAAAATTAATTAGATATTTTATTAATTTAACAAGTTCGATTTAAAATAATTTAATGAATAGTGATAAGTGATTAAGTAACAATTATAATATTGAACTTTTAACAAGAATATTAAAAAGTTCTAGAGATTCATAAAAAGTAGTAATCATATGACTAGTTTCATTATTTTGTAATAAAGGTAAACATTAAAATTTTCACACAACTATTTTACAATTTTTTAGCACATTGCTTGGCGGCAATTTTCCAAAAAATGTATTGCAGTTGTTATAGATCAAAATTATAAAAAAAAGTTGTAGGCAAGATTTCATAAGAGTTGAAGAAAAATTGACATTGTCAGTACAACTTCAATTTGGAAAAAAAAACTATGACGAGCGATTGTAGTAATGATTACAAATATGCTGGATCATTTATGCTTGTAGTAATCACGAAAACTCTTTGAAAAATGGAGCGGAAAAAAGTAGTTTTGCAACCATGTTTTACACTTTAGTATGGTTTGTAAAAATTTCAACACGATACCCCAGAAACGTGCTAATATTTCCCGGAAATTTTCGGACTATTGACAACCCTCGGTTAAACATAATTTCTCTTTCACTAATTCTTTAAAAGAATCTGCGAACAAAAATAATGGGTCGAAATAAAAGTTCAAAATCGATAGAGGGATGTTGGTTAGTTTTAACTTACCCTTTTTTTTTCATGCTGGTCAATGAAAAGAAAGCTATCAAAGGTCGTGTATCGGTTTCCTTTTTTTTCTTTGTAAAAGTTGTTACAAAACTATTTTTTAATGGCCCAAAAATATTTTTATAAGCAATGAAAAATTTTGAGCCCATAGAAATATACCTTTCACTTCACAAAAAATCGAATAAAAAAGAATTTATTTTTACTTAATAAAAATTGGGGAGTACAATTTTTTTAAAAAAAGATTTCTTTTTATTGCTGAAACACGAGAAGTCATTAAATTTAGATTACAGAAGTAAAAAATTATAATAGGGATCCATTTCAGAAATCGAAATGCGATGAAGAATAAAGCGCAAAACTATTTTTAGTATTTCAAAATGCTGTTTATGTATTGAATGAAGAAGAAAACGAGTGGAATAATTTTATCTCACTTTTTGCATCATAAGCTAACACCTATTAGGACAGAATTACTTTTTTAAAATTATACACAAATATTTTATCAGCGTAGTTTCAAGTAGTTAAACTGTTTTTAAACTATTTTAAGTGAAACTATTTTTTTATCATAAATTAGCTGCCTCCGACTACCAGATGATCCGTAAAAATCAAATGCCAAAGGCGACTAAAAAGTGGTGATTCATAAAAATCTATTTAATCCGTTTTGTTCCGAATTTATAAATTGAAATGATACAAAAAGTGGTTTTATGGAAAAACTGGCATAATATATTATCGAAATGAATTGTTTTTCTACTGTTAAGGCTTTCAAAAAGTCTTTGATTGATATAAAAGTACTTGCTCTTTATAATTCTAGATCTAGTCAGAAATAACTAAATCATTGTGGTATCTGTGAATCTTTTAATTCACCCAGATAAATGAAAATCCTGAAAAAAAGTTTTCCACCACAATGAATGTTTTTGAAAAAAGGAACTGTCCTAAATATATGACGCTGGGCGTTAACCGGTTAAATAGAAAAATATTGGCAACATACTCTAGTATTTT
Source organism: Parasteatoda tepidariorum (assembly GCF_043381705.1). Lineage (NCBI taxonomy): Eukaryota > Metazoa > Arthropoda > Arachnida > Araneae > Theridiidae > Parasteatoda > Parasteatoda tepidariorum. The sequence goes on from NC_092209.1 coordinate 7,349,059, forward strand.
GTCGTCAGTTCACTATTGAAAGTGATTGCATACCCAGGCATACCCTCCAACTTATGAAGATTTTGAAAATAATTCTTTCTAGTGGTAGCGAACCAAAGTAGAAATTTTTAAAGCAAATGGATCTCTCCTAAAACTTTTATCAGAACTTAAGAATCTAGCCATATGGCCTGCACTTTTATAAGTAATAGTGGACAAGTTGCGCTAAAATTAATTCTTTTTAAATATTAAGACATTAATTTTGCTACCGTCTGAAAAGAAGATTTCTGAAACTACGGAAATTTCGTAGCAGTTGGAGGGTATGCATGTGCGTACCTGCCAACTCTTCCCTAGAATGGATTTTCCAAGCGGTACTATAAAAAGTACCAAGAAAATAATTTTATTCAAAACTATATTTATATATTGACGAGGTGGAAGTTTGCTATCGTGAAGTCTATCATGCTTTTACATATTTGGTGTAAATGGATTATACATATTTGGTTTGGTTTATATGTAGTAGTGGTGAAACTCATTTATAATTATTATTACAGTGCAAAAAGTTTAATGTATTAACATAAATTTCACTACCACTTTAAATAGGAAGATAAAATCTTCCCAGGAAGCCGAATAATTGGAAACCGAAGAGGCAATAATGACTGAAACTAATCCAAGCACTGGCGACATAACCATGGAAAATAAAGATGAAAACCTGAATACAACACCAAATACAGAAACTGACACGGACATCAATATTAACAATAATACAGAACCACCAGTAAAGAAAAGAAAAAAGAAGAAAAAAAAGCAAAATTCAGTCAAAACAATTGTAGATAACTCTACACTCATGTCTACAAACAGCTGTCCTTCTTCTAGCCAACATAACTCAACACATGACGTCACTATCTTGCCGACAACAAAACCTAAGGAGGATACCGACAAAGTACGGGATCCGCCCAGCAAACCTGAAATAACACTGCAAGCCAGATATATTAAGGTTTTGGTCCGGGGCCTGCCTGTGGACTTTGATACAGATGCCATCAATACAGAATTACAGAAAAACAGTATTGAAACCTTTAAAATTGTGCAGTTTAAGAAAAGAATGGGAGAGGCCTGTCGGCTCCTTCCACTTTTTCTCATAATCCTAACATCAACGGCGAATCACCAAAGAATATTCGAAGTCAACAACATACAGCAGATCCCGATCAAAATCGAACGATTTCGAGGAGGTCGAGGACCTATACAATGTTACAACTGCCAAAATTATGGACATACACAAAGCCACTGCAATGCACCTGCAAGGTGTGTAAAATGTGCTGAAAACCACAGGTCACATGAATGCAACAAAGACAGAACTACACCTCCAAAATGCTGTAATTGTTACAAAAGCCACACAGCCAACTATACTGGGTGCGAGACCCGTCCCAGCAGAAGGAGCCCTCGAACAACATCATATTCGACGCCTAAACTTGCTCATCGATTAGTGTCATTAATCAAAGAATTACAGGAATTGCTCAAAAATGAAGAAGTGCTCCGTCTTCTGCGGGGGATCATCGGGGAAACATCTCAATCCCAGTGAGTTCTACTTTTATTTTCAAGNTTTTTAAAATATTTTATTTTAATAATTTTTTTCTTCTCTTTTCATTAATCTTTATTATTTTCCAAGCTTCCTCGATATTTCGAACTTATTTTATGAGTTCTATATACTGGCAGCTTATGCGCAGTAAATAAAACTTATTAATTTTTTAAATTTTCTTCGTTTTTTTCTTTTTATCTTTTTCTTTCTTTATTGTGCTGTCTCGTTTTGACTACCAAAATTGTTTAACCCTGAATTTATTCAACCCATTTTATGCCCAGACGAGATTTTCCTATCCAGCGGCATTTCATGACCCGCTTTGCCATTTAGCACCTTTTTTTTAAATTAAAAAAATTGATTCTTGGCAATTTTTTTTATTTCAGCTAACAGATTTTAAAAGAGATAAAAGCTTGTATGATTATTGGGACCAAATACAGCCGCCCTTGCTTTCCAGTTATTATAAATAATCCCTTTCCAATTTTTGTAGGGATACTCCCAGAAAGGGGAAATGACCATAGGCGATCCCTGACTCTGAAGTATTCCACCCTTTATATTTATACATAACTTTAACACAGATTGAGGATAGACAATAAGTATAAACTTAATATCTGCTTCTGCAAATTCTCGCATACTGATTCTCTACCTACTGCTATTAATACAGCGTCTCTACGATCTAGTACATACTGCTATTAATACAGTTGCACTACTACCTACTGATATTAATACAGTCGCTAAACTACCTACGATCTGTTACCCACTGCTATAAATACAGTCGTCCTACTACGTAGTGCTATTAATAGAGTCGCCCTACTGCCTACTATCTTCTACCTACTGCTATTAATAGAGTGGCCTTGCGATCTGCTACCTACTGCTATTAATAGAGTCGCCCTACGATCTGCTATCTACTGCTATTAAGACAGTCGCTCAAGGATCTGCTACCTATTGCTATTAAGACAGTCGCCCTACGATCTGCTATCTATTGCTATTAAGACAGTCGCCCTACGATCTGCTACCTATTGCTATTAAGACAGTCGCCCTACGATCTGCTACCTACTGCCATTAAGACAGTCGCCCTACGATCTGCTACCTACTGCCATTAAGACAGTCACCTTACGATCTGCTACCTACTGCTATTAAGACAGTCGCCCTACGATCTGTTACCTACTGTTATTAATATAGTCGCTCTACGATCCGCTACCTACTGCTATTAATAAAGTCGCTCTACTACCTACGATACCAAATACATACTCAGATCAAGTTTAAGGAGAGGCTGTAGAGGGATTGTTAGTCTGTTTGTGATTGCAATAGTGTCGATTGCATTTACGTGTAAGTTCATTAAACCATCTGAGGTTAAAAGCTTGTGTGTGTGCACTGTTATTTGAGCTGTAATTAAGTGCTAGAAATATCTCTATTTTCTGGAAGATTCTGGTAATAAATATTTGAAAACTTAAGGGAGTGTTTTATTTATTTCTAATTGAAACGAACCGCCTACTTAGTAGAGAAACAGCTCTTATTATAAGAGAAATAAATGGTGAATGTGCACAGTTAAAAGTTCATAAGTTGCTTTGAAATTAAAATTTAACCAATTCAGTGTTAGAAAAATCTAAGACTAACATTATTGAATGCCATTTTCTATAGAATATGACCAGACTAAGGAAATTTTTTCTCGCGACGCTTTTGCACTAGTTTGGGTGATCGAGCATAGCTTATTCGTAACGCTGTATTGGTTGAAAACATTTTAGTAAATACATATGAAAGATACTCAAGTACACTAGTAGCCTATAACTTACCTAAATTGACTAGGTTCATTAGTGTGCGTAGCTCGAAGTTTCGTCACAAGGACACGAATAATATTACACAAAAATGCGAAATTGAGCTAAAAATGAAAACAATTTAAATAAGTCAATAACATTAGATAATATTGGAATAGATACATTTTCATATCAGCCATTTCCTTCGGATTTTGTGGATGAATTTATTTTTATACTTAAAGTGGTAGCAAAACTTATGCTGTTCTGTTTCATACGCTCAAACTTCACTGGAATTTCCGCTGTTTTTGAAAAAACAATTTCCCAGTGTAAAAAATGGCTAACTATTACTTCAATAAATTAGAATGAAAGGATTTTCCTTCACAAATGTACCGAAATAATTTAAACAGATATATAAAAGCTTAAAATATTTTATATTATGAATATATTATTCATTAATGTTTTTTCTCAAATGCAAAAATGACAACTTGCTCCCCTTTGTAATAAAACATTTTCTAGTGGTTACGAAATTTAAGCTTTTTATTGTAAAGTATTTCTCATTTTAAGTAATTTTTTCACCGTTCCATATAAAAAATTCAAAGAACAGAATGACAGGTTCTGATGACAGATGTCAACTGCCCCTTGACAGCTACCACATAGTCTGCTGATCTCAGAGAACTTATACAATTATAAATAATACACGATAGATGGGATAGGGGCTGCTGCGTGGCCCAGTTCATAAAACAAGATCAGAATAGATCAGATGTCAACTGTCTCTCTTTCTGCAGAAATTTTAACAAATTGGTAGCGAACTAAATACTAAAACTTGTTGACTTAAAATATTTACGCCCTCTACAAAGCAGTCACCACGAAATAACTGCAATAAAATTGTATTTCATATGAGACTTTGAATTTTCGAAATGTATTGGTGAAAAAAATTACATAAAACGAAAAATAATAAACTAAAAATAACTTAAATTTCGTTACCATTAGAAAAGCGGAGCAAGTTGGTATCTCTGATGTTTTATTGCAGTTGGTGAAACTTATAAACAGTGGGTCTTATTGTACAATTTTTACTATTTAATTCGCTACCAATTTATTAAAACTTTTGCAGAAAGCGGAGCGTCCCTGCATATGCTTTTTTTAAAAACAAGGCTGTATGTTTTAAAAATTTCTGATTTAAATCTCTACCACTAAGAAATATATTTTCTCAAAACTCAACAATTGGAGGGTCTTGTATTTGTAAATTAAATTTAGAACGATTTTAACCACCATTACGCAGAAGGATAAATTAACAGAGACTAAAACTATACCTATGCAAGCTTATACACATATATGAGGTTAATGTGCTTCAATTACTCTTGACTGGTGAACAAAATTCTTTTAGTTTCTAAGGAGAATCTCTCAACTTGCTCCACTTTGTAAAAAAACGTTTTCTAGTGGTTACGAAATTTAAGCTATTTAAAGTTTAGCATCTCTCATTTTAAGTAATTTTTTCATCACTCCATATAAAAAAGAACCGTATGACAGGGATGCCAACTGCTCCGCTTTTCACAAAAGTTTTAATAAATTAAATAAGGATAATTGCGCACACTCTTTAAAAAAATAACTACGAGGTAAATACAAGAATTCCAACTTGCCCCGCTTTGTGAAAGAATACTTTCTAGTGGTAACGAAATTTAAGTAATTTTTAGTTTAGTATTTTTTTATCCTAAGTTACTTTTCCACCACTGCATGTCAAAAATTCCAAGTGTCATAAGAAATAAAACTTTATTGCAGATTTCTCTTGGTGACATTTTTAAAATGTAAGCATAACGTCGCAGTTGGCTTATTAGGATGTAAAGTTACATTTCATTTCATACTTCGAATTTTTGCTATGTAGTGGTGATGAAATTACTTAAAACGGAAAATACAAAACTGAAAATAATTTAAATTACGTTACCACTAGAAGATATTTTTTTACTAAGCGGAGCAGGTTGACATTTTTGCCGTAGTATATATAGTTGCTGAATTACGGATACATAAGCTGTAACAGCCTCCCCATAGACTGCTGAACTCAAACTGTCTTTTATTTTAACTTTTTATTCCATTTCATGACGTATGGGATAGGGGCCTTCTGCGCGGCCCAGGTGCCCAATTTTTTATAAATAAAGAACGAAGAAAGAAAGGATACATAAAATTGTGTAATATTTACAAACACAAACTTGCCAACATTTTCTTCTTACAAAGTGATTTTCTTAAAAAATAGTGACAAGAAATATAAATTATAATTGCAGGCATAAGTAAATATTTTGATTTGATTTAGCCAAACGTAACGTAAAGTTATCATGCATTTCTATGTTTGTTTATATCTTATGTGTCGAAATCCTTTAAAATTTAATTCATAAATTCAAGATATAAAAAACAAATTTTATGTTTTACTACCACTTAAAATATTTCCACTACTACTACTTTATATAACCACTTTTATGTTTTACTACCATTTACTGATGAAAATGAAATGTTACAAATATTATTAAAAGTGTAGCTTTAGTGGTTTGAATACGTTTGCCGTTTTCTGCTATTTCTGCTTAAAATTCCAAGTAGTGGAAGCATTGTAGCTTGCTTTGAAAATTATAATCAAAAACTATTTTAATTATTTAAAGGCTTTATATATTATATATTTTATTAAAATTATTCAAGCGAGCCGTAGTCAAAATCATTATATCTAATCTTGTTAAGAATAAAGAAAAATTAAAATGCACATTTTATTATTACTTTAAATATTTTTTTTCTTCCAATGCCCACCTTTGTTAACATCCATCAATTCAGGCATTTAAAGGGCGATTTTGTTGGCCTCTCTTTCAGGGGCACCCTATTAGGTGGGCCAACGTCGTTCCCACACTGAGGACAGATAGTACAGAGCATCCATGCCTTGCCCGGGATTCGAACCCAGAACCTTTCTGATGCAAGGGCAGTTACCTGACCCCTACACAGTCTGCTCGGCTTACTTTTAATATTAAAAGGAAAATATTCCACGAAAGTAACGGATATTTAGTAACATTGATTCAATCGTGTGTTTATGCTCTTACGAAACAAAAAAAAACTGATTTTTTTTAATTATCACTTAATTAACACTTCAGAAAATTCTTTTTCAAAAGAGCAAAGGTTGTCAGGTTCTTGATTTTAATTAGAGGATAAACGAGGTAAAAAAAATTCCACACTAAAGTTAATAAAATGAAGTGAAATATAATCTCATTAATATACGCAGCCGTATCCTTCATTTTAAACTAAATTTCTGTATTTTCAGAAAATATGTTTTCTTAGTAGCAGAGGTAATGCATTAATAATTTAATAAATTAGAATAAAAACAATTTTGTCCAACACTACATATAAATAATTTGAAACTCATTTATAAAAGGTCCGATTTACAACAACATAACCGATAATAATTTATACAGACATATAAATGAATAAGATGAAACAAACGTTATTCAAAAATATTAATAAGTTACCGAATAAAAAAGGAAGATGCGTGCGCGCAATTCTCCGTAATTTAAAATGAAGTACGTAAAATCCCTTTTCTGTCAAGATGAATCATGAGAGTTAATATTAAAATAATTCAGCAACAACAAGTTCTCTTTTTGAACAAAAAAATTTAATAACTCTGCCATAAAATGGGTTCTTGGAACTCTATGCTTTTCTAAACTTAAATATAATGGAATTATGCGTGCTTACTACAACTATTCCTTCAGTTAAAAATAAAAATCCGCATTTTAAATCGACGCTTTTCGCTAACAAGATAAAGACAAAATTAGGCAATAAAAGCTTTTCCGTTTATTTAATAATTTTATAAATCGATTAATAATTCAAGGAAATACATGAATGCCTGATAACCAGATTATAATGTTTTCAAAACCTAACGATATTTTTCTGAAAAAAAAACAAACAAACTCCCCCCTCATTGTTATTTCATTAATACTACTTTGAAAGTTAAAATAACTTTGTTGGCAAATCACTCACGGAAAAAAGTAGCACGATCTATTTTGTCCCAATAGATTCTCTACTAATACGAATTCGGAAACCCTTTCAAAAATGTAAAGACTGGTCATTCAATTAATGTATTCTCATAATTTATTGAGATGAAAACTAGACATTAGTGTACACACCAGAATAAATTTATGTCACGAATATTTTTATATCGATCTGAAATCAGCAAATTGCGATTATTTGAAGATTAAAGTAATTTGGCTCTAGGAAACACACCTAGTTTGAACAGAAAGTCTCAGCCATTTTTTATCTTCATAAAGGTACTTAACGCACCGCCACAGAAAGGTACTTTTCCGTTCCATTGGCTGGAAATGAGTTAAAACGAGGCCGCCTTTGAATAAGAAATGAAATTACGGAATCAACTTTTTTTCCCTTTTGAACACAATTCTTTGATCGTTCGTAAATGCGGTAAGTTCAAATGTTTTAAATGGATTTCAGAAAAAGACTACGAATTTTTTGTCCAAGAAGGATATGAAAAATGTAGGATTTTTTTTCTTTATTTTACATACTAAATATTGAAAAACGGTAATGATGTAAGCAAAACATTAACTGCACAGAAGAGAACTTTATTTTGTATTATGTCCTTGTAATTAGGACATTTTTTTTACTTCCATGTGAAGTATAGGTACATATGCAGAGTTCTTTTAAGTGGGATACTAGTGAGAAAAAAAATCAACTTTCTTAAACCGAGATAAAATTTATGAACTTATGCATTTTGTGACAACTTCATAAAAAGAAAATATCTCGCAAAAATCTGAATATTTATCAGCTATGCAATTTTTCCAGAGACAAAAACCTGAAATTTTCGGAAAGAAAAAACATGTTTATTGAGAGAAAGAATGAGTGTCTTGCTTCGTTCATTGTCAGCTCTTATTTAATATCGTAAATTAAAATTAATCTGTCGAACTATCATCGCATCTCAATTCATTTGTGTCCAGTATCTTTTTATAAAACGGTTATTCCTTTTCACGAAAAAGAAAAGTGTTAGCTCTCTGTCTACTATAATATCTAAATATTTATGTTTGGTTTGGATGTCAAGTAAATTTGCAAAGACTCTAATTGCTCCGGATTCCGCAAAATCTTTATAAAAAAACCGTTGTTACCAGTCTGCCCAATTTTAGGTTTATGACTCTAGCTATGTTTAACTCCATAGCCTTGTCATTTTGAACAAACTCCAGAAGACAAGGGAACTCTTGTATCAGGAACTGGGAGACATTTTGTCACAGTGGAGGACTTTTTGATGGAACTAAAACGCATTTGCATTACATAGAGAGCAAAAACACGAAAACCTCGCATGGTTAGTCTGACGGCTTAGGACTCTAACCCATGATACGTATGCCACTGAGGATATTTTACACCAGCACTATGGTTGGCATTTTAAGAATTTAAGCAACAATATTTAGATCTAAAGCAGAGATGCCAACTTAATCCGTTTTATAAAAATAATTTCCTAGTAGTTAAAAAATTTAAATTATTTTTAGTTAAGTATTCTTCATTTTAGCTAATTTTTCATTTTAGTTAAACTTACGTAACCAGGGCTGCTGACTTTCAACCCTTTTTAAAAATTTATTACGCTGGTTAAGTTCATGTTCATGTTCAATCCGCTAAGTTCATGTTTGAATACATTATTTACTATTCATTTAAATTTATTTTACTCGCCACTATACTTAAATGATTTAAAAGTTCATATACACTTTGATGGTGGGGCTTTAAATTTTAGCAAAATTACCTAAAATTGTGAAAGCTTTGGTTTTTGTATGTCTAACAGTCTATAAAATTTTTTACAATAATTGTAGTACTTGGCTGGTATGTAAATATACAATTTCTACAAAGTTGAAGTTATTAATAACTTCAACATAGTTACACAATTTCATAATGTAACATAAGTTCAACAAAGTTTTATATGAGGCTCTGAATTGTTGAATTGTAGTGGTGGGAAAAAATAACTCGAAATAAAACTGGGAGAAAACTAGGAGTTAAATATGTATTTTGTGTATACGTGGTGTTTTTTTAAAACCGCCTTTTATGTGCATTTTGAAATTATAAAATCTAAACTTAAAAACACATAATTAAGTAAATACACAATTTTTTTGTATCTATTGTAAGAATTCATCCGAAATTTATACAAATATTTATTTTGTGTAAAAATGGTGTTCTCTAAAGACCATCCTTTAACGTACTCTCTAACTGCTATGGAATTTCCTCAGATTAAGAATTTTATTTTAGTGGTACCAAACGCATTCTATAAATATGTTAATAAATAAGAATTAAAAGTATATCGCACCACTACAAAAAAATAATTCAAACAGATATATATGCTGTTAATAAGACAAATGGTAATATTAATTAAATCCAGAAACCCAAATCATGCTCTTCAAAAACTACAAGACCATATAGACGAAATAGAAGACTGGTGCTTAAAATGGAAAACTGCAGTGAATGCTGGAAAATCACAAATATTAATAATACAAAAAAGAAGAATTAAAATACTTCCACAACTTCAACCAAAAATGTTCAACATACCAATACAAATAGTTAAAAAAGCAAATTATCTTGGCCTTATAATCAATAACAAACTCACCTGGAATGATCACATCAAAAGCACAATAGATAAAGCAAATGCAGCATTAATAGCCATACAACCATTTATATATAATCAGAATATGTCACTTAAACTATAGAAGCTACTATATACAGCAATGATCCGCTTAATACTTACCTATGCCTCACCTGCCTGGACAACGATAACTCAACATCTACTGAAGAAATTAAACCAATGCCAAAACAAGATCCTTAGAAAAATAACCTGTGCAAGATGGTTCATCCGGAATACCAATATACATGCAGACCTCAAAATACCAACTCTATCACAGCATATATACAAGCTAAACGCAGATTTTTTCGATAAAGCCATAGAATGTAAAACAGCAAATTTTAATGAAATCTTTAAATTTGAAAATTATATCAAAGATAAAAACTACAGACCAATAGCTGCACATTTCACCTCCGACGCCTCATATCATAACTATCAAAACAAATAATTTCATCAACCTTTCTGAAAATAACGTTTACTCATGCTGATACAATTCTGAACAACTCCAAAATCAAACAAACACAGTTTAGAGCAAGCTGCTCAATTTATTTTTGATTCCTTTTTAGTTATTCAAGCAAAGAGCTTGAAACATTCATAAAAGCAACTCCATTGCCTGCTTACCTCATTGCTCAACCAAAACTGTTCTAAAATTCCAGATGAATGGGATAGGGGCCGCTTCGCGGCCCAGGTGCCCAATAAAATCGAAACACTAGGACTAGGAAATGGTAATATTGGGAGTCATTAATAGTCATATTAAAATGTTAATTAGCTTCCGGTTGGCACCTGTGCTAGTCAGGGCTGAAAGATCATATAAGTAGAAAAGAGTAAAAACTGGTAACAAATAAATTTCCCTTTTCAGTTTTTTTTCCCAGAATAATAAAAATCCATAACTACCAATTGTTTTTACGGATGCAATTTTCATATTGAATTGCTTCTTCGCCGTGAAAAATTTCCTTACAGTGAATTGTTATTGTTGAGAATAGATTAACTCCTCCCGAATATTATCTAATATTGAAATAGTTCTTCTACCAGTATTTTCTCGTATCCGTCCCGCTTTCAGGCCTGGTGCTAGTATGTGTCGAGAACGTTACAAGAGGATAAACAGCCAGGGAACTACTTTTTTAAGAAAATTAACCCTTTACAGTTTGTTCTCCCCTCTACCGGGACACACATAGAAATATAAACTTTTTATACCTTTATATTAAATAACCAAATTATATAATATGATTGTTACTTATTATATAAAAAAAAATATTACACGATAAACAATTTATTGCTAACATTCTTAAAATCTAATTATTGTAATTTTTATCATGCTTTTGTTATAACATTTTATTTTTTTATACGTCAAATATTCATCTTACAATATCTATAATTATTAATTTTCATAAAAAACAAGCTATACTTACGACTAGACTAAGCAAATTCGGACTATTAGTTACCCATTCATATGGATTCACAGGAATGGCCCAACATCTGCAACAAAAGTTATACATTTAAAACTTGAATGTCTATTACACTTGTCTTAATATGAGCATGCGAACAAATTTCGATACTTTTCTGAAAAAGAGAATGATCACAACATAGAATATTTTGTCAGTACTTATAGTTTCTCGATGTTTTTTTTTTTTAAATAGTGAATAATTTTGGAGAGTTTCATTTAGTCGAGAAGTTCAGTTTATTTTATGTGAAATGAATTTTTAATACGGAAATAGAAACTGCATGAAAAAAGAATTTTTAAGACTCCAACTGTAACAAAAAATAATCAGTTTTCGGCTTTTTTCTTTTTTGTTTGTAAATTGATTTTTTGACTACATAATAAGGTTTCTCATTTCTGGCAAATTAAAAAAGGATGTTAAAACTTCTTATACATATTTTTAGAAGCAATTCATCTTTTAGAAACAGTCAGGCAAATGGACAATTAAATGTATATCAAAGTTTGACCACTGGACGACAAAATATGTGGATTTTTTCCCCGCTTAAACGCCAATAAAATAATTATGGAACATGATTTTTTTTTAAAAAAAAAGATAAGGCTTGGTATAACATGACTATATTATTGTAACTTGGCATATCTTAAACAAAGAAGACAGTCTTATTAACCTAGATAAATTAATAATCTAAATAAATAAAATAGATGTTAAATCACTTGATTTCAAACTGAATTATTAATTATCTTCAAAAAAAGTAAAATAATTTTTCAGTAATATCGTAGATAATTACATTATTTAGACTATGATTTTTTTAAAAGTTTTGTTTCAGTGATGATGAAGTTTTCTTTTACAAAGAATTCATGAAAGAAAGATGTATTTAAATTATAATATTTATGTGTGTATCCTTTCATAATTTCATTAAAAAGATTGATTTAAATAAACAGTGATTTTTTGAAAATTAGTTTTCCCCCGAAAACAAGATAGAAGGAAATGATTTACCACCATCTATTGTTTTTTATTTTAATATTGATATATAGACTTTCCGCCCGGCTTCCTAACTACTACGCTTTTCGTAGAATATTTTATAGAGTAATAGGAAATTTAAAGACTGAAGCTTTCTGAATTTTCGGTAATTTTGCCAACATTTTAAAAGCAGGACTGCCAACTTTCTTCACTTTTTGTAAACATTTATTCTAGTGGTAGCTAAGTTTATGTTTTAATATATTTTTTAACTATTCATTTGAACTTATTTTCAAGACCACTACATATCAATGATTTAAAAGTTCCGAAGCAATGCCACTTTGTTATTGGTAAGGCTGGTGGTGAGGCTTTTAAAATGTTGCTAAAGGTACTAAAAACTATGAAAATTTTCGCTTTTAATTGTCTACCACTTTATTAAATAGTTTGCTAAAAGCGTAGTAGTTTACAGGACTGTAAATGCTTCACCTCGAAAAACTAGAAAATACAGTGTTGCATATAAACTTTTCATATGTAGTGGTATGGAAAATAAGTTTATATGAATGGAAAATAATAAATTAAAACATTAACTTAGCTACCACTGGATTTTTTTGAACAAAAAGCGAAGAAAGTTGGCAGCCCTACTTCGTGAGCCTTTCAATGTGAAAAAAAAACTTATTAGAGATCTCTAGTTGTATAATAAAATATTTAATTACTATTTTCCCTCCAATCCATTAACATGGCTAAACTAATGCATAGGTTTTACTGTTTTCGAGATTTCAGGAGATCCGTATTTGCTTTTAGACTTTTCAAGAGAATTTTGCTTTGATGGAGATGGTGTAGAATAGATCTGCCTGCAATATCGCATTCGAGATTTATGAATCGTTGTAAAAATTTCAATAAATGACAGACGTGAAAGCGAGACGGAAAAGAGGAAAGGCTGGTAGTAAAACCTTTTCAGTTATAGCTAGTTTTTGGGAGGAGTTTACTTATTCCTTTTTTAAATTATTCAACAATATCTACTTTATCTTGGAAAAGAAGCAGTTTTATATATATGCTAAAATTATAAAAGAAATCTTGATAGTTACAGATATTTTATTTTTTTCGAATAAAATGCTGAAATGAAATGTCTTACGTATCAGTTTTTTCTCTTTTCCGTCTTGCTATATAAGGGCTTTCAGCCATGACCCATTAGCTGTCTCAAAAATCCAATGAATCAGTTAATTCCTCTTTTCGGTAGCGCACTGAGATATTTGAGCAACGTTTCATAACGCGTGCACGCCGGGTGTTGCGCCCGAAAGCGGGACGGAAAAGAGAAAATACTGGTAGAAGNTTAAAACATTAACTTAGCTACCACTAGATTTTTTTTTACAAAAAGCGAAGAAAGTTGGCAGCCCAACTTCGTGAGCCTCTCAACTTTGAAAAAAAAAACTTATTAGAGATCTCTTGTTGTATAATAAAATATTTAATTACTATTTTCCCTCCAATCCATTAACATGGCTAAACTAATGCTTAGGTTTTACTGTTTTCGAGATTTCAAGAGATCCGTATCTGCTGTCAGACTTTTCAAGAGAATTTTGCTTTCATGGAGAATAGATCTGCCTGCATTATCGCATTGAACGAGATTTATGAATCGTTATAAAAATTTCAATAAATGACAGACGTGCCAGCGAGACGGAAAAGAGGAAAGACTGGTAGTAAAACCTATTCAGTTATTCCTTTTTCAAATTATTCAACAATATCTATTTTATCTTGGAAAAGAAGCAGTTTTATATATATGCCAAAATTATAAAAGATATCTTGATACTTATTTTTTTCGAAAAAAATGCTGGAATGAAATGTCTTACATACCAGTTTTTTTTCTCTTTTCCGTCTTGCTATATAAGGGCTTTCAGCCATGATAAATGATTTTAAAAGTAATATAAATTGATTCGGTTGTCTTATTTTTTACTCGCTCGTGCACTCTACAGCATCTTTTTTGATTTGAAATTTTTAAATTAGGACTGTTATTCTCATTAATTAACAAAGCTGATTAAGCTAATTAAAAGTGTAGCAATCTATTATTGTATATGTTACCGTGAATAACGGAAATCAAGAGTCTGTTGACTTTAACCGGTGAATATAAACAATCGCTTTGGTGAATGTCCGAAATATTTGATATTAATTGATTCGTTGATATTATTATTATACTAGCCGCCAAAGGCTGCCAGCTGTCCTCCACGCTAAAGGTTTTCACAAATAAAGTTTTTTAAAACATAGCAGGAAATCTGAAGATTAGTGGACAATTAAAGTCTTCATATCCAGTTCTGCTGCAGATGTGTTATAGCTCTTGAGGATGTTTGAAGATGTAACTTTGCTATGGTAACCGAAGGCCTATGGTAACCTAACCTATAATATAACTATCAGGTGAAGAAATATTTTTTTTATTTTTAAAAGGCCTCAGAAATTGTAAAAGCATACAAAAGTTGCTTTCGAAATCATCATTGGCCAATAGCTGAAAACCTCTTCTAATCTTATTTGACGTTTCTCTGATACTTCTTGGGCTCTAGAATTGCTTGTCGAAATTCGGTCCATCCTTCTTTGACGTTCCACAGACGTTTCTTGGGCCCTTCTTCTTCTTTGAGAATCTCTTAATATCTTTTTCTTTCACATAATACAAAGCTTTTTGGAAGGCGGTTCTGCCATGTCAGTAATCGGGTTTTTAAGAAGTCAACGAATACTTTAGAACAACAGTTACTATGAAAGCAAATCATGAAACTTCAATATTAAAATCTAAGTGCTTACCTGCAAACTGAAACTTTTCTGAAAATAACTAATTACATTTAATAAAAACTGTTAAAATAAAGAATAGAAAAACCAAAGAGATCCAAGGTAAGTGTGATCGTTCCTTCAAAAATAATTAAATTCCTATTTTATATAGCTACAACGCTTAAGAAGAAAAAAACTAAAATGCTAAATACATGAAAAGAACACGAAAACG
>NC_092209.1:7364997-7420396 GCF_043381705.1 Parasteatoda tepidariorum
TCATAAAATCGCTTAGCAAATTCATCAACATTTGCCAGATACTGGAAGATTGCGGCTTCTTCGATTGGTGAACCACTTCAGCAATGTTTCTTCATTATCCTTGTAATCTGCTCTTCTCAACTTTTTTCCACCATTTAAATTTTTTTCATGAGCAGAAATTATTAACTGCCTTTTTTTCCATATGTTACAAACTGCAGATTTGGATAGTTTATATTCCCTGCAAATATCAGCTTGATTGCATCCATTTTAAATTTTTCTGATTATGCCCATTTTATCATCAATGGAGAACGTTTTACGCTTACTGCTCGCCATAGTTAAATTTGAAACACTTGTTTGCAGGATTTATTTTAACTGAACTGAGAGCAAAAAGGAGTTGAAATGAGGTCCTTATCGACAAATATTAGTGTCCAACCCTTTGACCAATAATGAATAATTACTCATTCCCTCTGACAGAAAATGCATATTGATCCCACTGACACCTTACAGGTGCATCGTCTGCTTGGGTTGGAAACATCTGCTTGGTTTGTTTAGGTATGAGAAAGTGAGATTAAAAAATGCTTATCGCTACATTCCCCTCTACGGATGGTTTTGAAAATCGGTATATGTATTTATTTTGAAGTAGAAATTTCAAAATTATTAAAAATTTTTTTTTAAAAAAATCAGTCGAAGACAGAAAAAAGTTCATTCTATCGAACTTCCTCACTTTTTTGGTTCACTATATCCACAAAAAATAACATTATCCGTGTATAGCAAGGCACGGGACCGAACATTTCGTTCACTATATCCGGGAGTTCAGTATAAACCGTTTTCACTATAGCGGGGTTTGACTGTAATATAAAATGTCTCATAAGAGCCTTTATATATATTACATGATAGGCTTAAAACAGATTTCTCTTATTAATTTTAAAACGTAGAAAGTCATTCTTTCACAAAGAGTCATTAATATTCAAGATTTCATTAATATTCTATTAACACTCATAAGAGCAATTAATATTCAAGAGTATAAACTTTTCACCAGGTGACACAGTCATGTATGAAGAGTTTAAATATCCTAACACTAGAAAACTCTCCCCAACTTTTAGTGGTCCTTATAACATCATTCAAAAAGTCTGATGTGAATTAGGAAACAGTTAAAAAGAATAGCTATAGTAAAAAAACAGAAATTGTTCACCTTTCCAAATTAAGAAAATATTATGCACCAGAAAAATTAAAGCTTAATCCTGAATAAAATTTATCAAATTTAAAAAATAAAGAATATTGAAAATACAAACAAATAAAATCTAAAATGGGATTTGTTTTGCATTTTTATAAATTTAATTAATGGAAAATATGCTTATATACGTCATGTATATGTTAATGAATGCCATGTATATGTTAAAATATGTCATGCATATGTTTTGTTGAGCATGTTGCCCCTTTTATTATGGAAGTTCCGACATCTCAAATTTTCTACAACGGTTTATCTGTATTTCTAACAGAGAAATGTGGCGAAGTCGCAATTATGGTCTAAACATAAGCAAATCACATTTTTTCTTCGCTGTATATTTTGAGATAGGTAGGTACTTTATTTACGTCACACTAGAGCTGCACAATGGGCGACGATCTAGGAAACATCTCTCAGGATGATCCGAAAACATGCAATCGAAATTTTGATCATCTGCCAAGGGAATGACTCCCCTGCTTTGGTAGCCTGCTCTCGAAGTGAAGCACTTTGCGGTGGAACAGTTTAATGAGGATCGATACTGCACATCCTCGGTCCCTACACGGGCTGATCAAAGCTGTCACCCACTCGCTTACTGACTGTAGCCAATAAGGCTTGACTTCCGTATTCCACTACTTTACTATTAATTCTTTTCATTCACATTGAATGAAAAGCTTTGTAGTTTAAATTTATTTAGAATCAATTGGAAGCATAAACACTAAGTTTAATAAAACATGATTCACTTATTTTGTATCAGACTTGAAAGTCATATTTTAAATCAGACAGATTTAAATTATTGATTATTTAAATCACGGATTCAGTAGATACAAAGAATATTCCAGAGAAAATATTTAAAAAATAAAAATTTTCGGATACCTTTCTCAAGATTTAACTTAGTTACATTCTACTTTGAACACAGAGCGCTGATGCATTTCATTTTACATTTTCAACGATCAGGTATGACTCAGAAATGCATCTAGAATAATCTAATTGGACAATATATTCGAATGAAATCTGCATGTATTGGGTAATTTACTTGAATTTTTGACAAGGATTAAAAAAGAATAAAATTATAATTTTCCGTCAAATGCATTATTTTTCTAATGTCTAGTTAAAACAAATATTTTAGTTTTACTCACTCTTCGTCAGCGAAATACCATCTGAGAAACGAAAACGTTCCAACAGGGAATACTGGAAACACTGGAAAAGAAATATAAATCGAAATTTCAGGAAAAAAAGTATTGACGACACAGTTTCAAACATTATCAAATTTTTATTAGCTTCAGCCATTTGTATCTTGAGACCTTTTAAAGAAAGAAAATTTTTGTTCTTCTATTTTTCCACAAAAAAGTAGTCGGCCATCAAGGCAGAGGGGGTGCGATTGTTCTTAGGCATAAAGTGGCGCCATCTATGGCCAAGAATTCGACTTCTGACGCACCCAGACGTCACACCCGTTAATAGGGCGGGCCCATTCATTCAGCCACTGATGGTTATTTTTTTTATCTAAACCAGAGAATGATCAATCTCCAATTCAGTATTCCCAGAGGTATAATTTGTTTTGGGAACACGGAGGACTTTGAGACCCGACAGATTCAACGCGCATCAGTCGCTCACGAGAAGTCTTCCGCCGGCTGGATTTGAAATCCCCCTCTCACGAACGCGAGTCCAACGCCCAGCAAACCAGAAAAGTGCATCTAATAAATATAAGTGCTTCTAAAAGTGTATCTAATAAATATAAATAAATGAATACTGTTCTTACCCCATCCTATAAAATAGAACATTTTGAGAGACTTCTGCTCTGCAAAAGATGCTGCTATCAGTTTGTGTAGATAAAATCCTTCGCAAAACATCCACATGTATGTTGTCATGCGTGTGTATTTTGTTATCACATACAATATCTTACAACCCATCTACAAAGAAAAAAGCACAACACAGTTAAACATAAAAATTGCATTTTATCTCAACATATTACGAAAATGACTACAAAGTTGCTAACTTTTTCACTTTTTGCTTGAGAAATTTATCTTTGGTAATAAAATTTTAAAATTGAAATCTTGAAAGCCTTTCAAAAATTACATAAAAACGTAAAGTTGGTAGGGCATTGTGAGTAGCTTATTTTGCTGGCAAGTGGCGAAGGTGGGAAATGAGCAATGCTTACGTAACATGCAGCCCCACTTTTTTTGAAGAAAAAAAAAAACGATTCAGCAAAAAAAAAAAAAAAAAAAAAAAAAAAAAAAAAANAAAAAAAAAAAAAAAAAAAAATTTAAAAAAAAACCTTGAAATTTTATTAAATGAATGAATACGTAGTTTTTTTTTATGAATTTCCATCTTTTGTTTGAATTTAATCTTAAAATTAGTATATTGCAGCACTTCGGGGAATAATTTTTTTTCTTTTTTCCGTTGCAAGAGATTTTTTTCCACACATCTTAGATACTTTCGTATAACTGATTTCAAATATGCGATTGACTTTCCAAGCTGCCGTTTCTTTAAATGGTATTTTTAATCTATTTTTGTCGAAATGTACAAGTTTAAAAACGTTCTTTACTACAGGGGGTTGCGCAAAGATTTAAGGGATTTAAGGCATTATCATCAACAAGATTAAAACTACATAGGAACCCATGCCCGGAAATGTTCTCATTCACCGCTAGGAGAGCTTCGCTATTATGATCTGTTTTTTTTCGTGTGCATTTAAACAGGTCATAATAGAGAAGCACCCCTAACCGCGTACGACGACATTTCCAGGCATAGAGTCTGTTGACGCGTTAGCAGAGCAAGCACAGTAGTGGGTGAAAATGTTAACTTATTTGAAGAAACTTGAAGATTTAAATATTTCTTCATTTCATACAGTACCATCTCGATGCAGCATACAACTGAAAATATTAACTATAAATACAGCTTAACAAAATACGGTACATAACCGGAAACAACAACATAGTGAAGTGACATAGTGAAGAGACACATGCTTATAACAATGCATGTCTTGTATACAGATTCCATAATGATATGCCCGGATGACATCACTTGCGTTAGCTGAAAATAAAATATCTGTTGCCAACACACGACCGAAACTTAATTCTGTTAATTTAACGTATTCAGAGGAACAACAAACCACTCCCAACAGATTCCTATGCAATTTTAATCCTGATGATGTGCCCTAACTCGTCTAGAAGTTTCTCACAACATTTAAGTGACCCTCTGTTTTATAAAATGTTTTTAAATTTGTACATTTAAATAAAATAATTGACTAAATATGTCAGAAAAAAAAATTTTAGCTTTTGGAACAACCTTAATTTTCCACACATGAATTACACAAGATTAAGTATTTGTATAAATGTCACCAAAAATTTTTTCACCAGTTTTATTAGTCAATGTAAAAGTTAAGAAAAGGCAGGGGTGTTGTGACTTTCTTACCGAAGTAAGGGAAGGGTGTTTGCGATTTATTTAATTCTGCTGAAGAGTAAGAAAATTGTGAAAAGGGATTATTGCATAATAGTTGGCCGACCCCTTGCTTTCGTAATATTAATTTAAAATCATTTATCAATCACTAGATGCACATAATAAGGGCATATGCCATAGCTCCGGAATCTCTAGATTTTTGCGAGATATTTTTTTTGTTAATGTTAAAGTGGCAAAAAATGTATACGTAAATATTTTTTATCTTTGTTTGACAAAAATGATTTATAATTATTTTAACTATCACTACATACCCAAGTCAAAATTCTATTTTGATGGTTTATGTTGGTTTCAGTGTGATTCATGATGGTCACCATCATCCATCATTTTCCATTCATGGTCTTTGGTATGCCAACATTTTCCCATCATTCTATGATGGAAAATGCTACTTTAACACTATGATGATTAACTCTCAAGAGAGGTTTGATTCTCATGGACCAACAATCTGTGATGGTCCATAATGGTTCCAAATATACATTTCCATGCTGTTCAGAGTTCTATTTGGAAGTGTTAGTAAAAGTAGAAGAAAGTTTGTTTTTCCAGGATTATACGACCTGGCAAAATTAAATGAGCGGTAGGCACGAATTTTCAAACCTACTACTCAAAAAATCTTAAATTTAGTACTGTTTGCAATCAGGAATTATGAATTTATTTCCAAGGTATTTTTTGCACTCATGTATATTTCCTTGTAGCTTAAAATATCTAGATGTATCTCACTTTTGCTACCACTTCAAAAAAAAAAAAAAATTTCAGACCGAGCGAATTCCGGTTTGTGTTAAAATCTAGGATATTTTCGCTCTAAATGCGTAAAAAAAATTTTTCATTATCAATTGCTCTACAAAAGATTTTGATATTTTCTTTCAAAGTTAAAAGAAAGNTTGCTACCACTTCAAAAAAAGAAAAATTTCAGACCGAGCGAATTCCGGTTTGTGTTAAAATCTAGGATATTTTCGCTCTAAATGCGTAAAAAAAATTTTTCATTATCAATTGCTCTACAAAAGATTTTGATATTTTCTTTCAAAGTTAAAAGAAAGTTTACGATTCATGCATGTACCTCGTTTGCTATTTAAAACGACCCATTTAGGAGTATAGTGAACCCTGTTTTATAAAATAACTTGAAAAAAAAGGAAATAATAGGAAAAAAAATTTTAACTTTCAATTTTGAGGGTTAAAATAAATCAGCAAGCGAGGAATATATGTAATAGAAACGTGATATTTATAAAATGGAGGTATTTTAAAGTATGAGAAAAGTTTAATAATGCAGCCAATTTCTCTTATGTTTTCAATTTTAAACTGAATACAAAGTTTCAGAGGAAAGTCTGCAGGTTTTTAAATAAGAATAAACATTTGTCAGTGAGTCACGAAAATGTTCAGAAGATAAGCAAAAATTTGCATCGGGTGTTTTTAGCGCAAAACTTTTTTTAAAGATAAGGAACTTTTATTGTTAAGATGGTTTGCTTTAAATTGTTAGGGAAAGAACATGGAAGTCATACCAGAATTTTTTTTAACACGTTCACGCCGGGTGTTGCGCCTGAAAGCTGGACGGAAAAGAGAAAATATTGGTAGAAGAACTATTTCATTATTAGAATCTATTCTAAACAATAACAATTTACTGTAAGGAAATTTATCACGGCGAAGAAGCAATTCAATATAAAAATTGCATCCGTTAAAAACAATTGGTATTTATGGATTTTTATTATTCCCGGAAAAAAACTAAAAATTGAAATTTATTTGTTACCAGTTTTTACACCGGTGCGCCGCCCGCTGAGTCTATCTAGCGTGACCCCCCGGTGGGTCACCCCGGCGTGAACGTGTTAGCTGAAAATACAGTTAGGAGAGAAAGCAAATATTAACCTAATACCAAGTTTATGTAGGATTGTAATATGCTTGAGTGTAATTAAAGTTATTTATTTATCTAATGATTGATTATTATACACAATTTTATTCTGTACATATCAGCAACAAAAACATTTTTGATTCTTCCTACAGTGGAGGAAAAGAATTAATTTAATCAAACATAACATAATTAATTTAATCAAACATTTCCATCTAACATAAATTCCTAAGTTGAGTTACTTACTATTTACTTAAAATGACTGTTTTTTAAACTTCTAAGCTAATATGTCATTTTCCTGGCATTCAAGATTTGGTGAATTTCTATTTTATTTTTTTCTCGAGCAAATGTCAATAAACTACACTGCTGTCTGTAAGATATTAATAAGTGTAATTAAAAAAGTATACAAAAAAATTTAGATTATTTTGAAGACCTTAAATTTGAAGAAAATTTTTGGTCCGAATTGCCATGTTTAAAAAGAATCACCCGTAGATATAAAGTTCTAAACTCTTCTATTTTTACTAAATTTGATCCTTAATTAAGATTTCAACTTTTAGTTTTATAATATCGTCGAATGCACATAAAGCTTTTTTGTCTCAAGAAGTTACCATGATTAATTTAAATCTCTTGATTGGATAATGTAATTTTTACACTGTTAAAACTAGGCATCTTAATGAAAATATCAACGCACTATTTTTCATAAAAAAATTTGCATTTCTGCTGGAAAAGTTTTAAAAATCATGATCCAAGCTTTTCCTTAATTAAAACTGAAGAATCTAATTAAAGTCGAATATTTTAGCATGATGCATAAGATTCAGAAAAACTGACATTTTAAAATTTAATTCTTCAAACAGAACATCTTAATCAGATGACTTTTTACATTTAGAATCGAATGTGGATTGAAAAAGTTTTCCCAAAAGTACTAATTTAATATTCCCGTGTGTTATATGCGATCTAAAAGAAATTTTCTGTTTTTTTTCATACATAAATTCATAATGAGCTAAATTTTATTTTAAGAAAACGTGAATATTTAACTTCAGTTGAGAATTTAAGAGCACCAGTTTTCAAACTAGTTTGTAACAAATAAACAAAAAATTAAGTGGGATATGTCAAAAAAATTCGCCTAAACCAATTCGTTGAAGTTTCGACAAATTTCGGACTACTCTTGAAAAAAAACTTTCTGCTTAGACATCAATGTTTCGTGAAGATTAATTTTTTATGCTTATAGCCGTCGCGAAACTTACGCATTTTTTTCCGGATAGACCATACCTGCCAACTTTCACTCTTTCCGAGAATGGATTTTCAAAGTGGTTGTAAAACAGTAAACGAAAAACAATCTGACTCAAAAATATATTTACATTTTGACCCCGTTGAATTTCGCTTGCGCAAGGATTATTATGCTTTCCTATATTTATTGTAATTATTTATATGTAGTGGTGGTCAAACTCTTTATAATTATCATTATAATTCAAGAAGTTAATTGGAATAACCTGAGTATTGCTACCACTTTAAATATGAAAATAAAATCTTCCGGAAGAGTTGGCAGGTATGATCGACTGACATATTCGCCATAATTTTTGAATTATGCAAACATTTATATTTTGATATGGAATTTAATCTATTAGATCAGTGATTCTCAACCTTTCTTTTGTGGCGGCACAATTTTAACGATTTCGAAATTTGCCGGCACACAATAAAAAAAAATTAGTTTAAAAGTTGTTTACTTACCTATAATACACTGTGTTAAATAGTTAGTGATAATAATTTTGAATGTGAAATAAAATAATATGTACAACAAAAGCACGTTTATTAAGAGATAATTATTTCTTTCGACTAATTTTGTATTAGTTGGTAACAGTTATTTATTTTTTTGCTAGTTATTAATTGTTAACTTGTTTTCTATAGTTATTAACTGTTAGTTTTTCTACATTGCTATTTTTGTGTGATTTCTTGTTAACTAGTTTTTTTGCTAATTAATTGTTAGCATGTTTTTTTGTTAGTTATCCTTTGCTAATTCACTTTTATAACTATTAATTGCATNCTGGTTAGACTGTCATATTCGCCATAATTTCTGAATTATGCACATATTTATATTTTGATATGGAATCTAATCATAAAGATCCTCAATTATTTGACCTTTAATATTTTAAAACTAGAGCGGTGGCTAACGCTTGAAAATTTATAATTAGTCTACATATAATTGTCCTACCACTTTTTCCCCAAAAGTTCTTTTTACGTAAAGATTAATTGTTTTATTTCGCAATGATTATCTAAAAGGCATATCTGCTAACTCTTCCGGATTTTCCAGAAGATTTTTTTTTCATATTTAAAGTGGTAGTAAGAATATACTATTTTTTCTTTTATAAACTTAATTTTTAGATGATTTTGATCACCACTATTCTTACAAAAATTAAACACATATATTAATATGCGTTACTATCATGATTGTCAACTTAAGTTTTCTCAAATACAACGTATTTGTTTGCTTAAAATTGAAGTTTTAATTCCATTTTAATACCACTGGAAAAAAAGAAAATGGGAAGGATTAAAAGTTGGCAGGTATGTAAATGGGTTAAAACACTAAAAGCTTATTTTTCTCCCTGCATAAATCAATTATATTTGAAATAGTAAAGCTACTGGCTTTTTCGTCTTACTTTTAGCCACGTCTATATTTTAATTTAGCATTGTATTAATATTCACTATTTCAATATTCACTTTTTCACAGCAAATTTTGCAAATATTTTTACAAAGATTCTTATTATTTATAACGTTTCGTGAAGTAACATCGGTTTGGATTATATTGAAATTTTCTATAACACAAATGTATAAATTATTATACAACAACTTTTTAAAATTTTCCCAAACAACCGACGTTGTTGATAACAGCAAGTAAAAATGGATTGATGATAAGACAGCCAATGATGGGAGGTGATAAGACATAACCTGTAGCATTAGAAAAACAATTAGAAGACTTACCCCGTTTTCTTCTAAAATTGTGATTCTATTTCCGGGGCTATCCATTTCTTCTAGAATGACAAAACACTTGAAGGTGATACACATCAGCGCATTCAGAACAAGGGCCATAAACAGGTTCTTGTGCATCGTTATTCTGTAGACTTGAAGTTGCCTGCAATTAGTAGTTAAAGTTAGAGTTAAGTGGAGAAACTTCAAACATGCAAAACTCTAAACGTAACTGTAACTTGAAAAAATGTTTAAATCCAAAAAAGTAAATAGAATATCAAAAGGTAAATCACTAGAAAGCATATAAGATTGTTGGAAATTCTATAGCCATACACTGTTTGGGAGAACATTTGTTCAAAATAGGTGTACTATCTGCCAACATATGCTCAATTTATCAATTGGGTACTTGCACTTCAAGAAAAAGAAGACCTCCCATACCCACACACGTGACCTATGATGTCAGCGCCAAATAATCTTTATCAACAAAATGGTGTATAAAAGTTGAACTAAGTTTCTCTGCATAAGTTAGAATGTTAACGATAAGTTAGTTATATACAAAACCAGCATCGCACATCGAATTATTTGAAATATCTCGTCTGCTTCTTTTACTTAACTTAGACTTATTATTTTTTTTAAATGTATTTTCCGTCATATATATTTTTGCTTTGCGTACCTGGCAACTTCGATGCATTATTAGTTTGTTTATGTTTCACATGGCTTCGTGCATGCCTTTGTGTTAAATCTCTGCGTAAATATCTAGTGAAAGAATTTAGAAAGTGTCACTAAGGGAATTGATACTTGAAGGGCATGGCTTACTCGAAATAAAATGGAAAGAACAGTTGCTAACGTAAACAAATGCCCCGTTTCAACAGCCCATCAGGATTAAGGTAATCACACTACGTCACTTGCAGGTATCCCATTAGATATTATAAATTCAAGACATGCTTTGCAATATTTTTCAAGGACTGTGAGAAAGCTTCCAGGATAACGGAGAGATTGCCATAATATATCATACCTGCTAACTTTTAATCCCTTCCATTATCATTTTTCCCAGTGGTATTAAAATGGAATTAAAACTTCAATTTTAAACCAACAAATACNTGATCTACTGGATGCTGGATATTGGGGTTATCTCGGCGTTTGGCGCCACTAACCGATTCATCGATTCTGTTTTGTCGTATTCTAGGAGGTCCTAAATATCTTTGAAGTTGTAGTATGTTGTAACGACAAATCAAGTCCTTAATGAAGTAAATCTTTAGTTTTGAAGTGAAAATCATCTTTGGAATGGGGAGATCCCCTTGAGTAGAGTTGTATGATAAAGTTAATAGTATTTTGATAGTAGACAACCATGATAGTAACCCACATTAATTTATGTGCTTAATTTTTATAAGAATAGCGGTGATCAAAATCATTTGAAAATTAAGTTTATAAAAGAAAAAATAGTATATATTTACTACCACTTTAAATATAAAAATAAAATCTTCCGGAAAATCCGGAAGAGTTAGCATGTATGTCTTAGGGGTACCGGCGAGTTCTGTCCATGAAAGTACACGTCTCTTTTTACACTGAGGCAAAAGGTTTTTTTATTAATGAAAACAATTGGGAATTTTACTTCATTAAAAAACTTCATTCGCTTCAAAAGATTGGAAATAGCAAATGACTTGTTTTAAATGGTAAAAAAAGTCACACATTTGCAAGACTTACCAGATGTAAATGAAAAAACAAAGTGAAATGAACGAAAATTAAAAGTTAAGTTGTCAACAAAAATGGAAAATTAAGGTGAGAAACAAGGCTGAGAGAAAATTAAGAAGAACACAGTGGGTGAGAAGGACAAATAAGTGCATCCACACTCTCTATGGACAGGTAGTGAGAAAGTATGTCTTTAATCAGAGAATCGGCATTCATTGATAAACCACAAGATTTCAAGATGAGTTGATGTGACCGGGGTGCGGGAATAACTTTGCCTTATCGAATTGATTTATCTTATTTTTGATAACAGAGATCACATCAGCACATCTTGATACCCTGGAATCTTTCTTCATTCGCATGAATGTTGTTGATTCTTTAGTGAGTGACATTAGTTCCTCACCACCCCTCCATAGCACGTGGAAATGCATTTTACCCTGAATTTCTCTTCTCAGACACACTGGTTTCTCTGGTTCAGTTTTATTACATATTTTTTTATTGTCTCTCGGCTACTGAGATTTTTTCTAATTTTGTTTCCTTTTTTCTATTTCCCATTATTCTTTTGCCACTTAACGTTTATTTCAAATCACTTTAGTTTCTCCTCTTTCACGCCTGGCAAGTCTTGAAAATGAGCACCTATTATTGAGCGTTGAAACGAGTCGACTGATGTTTCGAATCAGTATATATTTTAAGCGAATGAATTTTTTAAAATCAATATCTTACTGCTTCTTGGGATTATTTATTTAATTTGTAGAGTATTTGCTTTTTAACTTAATGATAGTGTTCTAGCTTTAAGATACAGCACATATGGCACTAAACAGCACATATTCAAACTAAACTAACGAAAGTATCAGACGGACCTAAGCTGTACATCTGATACGTACATAGGTATCTGATATGCACAACTGATTTACCCTTAAATGTACCGTGCGGACAACCCTGAATAACTTTTGATCTAATGATCGGATCTTCACGTTCTAGGACACAATCTTAAAAGTTCAAGGGGATGACCTCAAACATGCTAACTAATCAGGGCAGACGATACTTTAAGTTACGAATTAAGATTCAAATACGTACTTTCTCTGAATAAATATGTCTTTTCCCCCCGACATATTTGGATTTCTGACCACCAAAATATAGGCATTGGTCATTAGTCAGGAGAGCAGCCCAAAGTTTGGACCTCTAAATATTAATTTTATTTATTTCTTAATTTGTCTTACTATTTTATTTAAAAGGTGTCGAAAAAGTTGTTGAATCTTAAGGTATAACAATTTTCGCACCATTTTAAAGAACGTAATTTTACATGACGAAATATAAAATTTGAGGGAAATTCGTCGAGTTGTTTCTGAGAAATCGAATTTTAAAAATGCGGTTTATTTGAATTTCGATTTTTCAGGAACTATTTAACCGATTTCACTCAAGCTTCGTATTTTGATATGTGAATTTGCATTCTTTAAAATAATGCAAAAAATTGTCTACCTTATAATTCAAAGTTTTTCGAATATTATTGAAAAAATATTAAAAGCTATTTTTGCATACAATTATATTTGGATAAGCGAATTTTATAATTTTTCAAATTAGCTTAATCGGAAGCTTAATCGCCAGATCGGAAAAAACACGAAAAATAAAAATAAAATTAAAAGGTCCAAGGGACCTGACCAAACTATGAGGACCCTCAGATTGCGATTATCCCCTACATTTTGTGAGTCAGAAATTCGAATTCGTTGAAAAAGTTATGCTTATTCAAGGAAATTAAGTTTTTGTGTCAGATTTTGTAACTTATCAAACCTTTAAGATTGAGTCCTAGAACGTGAAAATCCAATTTTAGTTCAAAAGTTATTCTTGGTGGCCCATATTTTCATTTTGGACATTGTTTATTTAAGGGTAAATGCCCTATCATATTTTTTACTATTTATTGTTAACTTTCATTTGTTTGTTGTTGTGCCCTTAGTGGTGCAAGGGTCTTTCAAAATTTTATGGATTTATTTTCAAATGAAACCATATCTAAGCGAGTAAGAGATGATGAAAAGAAAATTAAGATGTAAATGAGATGGGTGACAAACCTTACAATGAGGTGATAACAAACCTTTGTAAATCAGTGTAGGATATACCGGGCAATGGCACTTGACCTTAAAAAAACATCAGTGTAGGGTATACCGGGCAGTGGTACTGAACCTTAAAAAAACTTCAGTGTAGGATATGCCGGGCAATGGCACTTGACCTTAAAAAAACGTCAGTGTAAAATATACCGGGCAAATGTATTCCGGGCAGTGGCACTAGACCTAGTATATATTTCGGACAATTTCCAAAGGTCTAGTCATACTAGGTCTAGTTAAGTGCCATTGCCCGGTATACCCTATACTGATGTTCTTTAAGGTCAAGTGCCATTGCCCGGTATATATTTGCCCGATACTCCAAACACTGATGCTTCTTCTAATCTATCGTCAGTAAGTATTAAAATATCGAATAAATGTAATTATATCCATGAATAAATTAACATCAAATCGGATGTAATAAATATTTCGGACATTCAGCAAAGCGAGTGATTGTCAACATTCACCGGTGAAAGTCAACAACCACCGATTTCGGTCATTCACAGTAGCATGCACATCATTTACATTATAACCTCATCAGGACGTTTATTTCATACTTTACCTAAATAACATTTGTCATTCTATAGATATACAATGCCTAGGGAAAGTATGTAATATTTCTAACATTTCATACTTTGCCTAAAAACATCCGGCATTCTATACAATTCCTAGGCATTCTATACAAAGCCGGCGTTTACTTTGCCGGTAACATATATATCGATAAATACAAGCTAGGTTGGGTTGACAAAAGCAATAGAAAAATGTGAAAATAATAAAATCCACAAATTAAAAATCACTTAGCCTTAAACTACCCTTAAAGGGACCTGAAAACCCCTCTGTCTATAACATTCAAAAGGATTATGAACCTGATTTGATTCATTGTATATATTTTATTAAAGTGTATGAAAGATATTTATAAAATTACTACGCATTTTATTATTTATGATCATAATCTTAGCAATTGATTTCCGCAATTCCAATTGTACTGAAATAATATTAAATTCAAGTTACAAACATAGTTAGATATTTATTATTTACATGCAGTAACTGCAATTGTATTTTAGTGTTTAACGATTTTCAGAATTATATGTCTTGGAAACTTTAAAATCACTGCCGAGTAGCTTAAGACAGTTTCAAACAGGAAACTGGTATAGTGACCAAGACCCTATTAACAGCTTAAAATACTAACGATGAAATAAGCATATATTTCGAACATTATTTTCTTCAAAAATGTTGTTTGAAGTTTCGAGATCATTCTTTTTTGAGAATCAAAGCAGCTTTGACAAGTCAATCGCCTGGTTTATTGGAGTCTTTTAACAGCTCAATATATTTACTACAAGTAAAAATTAGAAAGTTTTAACCGCTATTTGACTCCCGTTTCCCCTCGACTACACAGGAAATTGAAAATGACGCTATTAAGATGTGAATATCTACGATATATGCATGAGACATTGGACGCGGCTTTACTCAATTACTCGGAATTGCACAACTTTCTCCAAATAATGGGCTGCGCCGCTGTATATTTTAAAGACCAATTTTATGAGATTCGGAGACATTTGAGCACTCATTTATGCACGGAAACTGAACTAATCGAGGATTGAAAAATAATAAGGAACTTTGTCTTTAGGTGCGTCTCTATTTGAAACTAATGAGTCAAATTTGAATTTTATGATTCATTCATATTATAATAATAATTCTTTTGCTGGTTTAAATTCATGGTTTCCTCTACCGAGTAAAATTACAAAAAAATGGTGATAATTATGTCAGAAGGTTGTTGAACATTTCAATTTCCCTTTAAATGTAGCATTTAACATATTTGCATGAGTTGTTGTTGTTAATTTACGTAATGAGAGCTGCACAATGCTAGAGCTGCACAATGGGCTATTGGCGACGGTCTGGGAAACATCCCGGAGGATGATCCGAAGACATGCCATCACAATTTTGATCCTCTGCGGAGGGGATGGCACCCCCGCTTCGGTAGCCCGACGACCAGAGCGCGAAGTCGAGCACTTTACGGTAGCACAGTTTAACGAGGACCAATACCGCACACCCTCGGTCCCTACGCAGACTGATCCAAGTGGTCACCCACCCGCACACTTACTGTAGCCAAGTGATGCTTGACCTCGGTGATGTGCTGGGAACCGTGTCTTAACGATCAGTCCACTGCGGGACCATATTTGCATGAGAGCAATTTTACCAGAAAAATATAACAGTAGGCTAGGTTTCATAAGGGTAACAATAGCTACAGCTTCAATTTAAAACAAAAATTTACGACGAACGATTCTAGTACTGATTACATATATATTGAATCATTTTTGGCAATCACTAATGGATAAATTTATTGAAAAACAGAGAGGAAACGAAGTAGTTTTGCTACCACTTTTTAAACTTTTGCATGGATCGCATAAAATTCCAAAACGTATTTTTACGTAGCCCTCTCGCAACGTGCTAACCTCTTCGGGACGGGCGTGTCGTATATGCAATCTCAGGGTGGCGGCAGTCAGGTTAAAAAAGATAAAGCTGGTGGTCAAACTATTTTTATAGCAGTTTATTTGTGGGCGGTGTTATAATAGTTTTCTTTATTTCATTCACCAAGACTTAATTCAAATTAAAAATTATATAGTTACACTCTTAACTCACATAGATTGAATGTATTAGATTTAAAGTGAAAGCCAAAATAAGGATGTCAAATTAGCCACGCCACGCCAAACCTAAGCTACAGCTTTTTTATTTTTTTCCATCCTGTTTCTGATTCCATGCGAATATATTTATGACTCCCGAAAAGGTTAACTTGATTTTATAGTCGTACGTCCTTGAATTTGCAAGTATATTTTAGTAAATAGGGATTCTTTTTCATCTTTCTTAAATCATTTTTTTTGTTTTTTTCGGTGGGGGCAACCCTTAAATTCGTTGTAAAAATTGTATTAACAGGGATGGATTTTCGCTCGTTGATATCCCGAAACTGCTTTCTAATTACTTTCTCCGATCTCTCGTTGAATTTATATACTGCTGTATTTTAATTCCATCTTTGTCACCTCTAATGTGCAGAGTTATTTTGCAGATTGTCTAGTTAATGTGCAGATTAACTAGGGTGAAACTAGTAAATAGCATGTAACTACTAGTAGTGAAACAAGGGCAACTAGTGCTAAAATAGTTTAATTTCTGAACGCTTTTCTGTACGCTTAACTTTTCTGTACAACAACTTTTCTTCTGTACGCTTAAATTATCATAATTTTATTTATTTTTTCCCCTTGTCTAAAGAAAAAAGAAGTGAATACAATCAAGCAATTAACACATGTGTTGATTCAATCGATCATCCATCAATTTTATAGCTATAATCGTGCTATAATACAAAGCAACAAAAGGTTTAAAATATCATTACAATTAAATGCGAATAAAATGAATGCGAATAAAATGAATGTGAATTAAATGAAAATATTATTACAAAAAAATGAGAGAAATAAAATTTCGATACGGGTCCGTTAATGTGCACATTATAAAAGAAAAATGCGGAAAATTCTCGATGTTGCATTTCAATGGAACACATTAGCTAATGTGGGGGTTAGCAAGGTAATGTGCACATCGAGGTAACACTCTTTGTGGCTCATCATTAACGAGTAAATAATGAGAAGAGAAATCCAACCGTGAGGAAGAAACGTTGAAATGTGTATATCTATGGATGAAATTGAAAAGGTATGGAAAAAAGTACTTTCCAGGTATGATGTGGTTCCAGGTTTTTGTAAACAATTGTAACTTTTCCTGACTGTTCCCTGCTTTTCAGAGTCAAAATAAAGGTTTTCCCCCTGAACCGTGGGAGCCGTGCGTACCAGTTAAACACACTGGGCATCTCGGGGTCGCCGGCTAAAGCTCTCTTGAAGTTGATATCCAAAACTAACGGTAAGTTGAGTTTTCTGATAGATTTTTTGTGGGTCTTATCAAGTTTTTTAAGTTTATGTTAATACACTATCATGAAAATTTTTTGATAAAATGAGCCATAATAATGCGCTTATGTAATTTCTTAAATTTAAAAAAAATATTACCCTTTTTTGAAACAACTCTAATAGTGTTGTAGCGAATTTTATTCTTATTAACAAATCGTTGTTTCTTAATACACTGTGGAAACAGGAACTATAAATATTACTATAAAATCACAGAGATAGATGTTTATGACACCCATTGTAGACACCGTATAGTCAGGAACAAAAATTAGACCTGATATGAAACTGTAACGTCCTACGTCTTATCAGCTGAACAAAATATTAATAAGACGTTATTGACTTTACACTTCTTCAAAGCACCTTCTCATTATAAGTGACAGGTGAGTAAAAACAGTTGCACAAAACGAGGAATTAATAGTGTTGACAAAAATCATAAAGTTACAACTACCAAATTTTACGGCCTAAATTTATTTAAGATATAATATTTTATGTCCAAATAATAGTATTTATGTCCAAATTGATATTTTGTGGTTTTGTACAATTTCATAGAGATTGAAATATCGATGCCTGTCATTTTAAAATGAACGCAATGGCAGGTACATCTCTAAAATTATGGATGATTTAGAAAAATCGATTTTAGAAAAATAGAAGGAAATAGAAATGGATAGACTGCATGCAAACTCTCACGAAATTTCACAATGAGTTGTAAAGTTCGTCATCAGATGGTGCTGCTGAAGCTAAGAAACATTGCTTTGTGCCACATGTCAGGACATTCCCACTTATCAGTTAGAAATTTCACAACTAGTAGTGATTTCGTCAAAAGATGATACAGTTGAAACTAAGAAACATATTTTATAATTTTTCTTAGTTAGTGTTGCCCTCTAATGACAAACTTTGCAAGTAATTTTGAAACTTGGAAAGAATAAATTCTAAGATACCTTTAACAAAGCGCAACCAACTGAACATACACTCCTGAACTCCTTCCGGTTGTTTTTTCCTCCGCTATCATTTTGACAGCAGAACAATTGCTGCTTTCAATCTTTCCTTTTCTTTCTTTCTTTCTTTTCTTTTTTTAAAATATCAAACACAGTTGGGTTTTTTTTCTGTGTCTGGCGTACATTTCTAAAAAAATCTCCATTTTAAACTACTTAACTTGTTTGCGATTACACAGCCACCTGTTAATCGAAAACAATAGACCTGCAGGTCGAATTGAGATACATTTTTTGTATAGAATACAAATCTGCACTGAAAAATAGGGGTACCATACTTTGAAAATGCCCTCTGGCCCAATCTCAGGATTGAGCTTGGGGGTCACGTTTGTTAAAACTAAATGCACATATCAAGTTTCAAATGTTTACTCTATTTTTTATTTTTGCGAAGATTTCTATTTTGTTTTCTGAAAATTATTTTACAATTTAAGATTTTTGAATTTTTTTCTTCAAAATTCGAATTTAAATCAATCAATTCTTCTCTTTTTCAACATTTGAACAGCCCGTTATAAGTCATGACAAACAATTTTTCTCTCCCTAAATTTACAACCATTAAGTTCATTGTAATTGCACATTTTGCGTAAGAAAGAATCATCTCTCCCCTCTAATTTAATTAATTTATTTATAACAGTCGTCGAACAGCTGACCCAATTTTCGGTTTGGGACTACTAATATTCAACTCCGCAGTCTTGTAGTCAATCCAGAAGACATGGGAACTCCTGGATCAAGCAATGGGAGAAATTTGCAGTCCTGGGGAACTTTTTTGATAGAACAAACCCGCATTCACGTTACATTCAGAGGAAAACTACGTAAACCTTCCATAGTTAGCCTGGCGGCAAGGGAACCCATGATTCGTCTACCATTGAGAACATTTTACGTCAGCACCGTGATCGGCGAATCATGAATGAGAAACTAAAAATATTCTTGAAAAGGGAAGTTACTAAATTTAATATCTTTTAAAAAAACTTTGAGATATCTTAGTCTCCACTTCTTGCATTTATAGTCGCCAGTGGCAAACCTGCAAATTTACATCATTTAAAGATAGAAATATCGAAGAGCACTTACGAAATTCTAATAAAACGAAATTACCAAACGATTAAAAAGAATTTTCCAAACTATTAATTAAAAGTGAAAAAAAAAATTAAAAACGATAACCTCATCTTAAATGCAGGCAGTTAAGCATAGTACAAAAGAAAGGCAACCGTGACAGGGTAACTGTTGCCATTTTCTGGCACTTAAGAAGGGAAAAAAATTCGTTGTCTTTTAATGCGTTTCAACGCTGGAATGGAAACTCTTTTTTGTTGTTGTTGTTGTTGTTACTTTACGTCGCACTAGAGCTGCACAATGGGCTATTGGCGACAGTCTGGGGAAACATCCCGGAGGATGATCCGAAGACATGCCATCACAATTTTGATCCTCTGCGGAAGGGATGGCACCCCAGCTTCGGTAGCCCGACGACCTGCGCGCGAAGTCGAGCACTTTACGGTAGCACAGTTTAACGAGGACCAATACCGCACACCCTCGGTCCCTACGCAGACTGATCCAAGTGGTCACCCACCCGCACACTGACCGTAGCCAGTGATGCTTGACTTCGGTGATCTGCTGGGAACCGTGTCTTAACGATCAGTCCACTGCGGGACACTCTTTTTTGCATTAGAATAAATAATATAGTTCCTGAAAGTATCGATTAAGGTATTTCAGAATAAACAATTTTGAAACTTAAAATTTTTATGCGAAGAAGTAAAGAGTTAAAATATTATTTTAATAAGAATGAATACTGATACATAATGAACTTTTTTGAATCTCTATCTATAAAACAAATGACATTATTCTTTTAGAATCATTTTTATTTCCTGGAATACTGAATGATTACGAATTACAAGTTTACGAATCCAGTAAAGGATATTTCAAGGTTGAGATTTCAATACCAATATAAACTCAATAAATATGTGTGAAGCAAAATAAACATAGAAGCATTTTACTTTTTGTATAAGTTACCAAATTATTTGTATTTCAGATAATCATCACAAAGGCATATGGATAAACATTGGATCTAACCAGAAAAATAATTGATTTAACAGTAATT
Source organism: Parasteatoda tepidariorum (assembly GCF_043381705.1). Classification (NCBI taxonomy): domain Eukaryota; kingdom Metazoa; phylum Arthropoda; class Arachnida; order Araneae; family Theridiidae; genus Parasteatoda; species Parasteatoda tepidariorum. The sequence goes on from NC_092209.1 coordinate 7,385,239, forward strand.
TATTTTAACAGTTGTTTTTCTCTTATATTTGGATCAATAAATGATAAGGATATGAATTAATGTTTGTTTTGAAAGCTGACAGAATGGTATAAAATGGGAAGGCGAGAAAGATGTTCTTCACCACTTGATTAGAGTGCTTGAACTATAGTGATCAACTTCTAGAGGTAAGCATTACATGAATTTTATTTTATTTTAACCTTCTTTGAGCAGCCTATCCGATTTTGGGTTCAACTCATTCTGTCATTTTGAACTCAACCAAGAAGACAAGGCAACTCCTGGATCATGCATTGGTGGAAATTTTGCCTTCGCTGATGAAACTAATCCCCATTTGCGTTACATGAAGAGACATGATAGAGAAGAACTACGAAACGTGAAGAACTACGATACATGAAGAGAAGAACTACGAAAACCTCGCGCGGTCAGCCCGACGCTAAGGGGACTATAACTCATGATGCATCTACTACTGAGGATACTTTTACATCAGCACTGTTGTCGGTGCGAGCCGGGTGAGGGATTCGTATGGACCAGCCATCACTGGGAATCGAGCCCGTTTCACCTCATTGTAAGGCGAACGCTCTGTCCCCTGAAGCCATGGGTCCGTTACATGAAATAATAATACTTTTTTTTTTATTTGTTTCATTCTTTTAATAATTTTTTTGTTTATCTGAGAAGTGCAGAAGACATTAATCAGGGCCCTACAATAAGCATTCGTCACCTCGCAAAATCTGATAAAATCGTAAATTCGGCAAATAAAATTGTGTTTTGGCAAATAAGTTTTTCCACTGGAAAGAAATTAAACGAATTTTTCGATTGCAGTAATTTTCGGTAGATGCGTCGCATAACCAATTAGAATTGGGTCCAAATAATATAAGTCTGAAACCAAACTACCGTGAAATAGTTTTTCTATGGGAAAAAAATTAATCATAAAAAATTGTTTAAGACTTGCATTTGGCGAAGACTTTCGAAAATTGGTGGCATACATTTTATATTTGGTTAATTTACTGGCTAATAATTTGAAATTCTTAGAGCGGGCTCTGATGAAGTATTGCACTTTTTAAACCTAACATTTTGTCCGAAAAATTTTAATTATATTTCGTGATTCAAAATGCAAGCTTTAAGAAAATTGATATTATTTGAAATGGGCTCTTGAAACAGTGGATATAGCTAAAAAAGCTCGTTTAAGACAATAAACATAGCTGAAAACGCATGCTAAAGAACATGGACACATACTGTATAAATTGAAAATAATGGACATGGCTCAAAATGAACGTAATTGAAACTGTACCAGCATAAAACGCATCTTCGTTGCTTTCAATATGAAACTCAAAGTGAAAAATGTGCATACCAAATCATTATAATTTATTTTTCAAATGCACATTGAATAGTCCCGCGGTGTGGACTGACACCGTTCCCAGTAGAACACCGAAGTCAAGCATCACTGACTGCGGTCAGTGTGCGGGTGGGTGACCACTATGATCAACTTGCAAATGGACTGATGGTGCGTGGTATCGGTTCTCGTTATACTGCTCTACCGTTAAGTGATTTGAATTGGGGTGCAGGTCGCTGGGCTACCGAAGTAGAGGAGCCATCCCCTCAGGGGATCAAAATTGCGAACACTGCTAACTTTAAAAAATATATTATGAAATTGTAAGAACTTTTAAGCATTAAGAACTTTTTATTTTTGAAGTTCAGGATTTTATTTCCTTCGACCTACTAAATTTTTCTTCTTCTTTTCTGTTTAAAGTTACAAGACGGTATCGATTTCAATGGACAAATTAAAAAACGAAAAACATATAACATCATACTTTTTATTTTGCAGCAGGATAAATTCTCCTTGTACATTTTATAATTCATTTGATGTATTATAATAAATTCTTGCCGGTCGCTATCTGATATTTGACTACTACTGTAAAATTTTTTCTATCATATGAGAAGAAAATCACCTCAAAATAGAAATAAAAATATGGAAATCAATGAATGTAATGAAATACGTTTTTAATAAAAAAGAATGCCTGTTACGTGCAAAGCAATTTATTTTCAAGCTCACTGACTGAAATCACTGGCTGAAGTCAAAAGCTCGGACAGACACGAGATCTCTTCAAAGGAGTGATCCAGCCCTTCTATTCACTCTTTACCCCTGTAAAAACCCAACAAATCGAATTAACTAGACTATATCGACAACTTTCTTCGTGATAAACCGTTGCAATAATCTTTTTTTTTTAACTCTTAGTGAACCAGCAAAAATGTGCGCGCATGAGCTTCGAAACTCAAATAGCGTTAGCATGCAACTGCAACGTTAATCAAAATTTCTTATTTATCTTAACGCTTAACAGCAGGAAAATGGGCATTTTTCTAAAAAAAAATAAATAAATAAAGCATTGGGAGATTCTGAAGAGTTTTTTTACATTAACTTTTTTAAAATGAAACTTTTAGAACAATCACTGTCGTTACTATTTTCGAACGAATGATTAACTGAATTTTTTATCTTAACAGATAGAAAAGAAAATGAAGGTTTACATTGTTCTACTTGTCCTCAGCGTCGTTGCTGTTGCTTTAGCTGATCATCCAGCATGCAAAAAACAACGAAAACAGGCACTACAATCAAGTAAGTGTTTGTAATTTTTTTGGAGATAAATAACATTTTCTTTTTCTGTTGCGCGTGATTTCTGAGCAGATATTTTCGCGTCGCTGATTTCAAATCTACGATCGATTTCTTTCCGACAGCTTTAATGCAATTCAATAATATATTCGTAAACAGGATTTTTTTAAAATTCACTCGAGTGACATCTAAATGTCGCCACTTCTCTGCTACATAAGGAGTGGTAGGAAGAATGCAATAATACATTTAATTTACGATGCGATACGTTAAAGTCTTATTTTTTTTTGTCTTAAGTGTTTTTTTTCAAAGGGGGAAACTAGTGCACAAATATGAATATAATCCTATATGCACTTGTCGATTCAAGCACAAATAAACTAATCTAAAAATTTTTTCTTATTGAAAAAATTTAATTGTTTGGAACAAAACTTATTCCAGATTTTAAATCTTCACACCTGAATTAGACAAAATCTTGTAAAAACGCAACAAAAGTTTTCCACGGTGTAATTATTGAAACTAACGCAGGGAAATTTACTCATACTTTATTAAATTAATCTCTTAAAGATCTTATAACGAATTATGTGAATGTGCAACTTTTTTTCGAAAGACAAACAGAGCTTAATATGTTTTGGATTAACAATCTAAAAACCCATTCCAGCACTTACAAAGATATCTCGAAAAGTGGAAGTTAACTCCGTCAGAAGTTAACTTCCAGTTTTCGAAATTTTACTTTTTTCGATCTGGCATCTATGGAGATACAACTGATGTTCTGCCATTTCTTAAAATGTGACACTGGTCTTGCCATTAAATATTTTTACCATAATGTTTTAGATCATTCGTAAGACGTGGTCTTATTCTAACGGATTTTTTTTGGAGCTAATTTTCTTCATTCTCAGATCATCCAAATGGAATGTCAAGTTGAGATAAATTAGCATTTATGACACCTCCACTTTTGCTTTTAACCGAGGTTCCAGGCTGCAAAAGCTGCTCGTAACATGTGTACTGTGTATGAAAGGGATACCATGGCTGAAATAATGACTCGTAGTTGGCACACCAAGTTTAAATATAGAACTTAGACGCTTTTAATTCTGATCATCCAGTAGAGTTTGAGGGAGAATAAACCAACTTTTACAAGCAAATTCTTGTTGAATGTCAAATGACAGGGCGGAGAAAGTGGAATGTAATCCACATCATTAACACTAAAAATATTTATTTTAACTTAGTTTACAATCTAATATTTCTCGAAATATCTTTATAATAAATTTGCATCCCCTTTTTGCCATAGAAACGCATATTTTTATTAAAGTTGCAAAATACAGCAGTGAAATTAATTTATAATGTCATATAGTCATATAGTGCGTAGATGATTTTTTCCTAAAAAAAATATTTAAATATGAGTGATTTTAGAGGGGAAATTCTTTTTTATTGGGAGAAGTGGGGTTGGTAATGTTTACAGGTTCGACAATTATTGATTACTTAAACATGCTGTAAAAAAATCTTAGTCAAAGTGCCTAGAAGCTTAAAATGATCAGCTATTTAATTTCAGGCAGGACTAAGATCCTGAACAGATGGTGCACGTTGTAAGGTTTGAATTATTTTGCAATATACTAAACTATTTCCCTACCCCACCTTAGTCTCCAGACCTAAACTCAATCGAGCCTATTTACTCAAACCAAAAGTCAAGTTTCATAAATTACCATTCAAAGAAATGCTTAAATATCTCAACAGGAAAAATTTTTTATAATGTTAGAAACATCTGTAGCAGTTGAATCAATGCTTAACTGGTTGAAAGAATTTGTAAAAATAAGGGGATATCCAACTTATCTACTAACTTAAAATTGCAATCAGTTATTGAAGACGTTTTTGTCCACGTACGCAGATTTTTAATCAGCACAATTTAGACCAGTTCAAAGTTAAGAATTCCATCATATTTTTTTATGTAATAATTACGCTACTATGAAGAAGCATGACAAGGATTTAATAAGATTCATAAAACGGGTAGTCGTGAGTTCAATCCTGGCTGTAGACTAAGGCGTGTGCATACTCACCAGAGTGTAAGTTAAATCTGTCGTGATTGAAAGTCCCTCTCGTTGGTCGTATAGTGGTTGGAGAGAGAGGGATATCAGTTCAGCCACTGTCCACACTGTCTGACCAGGGTCGAAATGATTCGGCATCCCTTAAAAGATAGAGCTCTAAAAATGGAGCTAGGTTCTTGATCATGATTGGATGAGGCTGTACTATAGGTCGAATATATGGGAGCATTTTCCAATTTAGGGAGCATTAGCGATAACAGCAGCCAATTCTGAATTCCATAGATATACTAAATACTCACTACTTATGCGAAACATTTTTCTTTTTAAATAAAATTAACTATACAATAACTCCCTATATAGGACATCAGATTATTTTAAATAAATTTATGGCAAAAAATATGAGCGTTACGTAAATAATATTTTTTTTAAACAGTCTTACATTTCACGAGTCAAAAAATGGTCTTATGTGGCAGAAGTATTTCTTAAAATAATGATTAAAAAAATACTAAAATGCTTGAAAAATTATTTTAAAGATGAATAAATAAATTTAAAGAACTTGCTTTTATTGCAATATTTGTCAAAATAATAGCGCGTAAATTTTTTGGACATGCATCTAAACTCTTAATTGTGTTTTCAGAAAATTGTGCAAGAAGTAACTTATTTCATTCGGATATTACCCGTTCTATTTATTTATGCATGTGATTTTATTTGCAAACATTGGCTCCTTTAATATTTTAAAGGTATTTAATCGAAAGCTTTCGCAATAATTTGAGTCTATTCCTCTTACTAGACAAAATTATAAATTTACCCTGATAATTTTACTCTTAATTAGGGTTTAAATTAAATTGGGTACTTCAAGAAGAAGATGATCACAATATCCACACGTGTGATCTATGACGTTCAGCTCCAGCTGATGGTTTTTAAGCAAAATGGCATATTAAAGTTGAGCTAAGTTACTCCACATAAGTCAGAACGTTAATTAACGTAAAATTGATTAAATACGGTGCCGTGTCGCACATCAAATTTCCTGAAATATAATTCTTTCTCGTCCTTCACTTAACTTAGATTTATTATTTGTTTATGTTTTTTATTGTAACCGTGATATATTTTTTGTTTTATGTACCTGGCAACATCGATGGTTTATGTTCTTCATACTTGTCTTTGTGCTAAGTAAGAATTATATAGTGAAAAAATTTAAATCCTTATGAAAGAATCTTTGTATAGGAATATAGAATGAGTCACTAAATAGAATTGATTCTTGACAGGCTTACTCGAAATAGAATGGAAAGAACAGTTGCTAACGTAAGCAAATGCCACGATTAAACAACCCATGAAGATCTATATACATTTTGAGTATAGCCCGTAGCGAAAACAGCTTAGTATCGCATTCGCTGATTCTATCAATATTTATTCCAAAAATATTCTAATGTGACATTTATATATTTGTAGAGGATCCCTATGTTCCTAATTGCTATTCCAATGGTGAATATAAACCGGAGCAGTGCAAGAAGAACGACGGCGGAACATTGTTCTGCTTCTGTGTGAGCAAAGCAGGGCAACCTCAAGGTGCACCCAAGGTAGGACACCGAAGTGACTGCAAATAGATGTCATGCTTCACCAGAAAGAAATCATCGAAATAAACTTTGATTTTCTAAAACAAATCTTTGTCTTTCTTGGATTATTTTGGGGAACAATTTTAGACAGATTTAGATACTATCTCATCGCTGATTTCAAACCTACAATCGGTTTTTTGTGTTTTCAAAGGAGCAGACAAGTGTATATCTATGTGTATAACTCACACGTTCTTTATATACTTGAAAAGTGCTCAGAAAAAGGATATCTCCCTGAATAACTTTCGCTCTCATGATCAGATTTTCACCCACCAAGTGTAACCTTAATGGTTTCTGAGGGTGACTCTAAATATGCTAATTAATTAGAGCTAACTATTAATTAAATTAAATCAGACACGAAAACGCACTTTCTCTGAATAAATACATATATTTTTTTACATATTTGGATTCCTGACCCTCAAAATACAGGCAAAAGTTTGGAACAACTGGATAGAAAATTGGGGTGCTTGGAAGTTATACATATTTGGCGTTGTCCCACCAAGTATCGCCATAGAAGGAGAAATTTTATATAACCATAGTCTAACTGCGACATCGACAAGAGAGAAATACTCCGTTGCCTAGCAACCAAGCTGAGAGAGTAAAAAAGAAAAACTGAATCCATTCATTGTTTTTGTGTTAAATAGGGTCGGAAGCGAATTTTTTTTAAAAAAAATAGTTAATGAAAAATTATCTTAAAGCTTCTAGGCAGCAGATTTGTATTTATTTGATTTGTGCCCAAAAAAGCAAACAATCCTTTCGTTTTCATCTCCTTTAAAAATAAATAAAATCTAAACAGATTTATAAATTATTTATAATTTTCCAAGATTTTAGTATATGAACACATGATTTTTTTTATGAGGCATTATTTATATTTTTTAAGTTGTTTTTAACTTCTTTAAATAGAAAGATTTTATACTAAAACCAAAATTGCATTATTTTAATTATGTACGGAGTTGTAGGGCAAATAACGAAAAGGACCCTTTAAAAATTGTAAAATATCTGGAAGAAATCATAATGCACATTCATATGGTTTTATATAATTCAATATATTTCCTTTTTTATAATTGGAGAAATTAGTGAAGGTCTCGTGAAATTTTTAAGAGATTGAAACACATATGTCTAAAAATATCATTTCTTAAGAACTCTTTTCATTCTATCAAATCTTACGCGACTTTCCTTAGATAAATATAGTTTGCAAATAGCATCCTGACGTTTTTATACATTCTGAAACGAATTTTCGTAAATTCACCATAAAATGCCTCTCAGCATGTTCAACATGTACGATCACCAATCATTGCTATCATAATTCATTTGCTTTATTCCTTTTATTACATACTTATTTTACGATTCTTTTCTTCATATCTGATATGATAGTCTCATTTTAGGCAGAATTCGTTTGGTCCTTAAGAAACTGTAATAGTGGCAGCAAAGCAAAGAAGATAAATGTTTTTTTTTATAACGTTTATATTCACCAAAGCATTAAATAATCAATAACTTCTAATATCTGATTACAAAATCTTATGTTTCGAAATTTTAATTTTAAAGTTAAAGATAACTTCTTTATTTCAATATAGGTGGCATGTTTTTTTTTAAAAATGTTTTAAGGACAGCATGAAATCTGCTGAAAAAACAATTTGCAGATGTTTGCTTCTTTCATCATATGATTCTGATCAAAATAATGATCAAGAAAGATCTAAATGTAACATAGTATACTTAATGGGTATACTTACTAATTAACACTTCAATGGCTTAAAAAAATATGAAGAAAATAAACGTCCATTCTTAAGAATCGTATTACAATAGTGAAGGGAAAAAAAGTTATCTGAAACAAAAATGTTGAATTGTCAACGAAAAAACGCAAATAAAATGGAAAATAAAACTGGAAAAACCGTAGTGCCCCAAAATGGAAATAGAAAATAAAAAATCAAATAAAAATGAGAAAAAAACAGGAAAAACCGAAAATGTATTTCCACGTGCCTTGCGGAGATGATGCGACACGCATATCGTTAACAAGGGAATCGGCATTCATATGAATAAAACAAGATTCCCGGGTATCAAGATGACCTGATGTGCTATGGGGGATGGTTTAAAATTTTGGCATTATCGACATTAAATTTGGCATTAAATTTATCCCCAAGATGCAAAGAATATGCAGCAATAGGTATTCTTGAAAAGGGACTTATCAACCGTGTATTTTTTTTTTTTTGAAGATAATGAAACTTACATCTCCCCGCTTTAGTTTCTGGGAAGTATTTATTTAGAGACCACAGAATATTAAATAAAAATTCTTTACCCTATATTATATACACTGGTTATCATAAATTAAGGAAAATTCACAAAAATCGCAATAACTCAAGAAATTACACATGGAATTTTATGAAACTTACCCACAATATACAACACATNTATTATATATATTTAAGATTTGAATCATAGGGGTGCCATCTAGATGGCAATTCTGTTTTAAATGACTAAATTATAAGTTATTGCTATTGAAACCAATTCATATTGGTACAAGGATATGATAAATTACAACAGCTATAAAAAAAATCTTTTTTATATAATCGAAGAAAACATCTATAACATTACATCTCTGAATTAAAATTGCAACTTAATTTTCCATATTAAAAGATTTGATATAAGGCTGGGTTAATTTGTGCTGCTCTCCATTGAGGCAAAAAGTAAGCGATTCTAGTAGTAATAAAATTAATTTGAAAGATATAAAGTACACAAATTACATAACATGCAATAAATTTTGATTTATCGAAATACCATCATCTCACAAAAAAATTAAAAAATAATTTTCATTCTTTGAAGCATAAAATTGAAATGGAAAATTACAACAAATAAATGATGAAAATTTTTTTTCTTCTTTCTCTAAGCTGTTTGCAAAAAACAAGAAAAAAATTCCCACTTAAACTTCAAAATCACTAAAATTGCTACACAGCTTTAAACCTACTTTTAGAATTCATCCCTAAAAAAAATATTCCTTAACCCTTTCAGGACGGGTGAGTCATAAATGTATTCTTAAGGAATCAGTATCAGAATAGTGAAAAATAAAAAGCGGTAGCTTATGTTTGGGCACAGCTAATTTGACAGACTTATTTTTGCTTTCACTTTAAATCTAACACATCCAATCTATGTGTGTTAGAAGTGTAACTATACAATTTCTAATACGATCTAAGTAGTGGTGACATTAATAACGAAAACTATTATTACCCCGCCCACAAATAAACTGTTATAAAAATAGTTTGGCTACCACTTTTATCTTTTTTATCTTGATTATCGCCACCCTGAGAATGCATATATGACTCACCCGTCTCGAAGAGGTTAACAATCTGCATCTTGTGAGGTAACAGAAAAGCGGAATTAAATTTGAGCTCAGCCAAAAAATAAATGAATAGATGAAAAATTGAAAAAAAAAAAAATTGAAAAAAAACAAGACTTCAAATTTAACTTTAAGATCATGACTAATTAACTTTACTCCTAACCTAATATTTTCGAGCGGGCAACAGAGGGTCAGGAAACCAAAAAAATTAAAAAAAAAAAAACAAGAGTTCAAATTTAACTTTAAGATCATGACTAATTAACTTTACTCCTAACCTAATATTTTCGAGCGGACAACAGAGGGTCAGGAAACAAAAAAAAAAAAAATTATGAAGCGCATTATATATTGTACATATGCAGATATGCCAACTGCTCCGGACACGCCAAAATAATTAAAAAAACGGTAAATAACTTCAAAGAAAATTTTGCAAATATTTGACTATTTTTGCTTGCTTCTTAAAATGTATAAGCATGACATAAGTATTATAAAGTGGAGAATTACATAAGCCTACAAATTATTTAGAAATAGTGGTGGATAAAAATCTACTAAATTGAATTTATTAAACCAAGAATCACAATTGATAAACTACCACTTTAAAATATATATTTGCTGTCCGGAGCAAGTTGGCATCTCTGCATATGTACAAGAAAAACGTAAACAAAAATTTAGTTTGACCCCCCCTTTTTTTTTAAAAAAAAAATAAAGGAAAAATTGAATTGACTCGGCCATGATTTTGTGGTCTTAGGTTGTAACGAGGCAGAGTAAAGGGTACAAAACGACCTGTCACATAATTCAAATTTTTTGGAGCCGGTGACACAACTGGTTCCTCGAATATGGTTGTCCTAATATAAGAAGATCTTTTTGACACGTATTTTTAAAGTAACAGGGGATATGACCCCACTTACCCGGAGAGGACACTCAATAAGTTTAGCAAAATTTTTGCAATTATTCCTCTTCACCATTGGGTCATGCCAGTAACTCTAACATTCACTTGAATCTCGTCACTCTTAGACTGTCTATTCCTACGGTTTTCCCACCCCTTTTTTTTCATTTTAAAACCAACGTTGGACAGCCAACCCAGTGTTTGGATTTACGACTTTCAATGTTCAACTCCGTAGCTTGTCATTTTGAATCCAATCCAGAAGACAAGGGAACTCTTGGACCAAGTGGTGGGAGAATTATGCCTTCGTGGAGGACTTTTTGATGGAAGTAACCCGCATTTGTGCTACATGGAGAGGAAAATGGCGAAAACCTCCCACTGTTAGTCTGACGACAAGGGGACTCTAACTCATGATCCGTCTACCGCTCAGGACATCTTTACGTCAGCACTGTGGCTGGTGTGAGCCGAATGTGGAGTTCGTATCGACTAGCCATCTCTGGGATTCGAATCCGGTTCACTTAAGGCGAACACTCAATGCCATCACGGCTCTCAATTGCAGCTTCCTCCAAATGTTTTCCCTTGCTGATTCGAAAGTATTATGCAATTTGTGGAGTAAATCTTTAGCATAATTCTCGTCGTCTACAAAAGGTCTGGGCTGCTTCAAAAATTCTGATGGCAACAGAAAATCTCGTCAAGAAAGCAGGGGTGAAATTTGTTGATTCATGAATTGATGTCCTGTAAGTGCAAAGGGCACTGTGACTGTTGAGTAGAATTTATATGACATAAAAAAATTAGAAATTGTCAATGGCTCCATTACATGATAATATTTAGTTTTCTGATTCCTTCTTATTCATGTCTTCATTTATGAGGTTCGAAACTCTATCTGTCATTAAAGTTTTAAGTGAGACAAAATTTTGGAACATATGTTATTAACATTATTAGTAAAATATAAAATTTATTAAAGAATCAAATGGAATAAAATTTAAATACATTTGTACTAATTAAGTAAAATATACATTAATTTTTTTATGTTATATAACTTACAGTTTGATTGCTTTACTTTATCCAATTGATAAAATTAAAAATTTTTTTTTGAAATATCGAGAGTTATTTATTAAAAAATAATAATTACCACACAATATTTTAAAAACTCAAATAAAATACTGCCACAAAAGCAAACATAACTCTCAATCATAGTGAATCTGCATAAATTAAATAGCTTTAATTCTTATCTTTGTAATACCGATAAGATGATGGTAAGATAAACGATTAAAAAACAAAATTATTGCATTTTGAAAAAAAAAAATTCAGAAAATTTTGACGCTGTTCAAGTTAATTTATTGGTTTAATATTTATAATATGCTTTATATTTTAATTAACAAACACATATTTTTTAATTTAGTATTTTCAAAATTAAATAACAATTTTTAAATATTTTTTGATTTTGTTGTTATTATTTAAATCTGAAATTTTGATTAAGATTTCATATTAAATTGAATTAATTGTACTTGAAGTTTATATGCAATTAAAGTTTATATATGTAATTATAAAAGGCCATTAAACAATTGGTATTGATTAAGAAGAAAAAGATTTGAACCATTGCTGACAAATTTTTTCCTTTGAAAACTGATAATAATGTCCATAATGATTTAAATCTCAAATCAAGCAACCCCTTCAACCTAATAACAAAAGCAATTGCAAAAATTCCAAAGAGTTCAGAAAAGATACTGAATAGAATAAAAATAAAACATAATTTCAGAGAGGAAAAAAAATAAAAAGAATAAATAGTAAATATTTGAGTAATCTTCAAGAATATGAAAAGAATATGATCAATAAAAAAGTGGTATTTAAGAATAAAAACTCAACCTATTTCTACATTGAGAGAGGCGGTCACAAGAGAGTTGCAGTCACCAAGATGGCGCCGTGTCGCTCCTTAATCTATCCAGGGCTCTAATCCACAGGGCTAAAGAGAATACAAGGGCTAGTTCACTCCGCTCTTAGAGCTGAAGCTACGATTTCCCTCCTCATGACGTCACTGTGTCCACAGATCTCGGAGATCGCAANTGAACTAATGAAGAAATTGAAGATTTAGAATTTTTAAAAAGTAGTTAATAACACGTGTCAAATGATTAATAATCATAATTCATGAAAATTAAATTCATGAAATATATTGCTGAGATTTACTTAATGCTTGTCACATGATTGCGACATCAGCTGCGATAATACAGGATAAAGTATTTCCTCAAAAATATGTGTCTAAGATAAGTACTTGGGTACAAATCTTTTATAATTTATAATATTTGAAAGAAAGATTTGTTTCGGACTATTAATAGTATTAATTATTTGTTTTTAGAATTGTTTCAGAATTAGTAAATATAAATTAAATTTATTCGTTTGTTAAATGTATTTTCGGAGTTTGAATTTTATCTGGTGGAAAGAATCATAAAGAATTAAAAAAAAACAATTCCAAAAACAAATAATTTGGCCTATTATTAGTTTTTAGAATTTTCAGAATTTTAAATATTTTATTCTTCTTTTACCAGATAAAATTTTAAATCTGAAAACCCATTTAACAGACAAACAAATTTTATTTATATTTACTAATTTTTTCAAAAACAAAATTGCCATGACCACTAAGAAGGGAAACTAGGGAAGTGTGACTCGCCAATTTTGAAATAAACTAGTGGGATGTATGCCTTATGAGGAATAATTTTAGGGGGCAACATTCGTTTCGGCCCATAGAAGGTCCTGTGAGAGATAAAAAATAATTCAATATATANTTTATTTAAAAATTGGCGAGTCACACTTCCCTAGTTTCCCTTGTAAGAGGCTACACTAGTGGCAACTTATATTAGTTTGAAATAAGTTACAGTTTAATAACTGTTGAAATAAATAAGTAACAGTAACAAGAGAAAAATGTTTTGGCTCCTCATTACGGAAAATAATTTATTTTCGAAATTTGTCTCCTTTCGAATTCCTTATGCTTCTTTCCTCAAAATTAAATTTTTACTCGGAAGAAACGAATTTAATTCAGGTGAAATTTCGCAAGCTGTCACAGCAGAAAATCAAATTCACCTCATAGCAGTGCTAAAGGCAAAGTTATAATTTCTCGACTCATATTTTTAGATTCATCATTCTTTTGTGTCATAAAATTAATAGTCTAACGTCAAGAATTAATGGAATTTATTGAATGTTTTACGGCATAATAAAGATAAAGTATGCTCCGAGAGGATTTACATCTTATGATTCAAATTTTTCAATTGTAATACTAGAAAGAATTCAAAATAAAAAATTGCGTTAGGAATAGAAAAAAATAACAATTTTAATTCATGATTCTTTCAGCCTTTATAAGTTCAATATATTTAGTAAATTTACGTTTATGTTAAAAAGAATTTCTTTTTTCATGATATCAATTTTATCAATTTCCATAAATATGCATCTTTTCAGAAAACAAGGCGAGACATGGGGATGAACAGTTTTACTTCTTTTTTTACTATATATTATCCAGATCGCATGATTTTTGTTGCTGCAATTTTTGCATACATTTATATACTTGCTTACTTCTGGTGGACCGGGATAGCCTGGTTGGCAGAGCGCTGTTCTCACTTTCGTGAGAGTTTTAATAAAGCCGGCCGGTGTAATAAATGAGGCACGTTAAATCTGCAGGGTCATAAAATCATCCATGTTTTCTTAACAAATTATAATTCAGGGGTTATTGAATGGGAAATGGATCTCTCTCTGGTTCAGGTCAATATTATGATCTGTGTATCACTAAATGGATGTATGAATGGGTCCGCCCTAGAAATGGGTGAGAAGTATGGGTGTGGCAAAAGTCGAATTCTCAGTCCTAAATGGCACCACAGGAAAACAAGAACTGTTGTCTTAATAGCCTAAGACAACAACAACAAATTGTTTATCACTGATATGTTTCTTTCGCTGCTTTAACATTAAAGCATTTAAGGTAATTTAAGGTTTATACTTTTCTTAATGCCATAACACACTGTACCTTAAAGTCACACTTCGGGCCTTACTCTTAAAAAAGAACCTCAGTAGGTTTACCTATCTTAGATAATTATATATTGCATGACCTTTCTTTTTAATTTATTTAATTTTTCCAATTAACAGATTTCTGAATGCCGTTTGTGCATTCCTTGCAATGCCGTTTGCGTGCAATGCCGTCCCGTGCGATTCGCATTTGTGCAATGCTGTTTGAGCATTGAACGTTAAGTTCAATAGCCACTTCCGACTCTTGCGGTCCCTCAGTGGACTGATCGTTAAGACACGGTTCCCAGCAGATCACCGAAGTCAAGCATCACTGGCTGCGGTCAGTGTGCGGGTGGGTGATCAGTCTGCGTAGGGACCGAGGGTGTGCGGTATGGGTCCTCGTTAAACTGTTCTACCGTAAAGTACTCGACTTCGCGTGCAGGTCGTTGGGCTACTGAAGCAGGGGTGCCATCCCTTCTGCAGAGGATCAAAATTGTGATGGCATGTCTTCGGATCATCCTCAGGGATGTTTCCTAGACCGTCGCCAATAGCCCATTGTGCAGCTCTAGGGCGACGTAAAGTAACTGCAACAACACCGACTCTTGTGTTATTTTAAACTTAAACTCTGTCATTGTAGAGTACTAATCTCCAAAGCGAACTCTTTCATAGATGTTAGTGCCCCTGGGAATATTGGCAATAACTAAAAATAGGCCAATGTGAGAGCAGACTATAAATTTATACTTAATTTCGTTATGTTATCGAAAAACTTTATGTTCTTTAGTTATTGATTTTAAAAAAAATTATGGATTTAAATATCGATTTTTTAGGAGCTATTTGACTAATTTCGTTAAAGGTTTGGATATTTTAATAAAATATTACATTGTTTAAAAAGATGTAAACATTTGCATGCCTTTTTATTAATTCAAAATTTACCAACAATTATTAAATAAAATAATAAATAATTGTTAGAATTGTTTTTTCCCCATGAAATTATCTTTGGTTTAATTTTAATTTAATAATTGTGCGCAAAAATTTGTACTAGATTTGCTTAAAAATTTCTCGAGATATGGCAAAATACGTAAAAAGTAAAATTAACATCAAGGAGTTCAAACTTTCGACCGCTCTCCTAATCTAACAACTGGATCATTTTCCCCAAATAGCGGCTATCCCTTCAACCATATTTTAAGTGTCAAGAACCTGAACAATCGAAAAAAAAGTATGCTACTTCAGAGAAAGAATGCTTTTGTGTTTGGTTTCGTAAATTAAAATATCGCCGGCTCTAATTAAAAAGGTATGATAATTGAGCGAAAGAATGTTTTTGTGTTTGGTTTCGCAAATTAAAATATCACCTACTTTAAATAAAAAGGTATGATCATTCAGAGAAAGAATGCTTTTGTGTTTGGTTTCTTAAATTAAAATATCGTCTGCTCTAATTAAAAAAAGTATAATAATTCAAAGAAAGAATGCTTTTGTGTTTGGCTTCGAAAATTAGAATATAGCCTGCTCTAATTAATCAGCATAATTAAGATTATCTTTTAAACCGTTAAAGCCGAGTCCTAGTACGTAAACAGCTAATCACTAGATTAAAAGTTATTTAGGATCTTCGTTTTTCGCACTGTTCATTCTTTGTCTTGTCTTCTATTAGATACACTTTCATGCGACTGTAATCGCTAAAAGTTATTGAAACTTAATTCTTATTTATTTATTTATAATCTCTTTGACTATTTAATCTTAACTAAATCTAGAACTTACATTTCAAATGATTTATAATTAAAACTTTTCCATTGGTAAACTAAATTCTTTATTAGTTGGTTCACAAAACAATCGAATTTGATATAAAGTTGATCTTTAGGATTGTACTTGTGTATGTCCCTCTTTTTTTTCCTTTTTTTTCATTTTCATCCCGATTTAAATACTAATATCGCTTTTAATTATTCGACTTACATAAAGGACGAATCGGTAAGTGCCGCCTTCGGTGGCAGACGCCGAGAACCTTCATGAATCGTGAATGGAAAGCTACAAATATGCTTGAAAAGGAAAGTTACTAAATTTAATAGTTTTCAATGAGATTTTGAAATATATTAGTCTCCACTTCTTGCTTTTATAGTCGCCTGTGGCAACCCTGCAAATTTACATCATTTAAAGATAAAAATATCGAAGAGCACTTATGAAATTCTAATCAAAAGAAATTACCAAACGATTAAAAAGAATTTTCCAAGCTCTCAATTAAAATTAAAAGAAAAGCAAGAAAAAAAATGATAACCTCATTTTAAGTGCAGGCAGTTAAGCATAGTACAAAAGAAAGGCATCCGTGACCGGGTAACTGTTGCTATTTTGTTGCACTTAAGAGGGGGGAAAAATTCGTTGTCTTTTTATGAGCTTCAACGCTGGAATGGAAACTCTTTCTTGCATTTGAATAAATAACATAGCTTCTGAAAGTATCGATTAAGGTATTTCAAAATAAACAATTATTAAACATAAAATTTTTATGCGAAGAAGTAGAGAGTTAAAATGTTGCTTTAATAAGAATGAATACAGATGAATAACTACTGTTTTTGATTCTCTGTCTATAAAAGGAATGACATTATTCCTTTAGAATCATTTTTATTTCCAGGAATACTGAATGATTACGAATTATAAGTTTACGAAGCCAGTAAAGGATATTTCAAGGTTGAGATTTCAATACCAATATAAACTCAATAAATATATGTAAAACAAAATAAACATAGAAGCATTTTACTTTTTGTATAAATTACCAAATTACTTGTATTTCGGATAGTCATCAAATGCATATGAATAAACATTGGATTTATCCAGAATAATAAATGATCAGAATTTAACAGTCATTTATATTAACTGCTGTTTTTGTTCTTATATTTGGATCAATGAATAATAAGGATATGAATTAATGTTTGTTTTGAGAGCGGACAGAATGGTATAAAATGGGAAGTCGAGAAGATGTTCTTCACCACTTTGATTAGAGTTGCCTGAACCATAGAGATCGACTTCCAGAGGTAAGCGTTACATGAATTAATATTTTCTTTTTAATTTTTTGTATTCTTTTAATTATTTTTTGCTTATCTGAAAAATATGGAAGACACCAAGCACTGAAGTTTTTAAAACCTTACCTTTAGTCCTCGAAATTTTGACTATCTTTTGTGATTCAAAATGCACGTTTTAAGATAGTGGGAATAATTTAAAATGGTGGATATAGCTCACAAAGCAAGTTTAAGACAATAAACATAGCCGGAAACACAGGCTAAATAACATGGATACACACTGTATAGTTTGAAAATAATGAACGTAAGTGAAACTGTACCAGCATAAAACGCATCTTCTTTATTTTCAATATAAAAAAACTGAAATAATGTGCATACCAAATTATTGCTAATTTATATTTTCAAATACACATTTAATAAAAAAATACACTTCCAATTACTTTGGGGAACAATTTTCTTGCTGCATTTATACAAATACTTGATCTTAATGTATACGAGTGTGGTGATTTCGGAAATTAGTTTTGCTCCCAAAGCTGTAGATTTTTTTTCTTCAAAATAGCATTTTTAGTTTATTTTTTTTGACCGAATGTTCATAAAGAATTTGTATAGGTTTATATACGTACATATACATATGATAGCTCCTTTGAAAATTACTCTTAAGGCAAAAAACAAATGATCTTAACGCAGAGATGCCGACTTGCTCAACACAGTGAATAAATATTTTCGAATTGAAGTTTCTTAACATATGATTTTTGGTTTAGTAATTTTGATTTACACGGTTTTTACTCTTCACTATAATTATGTGATGCGGAGTTACAGTTAAGCAGCGTTGATTGCTTATGAAATCGCATGCAGATTTTTTTACGTGTAATTTGGAAACATTTGCACTCGCGTAATGTATAGTTAGGATTAAGTGAGAATAGCTCTAAACATTCATATAAACCATCACCTCCTACATCAGAAAGGCTCCACGCGGTTTCTTATAGGTAGTCTGCGCAGATTATTTAAAAAACGAACTACTTGTGCGCATGAACCCAAGTTCTATTTTAAAAGGACTTGAGATAATTTTATCACATATATTTGAGAATTGAATCTATAGTGGTTGACAAGTAAATAAAACAAACTAGTTATATTCAAAAATTAAACAAATTTTTAGACATATATTTGCTACCACTTTCTAATTTTTAATAGATTTCTTATTAAATGGTTCCTTCACTAATTGGTTTACCTTCATAGTAGTCTGATCAGACTACCTACAAGAAACAGCGTGGAGACTTAAAGTTACAGGAGGCGTTGTGTAAGCCCCCGTATTTCGAGCTATGTCTATTGTTTTCAAATACGCATATCAAGATGCTCGTTAAGTATATTCCGCCACAGTTATAAACTAATGAGCAGGAATGTCAACTGCTCAGCCTTCTGCAAAAGTTTTTAAAAATTGTAGAGTATTACAAACTAAAACTAGCAGTAACAATGGAGCGTTTTGAGTTATTCATGAATAGCAATGGCTAAATACCCTAAAAATCAAATTAACTAGACCAAGAATTATGCTCAGAATCGCAAACTTTGCTACTTCTAGCTGTCATTTCTAGTTATAAGTATTTTGAGACCTTTCTTCGTGATTAACCGTTGCAATAATCGGATTTTTTAACCTTTATTTCTCATTTCTTGAACCAGCAATAAATTTCGCGCATGTGCTGCGACGTTTAAATAGCCTTACCATGCAACCGTAACGCTAATTTGAATTTAGACAGCAGGGAAACAGGCCTATCTTAAAAAAATAAATAAATGAAGCCTTGGTCATTCGGAGCAGTGTTTTTATATTACATTTTTAAAAGGAAACTTTTAGAACAATCACTAGTCGCTACTATTTACAAACGAATGATTAACTGATATTTTTTTCTTAACAGACAGAAGAGAAAATGAAGGTTTACATTGTTCTACTTGTCCTCAGCGTCATTGCTGTTGCTTTAGCTGATCATCCAGCATGCAATAAACAGCGAAAAGAGGCACAGCAGTCAAGTAAGTGTTTGCAATTTTTCTTGAGATAAATAAAAAAAAATTCTTCTTCTGTTGCAAGAGATTTTCGAGTCGCTGATTTCGAATCCACGATCGATTTCTCACTAACAGTTTTTATGCAATTCAATAATATATTCATAGCCAGGATGTTTTTAAAATTCACTCGAGTGACATCTAAATGTCGCCACTTCTCTGCTACATAAGGAGTGGTAGGAAGAAGGCAATAATACATTTAATTTACGATGCGATACGTTAAAGTCATATGTTTTTTTTGTCCAAAGTGTTATTTTCAACGGGAGAAACAAGTGTATAGGTATGCATATAAACCCCTACGCTCTTTATAAACTTGCACATTGAGACAAAAATAAACGAGTCTTAAAATAAAAATTTTCTTTTAAAAAAATTTTAAACTTTCGCAACAAAACTTGTTCTAGATATAAAATTTTCGCTCCTGAGTTAGGTAAAATCAGGTGATTGTATAAACGCAACAAAAATTTTCCACTAAGTAATTATTGAAACTAACACTTGTGGAAATTTATGCATATTTCATTATATTAATCTCTTAAAATTCTCGTAACGAATTATTTAAATGTGCAATTTATTTTTCTAAAGACTAAGAGAGCTTAATACGCGTCTGATTAACTATCTAAAAACACACTTCCACACTTGCGTCTGATGGAGTTAGCTTCCAATTTTTCGAGATATCTTTCAAGTTTAGTATATTTTAACTCAGATTGGCCCATTCATTAAAAAAAAACTTTTTTTAAAGTATGTAATAGAAAACTTTTACAATAATTTGCATTAATTCGGATCACTAGACATAATTATAAATTTATCCTAATAATTTTAATCTTAGTTAGGGTTTAAAATAAATTGGGTACTTGCACTTCAAGAAGAAGATGATCAGAATACCCACACGTGTGATATACGACGTCATCTCCAGTTGATCATTTATAAGAAAAATAGCATGTTAAAGTTGAGCTAAGTTTCTCCACATAAGTCAGAATGTTAATTAATGTAAAGTTGATTAAATACGGCTCCGTATCGCACATTGAATTTCCTGAAATATAATTCTTTCTCGTCGTCGTCCTTAACTTAGATTTATTATTTTTTAATGTATTTTATTGTAACCGTGATATATTTTGTTACCTGGCAACTTCGATGTTAATCAGTTTTTTATGTTCTACACTTCATGCCCGTCTTTGTTTCAAGTAAGAAATATATAGTGAAATAATTGAAATTATTATGAAAGAATCTTTGTGTGGGAATATAGAATGAGCCACTAAACAGAATTGATACTTGACGGACTTGGCTAACTCGAAATAGAATGGAAAGAACAGTTGCTAACGTAAGCAAATGCCACATTTCAACAACCCATCAGGATAGTTATACCCACTCTACGTCACTTACAGGTATCCCATTGTCGTTAGAACATTTAATTTCAGCTTTGTGTAATGCTACTACATTTTGAGTATTTCCCATAACTGAAAGAACGCATGGTTTTTAACAGATTCTATTCATGTTTATACCAAAAATATCCTAATGAGACATTTATATATTTGTAGAGGATCCCAATGCCTATGTTCCTAATTGCTATCCCAATGGTGATTATAAAGCAGAGCAGTGCAGGAAAAGCGAGGGCGGAACATTGTTCTGTTTCTGTGTGAACAAAGCAGGAGAACCTCAAGGTCCACCCAAGCAAGGACACCGAAGCGACTGCCATTAGATGTCTTGCTTAACTAGAAAGAAATCATCGAAATAAACATTGATTTTTTAAAACAAATCTTTGTCTTTCTTGAATTATATTGGTGAACAATTTATTTTTTTTGTTTTTCGCTTATTTTAGATACTATCACATCCCTGATTTCTAATCTGCAATCGGATTCTCTCTACAAGCTACTGTTTTTATACAATTCGATAACATAATCGTAATCAGGTTTTTTCAAAATTCTCTCGAGTGACTACTAAATGTCATTACTTCTCAGCCACATAGGAAGAAGTGGTATTTAATTTATGACGATGTTCATATATTTTTCGTCATTAAGTGCTTTCAAAGGATGTATATATANTCATATGTTCTTTTTATACTTGAAAAGAGCGATATCACCCTGAATATCTTTCGTTCTAATAATCAGATTTTCATGCACTAAATGTTATTTTACTGGTTTCTTTAGGGAGTTCTAATATACTAATTAATTAGTGTTAACTATTATTTAAACTACGAAATCTGACACAAAAACTCACTTTCTCTGAATATACATATATTTTTTGAACATATTTCTGACCCTCAAATTACAGGGTAGACAAAAATTTTGTAAAATCTGGATCGAAAAGTGGGGTGCTAGGAAGTTATATATATATTTGGCGTCGTCCCAAAAAGATGCTAAGAACTGCCACCATAGAAGGAGGGAGAAAGTTAATACTCTAACTGCGAAATCGACAACAGAGAAATACTTCTTTGTTAGCAGGGCAATTCCATGAAAAAGGGGAAAAGCATTGGGAAATTCAAATAAGAATAACGTTATTATTTTGGATGTTTTTTGAATTAGAAGGGATTGAAGTTTGATAATTTATAATAATTTCTTTTGAGAATTTAGTTTTTTAGTGTTGGTAACCCATTGAGCATAGGCATTTGCTTGTTCTGATTTGGGTGAAGAACATGGTCAGATTTTGAAAATCAGTAAATTAACATTATTTTCATTTCAAAATGTTCCAAAGAATAAATATTGCTTTTTACCCTTAATAGAAATATTGTGCGGTGTTAAAATAAGTTTTTGTTGTTAAATTCACTTAATTATATAAATTTCAACTAAACATTAATGCATGTAACGTAAGTTACCAAAAACTAGGAAACGTTTTTATTTGTAAAAAAGAACAAGTGATACAAAAGTAAGAATAATACTTTTTCTTTCTTAGAGGCTAACACTGAATAAGCAGCAATAGTTTTCTTTTCAAATATTACTTATTTATTGTTTTGTGCACTATTCAATATGTGTAACGTAAGTTACTGACATGCATGCAATGTAAGTTACCAATGTGAAATGATTCTATTTCTCTTGAAAATTGGCATATAAACTAAATAAGATGTATCCAGTTACAATACCAAAGTTTAAATAAATTATCACTGCCTTAAGATATTAATTTTAATGAAAATCTTTGCATTAAGTTATTAATTTGGGTGTTGGCATTCATATGTTTTCAAAATTGGACGAAATCTCTCGACAAGCACCAGGAGTTAAGGATGTAGTTATAATTAGAGATGTTAATGGTAGCAAAAAAGAAAGTACAAGCACGGCATCTTCTTCATTCAGTTCGAGAAATGCACCAAATGTTTATGGAAGAAAATCTAGAATACAAAATTGGAAAAACTAAATTCTTTGAGCTCCGTCCAAAGCATGTCTTGCTTAGTAGCAAACTTCCAAGAAATGTTTATCTTTGTAAGTATCATGAAAAGTTGATTGACTAAGGAAGCCTTCAGCAAAATTCGTAATGTTCCGTCTTTCGAAATGTATTTCATGTTTAGAAAAAAAACAGATGAGTGCGAGTATCTAGAGCAGATGAGTGGAGTGTCTAGTCTGTTCTCAAAAGCTCCACAGATTAAAAACATTAAGATAATCTACCATTTAAAAGTACAAGAAGGCATACCAGAAGGGTTTTTTTAGTGAAAGATTTTGAAAAAGAAAATGATGAATCCAAGATAAAAGCTGGGGGGTGATATATGATTAGATGCGAGGACATGTTACATCCCGGTGTGGTAATGTCTGTTGAAGAGCAAGAATTTAAAGTCAATGTAATGGCTGCTGAAGGAATCTATTGTAAATGGCCAGAAAAAAAGAGATGAAATATTCTACCAGAAGGAAAACATGGTGAAAAGAATTGAGTCCCCTGCGCTAGTTAATAACAGGAAACTTTATAAGTTTACAGTTATGTGTGAATCAAATGTTTCTGAATTTACTTCATGTGCACTTTTTCTCCCTTGCATTATACTGTTTAAATATCTTGATTTGCATTTGTACATTATTGAAATAAAAGTTTGATACAAAGTGAATTTCGTAACGTAAGTTACTGTAACGTAAGTTACCCATATAGAAAATTATATTTAATTTATACCACACTAATTTTAGGTTTTTACGCTGTTTAAATTGAAAAATATTAATTATTTTAATTAGATTCCTTTTGGTTCTGATTGTAATTTTTAGAAATCACTTTATTTTAATGTGTGTATTAGTATTATTCGTTTGCTTTTAAGTTCTCAGTGCAATAAAGTTTATGTGAATGTAACGTAAGTTACCGTGGAATAGCCCTGCAACTAATCAGAGAGAATAAGAAAACCGAATTCATTCATCTTTTTTGAGTTAACTCGGTTCGGAAAGGTGTTTTTTTCCCTAACAGTTAATAGAAAATAATGTTTCTAGGAAACAGATTTGTTTTTAGTTGATTTCTGCCCAAAAAAGCAAAGATTGTTTTCGTTTTCATCTCCTTTAAAAATAAATAAAATTTGAATCTATTTATAAATAATTTATAATTTTCAAAGATTTTAGCATTTGAACACATGAACCTTTTATAAGTCTTAATTGTATTTTTCAAGTTGTTTTTAACTTCTTTAAGTATGAACATTTTATACTGAAACCGAAATTGCTTTATTTTAATTATACACAGAGTTGTAGGGCAAATCACGAAAAAGTTCCAGTAAAATAATATTAAATATCTGGAAGAAATTATAATGCACACATTCACAAGGTTTTATATAATTCAATATATTTCTGGGTTTTTGTAATAGGAGAGATCAGTGAATGTTATGGGTCATTTTAAAAATTTTGAATGTTAAAGAATATCGAAAGATTCATTTCTTAAGAAATCATTACCAAGTATGTGACATACGTTTCCTCGTCTAGCTGAGTCTGTTTCGAACTTTTTAACCTTCGCAGTTAGGCTTTGAATGGTGGAAGTCAAACTGGCGCATACTGCCATTACTGTCTTTAAATACCTCTGGCACAAAAGGATTATTGTTAGCACGTGCAGCTAACTACGCAGTTTCTTCGAGGATGATAAACTTTTTGAGCTCTTAAAAGTCTTGCGGGTTTCTTGCCAAAACACCA
Source organism: Parasteatoda tepidariorum (assembly GCF_043381705.1). Classification (NCBI taxonomy): domain Eukaryota; kingdom Metazoa; phylum Arthropoda; class Arachnida; order Araneae; family Theridiidae; genus Parasteatoda; species Parasteatoda tepidariorum. The sequence goes on from NC_092209.1 coordinate 7,409,784, forward strand.
CGTAAAATGTTGGCGGTGCATGTTAAGCTTAAGAATGCTGAACAACATGTTCTTTCCTTGGATCTCTTTTTTCGCGTGGTCACATTGACCAAAATATAGAAGTTTACTTTTCTGTACAGCTCATGGCAAAATATATTTCGACTAGCATGTCTACTGACTGTTTAAAACTCATAAATTCAAAAATAGATGTGGAAGGAAAAAATTTCTTTCCGTATTAATTTAGCAACTTATCTTTCAAACTATTGGAGTCATTAATTTCTTTCCATACTCATTCATACACATTCTTTAACGTGAAGTCCGCAATGGAATGATTTTAAGACACGGTTCCCAGTAGAACACCGAAGTCAAGTATCACTAGTTGAGGTCAGTAAGGGAATGGGTGACCACTTGGATCAGTCTGCGTAGGGATCGAGGGTGCGTGGTTTCGTTCCTCATTAAACTGTACCGTAAACTGCTCGACTTCGAGTAGGTCGTCGGGCTATCGAAGCAGATGTGCCATCACCTCTGCAGAGGATTAAAATTGCGATGGCATCCTCAAGATGCCTCAAAATTGCGATGGTCTTTGGGTCATCCTCAAGGATGTTTCCCAGACCGTCGCCAATAGTCCATTGAACAGCTCTGTAAATTATCCGCGATGTAAATTAAGTATCTATCTATCTTTACTTTCTTTTGTTCACCCCTTTCGAAGACCGGGTATTCATTTAGTTATCAATAAAATATATAGCAGGAAAGTAGTTTGTTCTGTTTCCAAAAAATTCTCATATTTTTTTTCTACCCTAGTCTGTCGAAACAGCTACAAACGTCGTTTAAACACGTTTTGGTTTTGGCTCAATCAATATTTAAATTCCCCGAAGCAAAAAAGTTTGTTATAAATATTTTTCACAGAGAAGGGCATTTCAACTTTTTTAGAACTGATACGTGAAAACAATTTTGTGTAAAAAAAAAAGTATAGACAATAAAACCAATAGTCTTACATATCGGCAAAAAATATTGACATGCATACGTTGTAATGGGTGCTATGAGATATTAGCATTTAGGTAATTACTTTTCGTTACATAATCAATTTGAAATCAACAAAAATCAGTTGATGTTGTTCATACTGATTTCGAGATGTTGCAGCCATTTACGAAACACATTTCTTAAGTTTGCTTAGGTGAAACTGCTTTCAACTGAAATACAATTTTTAGCTGCACAGGATTCATAATCTTTGACAATACATCTATAAGTCTAGAAAAGAGAATAAAAATGTGGAACCAATAGAATGGTGAGACTCGCAACATATTCTATATAAACTATATTCAAAATAACTGCTCCCCTCCTCTAACCTGGGAGTGAGAAAATTCAATAATAGTTGTAAAACATTTTGACATTCAAGTTTGACCTAAAGGTCTCTTCAATTTGATCTGATCAATTAAGCCATTTCCTAGGGGGTCCTGATTTCTGAGAAACACTGTGACAACCCCTTTCCTCTTTGAAAAGGCGTTAATTACCTTTGACATTGGCCAAAACGAACAAGTGAGGAAAGATTTGAATAGTAAGGAAAAGGAAGGAAGAACTACAAAATACTGTATTGCTTCGATTTTTATCGATTATAACTAAATTTGATTAAAGAGAATAAAATATGTTAACTTTAAAATTAATTTCTTTAAAAAAAATGCATTAAAGTATTCGATTTGTTTCGCAAAATTGGTTGTAAATGATGTAATTTTTTTTTGCAAGGAGTTTAAACCTATCGAATTTTCTTCAGTTAATTTTGATAAAGCTGAATAAATTTTATAATATATGCAAATTTTTTTCTGATTAATATTAAAATATAAAATAGGAATTCAAAATCGCCATGAAAATGTTTAATAGAAATAAATATTATTGACGCACTAGTAAGTATGCTTTTGTTTCGTAATTCATCATTGCGAAATTGAAGTATATTTTCCTCCCCCCCCACTTTCTTTCGGTTTTAGGTTGAGGGTTGACTTTTAACATTACCCTGGTTTCAAACATTTTGTAGATGGGACCCCGGTTTGTACAACCAAAATCTTGTTAAACCAAAATTTAATGCACATTATCATGCCGCATGATTAAGTATGTTTATGTTTCATAATTCATCATTGCGAAATTGAAATATCGTTTTGATTAGAAGTATTTATCCGTTTTTTTTCTTCTTCCATTTTTTAGTGGGAAGGAGATTCTAAAAGCTCCTCCGGTTAAAATATTTTGCAGGTGGGGCTCCGGGTTGTACAATCAAAAGTCTGTTAACTCATAATTTACAGACCACATTAGTTAACAGACCACATTATGTCACAATTATACGCATGTTTTTTTTTGTTTTTGTTTTATAATTCATCATTGTGACCAGGAATTGAATGAGAATTTTGCGTGGAAGCATATTTTCTTCCTTTTTCCCCCCTATTTTTAGAGGGGACTGATTTGTAAGGAGTCTCTTGTTCTCAAAATTTTACAGGTGTGGCTCCAGTTTGTACACTCAAAAGCTTGTAAACTCAGAATTTTATGAAGGCTGAAAATGCAATTCACTATAGTTATTTAAATTGCGACACATTTTCGCAGCTTCATACTTATTCATTAAATAAAATTCTTCATAAATATTTTATTCATAATGTCAATAATAAAACAAATTACGACAAAATTTGTTTTAAAACTAGATTGATTGTTTTGAAAGGCTTTTTTATCTTGCTCAAAAGGGAGGCGCCAGCTTTTAGGTAGGCCGATCACTTCGGGTGGGGCTCTTGGGGTCATAAATATATATAAAAACTATATGTTGTGATGCGGCTAAATACACAAGCCCGCGAAATTAAAGTTTCTGCAAAATACAAGGGAAGTAATTGTTGATTTATATGTTATTGGATGTGCTGATTTCGAAAACGACCTTCATTTTCCCCTATCACGTCAGGAATTTTTGTAAAATTGATATCGATATTTTTACTAAAATCGTATTTGAAAAGGTATTCTGTCAAACAATTTTGCATGTACTATCTGGTAACTGTCGTTTTTATTCATTTTGATCTACGAAAAATTGAATCTTGTGAAAGGAAATTAATTTTTGAGTGATCGGCTAATTTTTTATAGGTTAAAATGAATGAAAAATGCTGTTGCCAGATCACACAAATCACCTCTGGTTGAGAGAAAAACAATAAGTTCCTTTAGTTTAAACTTTTTACATCAGTTTCTAGAAGAAAATCACCAACATACCATTATATTTTTATTAAGGTAACTTAAGCAAAATTTTCGATTGTCCTAGATATAGCAAATATTGTGTATGTGTACGTGAAAGTTTGAAACAAGAAACAAAGCAAAAAAATTCTATTTAGGTGCATACTCGTTTTCCTGTGAAACTTATTTTTTATTATCTTATTTTATGCTTAACCTCAGGCATATCTCGAGCAAACCTCCAACAGTAGTCGGTGAGCATGTTCTTGTCAAATCTTCCTTTATATTTATGCTCCATATCCCTGATATCTTGATGAAACCTTTCACTATGTTCTTTGCAGACTGCTCCTAAATTTTCGGGGGCAAAGCTCACAGGATAGTAAAGGGGAAATGCATTTTGACACTCATGGATCAACCCAAAGTTTTAAATTTGTCCACCATTTTGATTACAATTGCTTTATAGTCAGGATCCTTGTAGTGACCCAGAAATATTCCGACGACATCTTTGAAGATAATCCAAGCTTCTTTTTCGTTAATGTCATGTTAATCAGAAATTCTTTATTCTTCATTAGTTTGCTGATATCTGGACCAACAAAGATTCTCTCTTTCAACTTGGCTTGGAATAAACCTGAGCTGGAAACTTTTTGTACAAAGTGTTTGAAACAATAACCATCATTTGGAGCAGTCTTGACAAACTGCTTTATTACACCTAATTTTATATGTAGAGGGGGTAACAATATGTTTTTGGACTGGGTCAAGATTTTGTCTTTTCTACCATTCTTTTTTGACCCAATGTTGAGTCTTGTCACCGCTGTCCCACTCACAAATGAAACATGGGAACTTTATAAATCTACCTTGTTGACCAATAAGCATGAAGATAACTTTCAAATCACAGCAAATGGTCTAACTGTGATTGATATACGAGGGTTGTAAATTAAATAGTGGCAACTTAACCTTGAAACTCACAAAAGGGCGCTCATGCGTAAATAGGGTATGGGTGCGGTGAGGTGGCGCTGTTGTCGATGTGTAGAGTGCAAAAAACAGTCGATTTGCTTAGAAGGGTAGTTGTTGCGTGGCGTTAAAGTGAGGAGTCTTGTTTCCATCACTCTAAAGCATGCTATGAAAAGGCTTAATGACGAAAAAAGACGAGATGCTTGAATCCACCGTGCTACTGTCCTATATGGTAAAGCATTTGCTCCAAAGGCTTCCACTAATCCTCGATAGCATTCTGTTGCATTTTTGCCACGGGCAACCTCGATTGTAAGCCACGACCGCTGATCACCTTTTGNGATGGCAATAAATTTGTTCATCAATCCATTAACATCAGAACAATAGACCAAATTCACCTCTTCATCAAAGTACTTAACAAATTCTTCTTCTCGATTCCTGTACCAATAAAAAGATGTTCCTTTGGGCATTAAGTCTTTTTCTTTCAGTCTAAAGCCTAACCATTCAGCTGCCACTTTCGAAAGGCCCAGATCTCTAGTCAGATCATCAAGTTCAACCTGAGAGAAGGACTAAGGTGAACCGGCTACAAATGGCTTATATTCGATATCGGAGTATTAAAGTTCTGGTTGTTCCGAGTCTGAAGAAATAACTGAAGGCAAAGGCTCATCAGATCCATGAGGTATTGCCGATGGAATGTTATCAGGATAAGATATTCTTTTTGATTTTGCCAATTATACCCAAGAACATGGCAAGAACAAAAATAACAATCATCAATTGGTTTTTAGGCTCCCTCCATGTCATAGGAATTCCAAATCGTGAAGTAGTCTTCTTTCCTCGGAGTCATAAGCGTAGATTATTGAGAAGCTGCACACAGACTTTATGAGGAGCCCATGATTTGTCCTGGTCTCCAAGTTTCATGGCAAACTACACGAGATAAAAATGCATTACATAGTTTGTAACACATTTTTAACAGCATGATCTTCACCGCCATGTTTCACTAAAAGCGCAGAGAAAAGCAGACGTTAAAAATGCTTCCGAAAAAAGACTCCCGATTACGCTTGCTAATATTCATAATAATATATAACAGAACTCAGCAAACCGAAAAAAAGAATTCCTTCGTCACTATTGGTAGAGAGATATTCGGACAGAGAGAGGGGCGGTGACAGGAAGATGTCATAAAGGGGTACTTTTGCAGATTTAACTAAAGTTAAATGTTAGTCAGAAAGAAGAGATGAAATTCAAAAACTAAAATTTTATGGTAAATGTTCATAAAAATTCCATTAAAATTGAATTTTTCATGAAAACGTGACGTGAGGGAAATTTTTCAATGTGTTTATCATTTCAGCATCAAAAAATGCATTAAGTTCAGCTATCAGCCCCTTGTATTTTTTTCATCGCAGGCCTGTGATATTATTTATTCTAATGTGTTTGCATTGTACTGTATTTATCCCAATGCTCTATGCCATTTTATGTTCTCACCCTTATGGATAGTCTAGACATAAACAACACAAACAATGTACACCTCACAATCTGTACTGGCTCGCCATTACGGAGCCAACTTGACTGATCACGCCCCACCTCTGATCTATCTCACTTGTCACCAGGGGACGGGGCCGTGATGTGCCGTGGGACCAATGATGTTATATTTATTTAAAAAAATGTTTGATGTGGCTAATTATTACTTATTGTGATGTATTTGTCCTTAATGATGTTAGCTTTTTATGTTTAAACCCCGACAGTAGTCCAGTCATTCATTAATCAGTTTCTTCCCTTTTTTCAGATCCAAAAGAGAACAACGGCGATTAATCAACACAACAAGTGGAACAGATGCAACACTCAACTAAACTTAGTAGTCATAATTATCTAGTCTTTTTCTTTCTGGGAACGCAATCTTTGGGATACGCAGTTATTGTGAAAGAGATCTAATAAACTTTTTTAATTATTTAGTGAACACCTCCAAATCTCCAAGTATCAGTTGGAAGACCTAACAAACAAACGCTGATCCTTCCAGACGGAGGTGCGCCAATAAGAGGGATGTGTTCGAAAGGGAATGTGTTGTGTCGGGTCGAAAGGGAATGTACCATCATGTGCACAATAAGGCTAACACTCCAAAGTGCTGTCAACAAATCAAACCCCATCTCACAGATCCTCTAAATTTTTGTAATTTTTCATATTTATAATGAAAGCATATTGAATGCTGGCGATCCTTTTTTTTCGTGTCGGAGGCGCCAAATCTCCTAGTACGAATTGAGTGAAACATAGCACAAAGTGTAATGACACAATTACAATGCTAGAGGCGTCATGCTCATTTTTATGGAACCTGTCGCGAATATTGTGGGTGGGTGAAAACAAAACCAGGTTTCGTTTTTTTAAGAATTCCAGGTTTTTTAGATGATTTCTTTCTTCCAATGACTGCTTCATCTTAACTCTTCAATTTTCACCACAAACTTAAGGGTCAGTTTTAAGTTAACTGCAGTAACATAGCTAGTAATTTCTACGAAGTGCAACTTTAGAAGTAATTTTTTATTTTATTATATTATCATAGTATACACATAAATTCTAACTTAGTTTTAATTTTAATTTCATTCTATTCTAATTATAATTTTAAGTATAACTTTAATTTACTTTAATTTTGATCTTAATTTATAATTGTGTAACCTACCCCCTTAACTTACAGCAAGCCTAGACAAGGAACATAGTGGTCTGTGGGTCTGTTGGGTTGAAGGATCGGGTACTAGGTGCACGGGATCGTACACATAGCTTCTAAGTGGCCGCTGGTGCCGATGTGCCAGAGTCTTTTGGACCACTGATGTCTTGGGGCCAGTGATTTACGTAGAGGCCACTTCAACGTTGTAAACCCGCTACGCGGTTAGCTGGCCACGTGCGGTGACTGAACTGTTAGTTTCTGCCATGGGGGACTAAGGGATAGAACGTTCGCCTCCCAATGTGGTGACCTGAGTTCCAATTCCAGCAAATGGCAGATCGATATGAATTCCGTAGCCGGCTCGCATGCTGATGAAAATTATCCTCTATGAAATGAAAATTATCCACATAATAATATATCCACATAATAAAATATATAAATGATGAAAATTATCCACAGTGCTGATGAAAATTATCCTCTATGGTAGACCGATCATGGGTTACAGTTCCCTTGTCGTCAGGCTAACCGACAGAGGTTTTCGTGGTTTTCCTCTTCATGATACTCAAATGCGGTTTAGATCATCAAAAGGTCCGAGGATTTCCCTCAATAATCGATCCAGCAGTTCCCTTGCCTTCTAGATTGGGTTCAAAATGACGAGGCTACAGAGTTGAGCTTTTGTAGTCGCAAATTCAAAATTGGGACGGCTGTTCAACGACGGCTATTAAACTGTTAGTTTACAAATGCAGTAATGGATTTTTCAACTTATGGAATTTGCTGAGAAAATAAACTAAAATAAACTATCAGACATTTCTTAAATAAAACAAGCGTAAAAGTGTTGTATTTTGTGTATGTGTGCAAATACAATAACATCATATTCTGCCGTATAAATTTTATGAAAGATGTCAGATCTCATAATACAAATTACTTTTAATCCCAAATGCCGTCAAAGACATATGGATAAACATTCAGTGCGTCTAGAAAAATAAATTATCAGACTTTAAGAGTGGTTTAATAATTTAACTGCTGAACAGTTGTTTTTTTCTGCTACGATTGTAACTGGTAAAAGGATTAGGAAATGAATTAATGTTTGTTTTAGAAGTGTAAGAAATGGTATAAAATCGCAAGTTGAGAAGATATTGTTCACCACTAGATTTGTTTGCCAGAATTATTCTGTTCATCTATCAAAGGTAGGTTTGAAACGAAATATTCTTTTAACAATATTTTGCTTATCTGACATATCTTGAACGTATTTATTGTTCTAATATCTAATTTACTGAATTTAATATTTTTACTTTAAGCTCTCTTCTTGTTGCTTATTTTTAGATATTAGAGAGTATTTTTTTGTTAAGATTAAAGTTTTTTAAAACAAGTTTTTATTTCACATTTCTAATCTTTTAAATAAAATAATAATAGATAAATTCTCATCGAAATTTGTGTTATTTTTCTATTCCTTTTCCGAGTTGATTTTTTTAAAATATAAATCTGTTTATTTTCTAAAATTTACGGTCTTTCCTCACAAGTAAAGTTGTAATTGATTAATTTAATGGTTTAAAGGCTCACACTTTACAATTCTTCAGGGGAGTATTTTTAGAAGAAATTTTTTTTTCTTAAATAACACGGTTTACATGAAGGTAATATGATATTTGTGTGCAATGTGTTGTTATTCATCGAAAAGTCCGTAAACTTGTAAAGTACTTATCTGGAAATAATAAATAGAATCTTTTTCATGCAAGAACAAATATGACTTATCATAATTTTATCCATTAAATATTATTAGTCGTTAATTTCCATCTTTTCTTCAATTTTTCTATTTTCGTAAATTTCAATTTTTTTAACTTTTTTTCCATTTTTTATAATTTTAATCATTTTCCCATTTTTTTCTCAATTTTTTTAATTTGAATTGTTTTTTTCCTCATTTTTTTAAAATTTTCTTTAATTTCAATCGTTTTTTCATTCCCCCCCCATTTTTTTTATTTTAATCGTTATTTATTGTTTCCCCATTTTCTTTAATTTCAATCGTTTCTACATTTTTTTTCCATTTAAATCGTTGCTTCTTTTTTTTTTTCATTTTCTTTAATTTCAATCATTCCTTTATCTTTTATTTTAATCGTTTCCTCTTTTTTTCCATTTTCTTTAATTTAAATCGTTTCTACATTTTTACATTCTTTTTAAATTTCAACTGTTTTTTTCCCTTCTTTCATATTTTCCTTAATTTTAATCATTTCTTCAATTCTTTCCCATTTTCTTCAATGTCAATCGTTTCAACTTTCCTACCCATTTTTTTAAAAATTTCATCCCTTTTTTTTTCATATCTTCTATAATTTTAATCATTTCTTCAATTCTTCTCCATTTTTTTTGAAATTCCAATCGGTTCTTTATTTTGTCCCGTTTTCTTCTAATTTCAATCATTTCTTCATTTTTTTCATTTATTTATTAAATATTTTACATATTTACTAATAGTCTCATTTTTTAAAAAAAAAACAGTTAATAGCCCATTTTTAAATTCTTTAAATATTTAATCGTTGCTTTTTAAAAAAAATCTGCTTATCTGTTAAATATTTATTCTGAAATGAATGATTAATTCATTGAAATGAAGTGATTATTTCTTTCATTCAACTGAATCTAAGAAACTGCTTACGAATTTTGGATCAATGAAGTTTATTTTTTCAATGCACAATCGTATCTTTCAATTAAATCGATATAAAAAGAATTCTCATACATTTCGGATTAGTGCAAATCATTTTTTTGTTTGTTATACAGTATATTTACAGAACAATTTTTTTACTACACAATCAACTAGATCCTATAAAAATCCGTGAAAATTGTTTTTTGCTATTACACAATCGTATTCTTGTACCAACTGTATGAATAAAAGAAATTATAAATTTTGGATCAATCTAATTTTTTGCAATTTTTTAATAAACATGATCTGAAAAAACTTCCGAATGATTCATTTTTTGCAGTCTTTCAATCTACTGTTTCTAAAAAAAAATCTCACTAATTTCAGATCACTTCAAAAGATTTTTTTTGACGAATGATTCATGCATTCTTTTAGTCAACTACATCTGAGAGAAATCTGAAGAATTTCAGAATAATGTGAAAAATTCATTATTTTGCAATAATGTAATCGTATCGTTCAATCTATCAGCTCTAAAAATCTCACAAAATTTCGGATAAGTTTAAATTGTTTATCAATCGTTTACTCATTTAACGTTTTCATATAATTTTGAAAATAGCACTCTTCATACTTCTTTATTCCATCCGTTCTATTCTATTTTTGATATTTTTTTTCTCCTTTTTTTCCTTTTTTCTCTTTTTTACCATTCATTTCTTATCGATTCACAACAAAAAATTATGTAAACTAAAATTCCATAAAAAAATTTTAAGTTATAAATTCAAAACATATAAAAATGCGGGACAATAATTAACTTTTAAACTTTGCTTTAAAAACAAACACTTGCAACTCGAGATGAAGAAGGCAGCCGCAATTTGCTGGTTGTCCATAAGCAACTAGACTGTCAACAAATCAGTTAAACTGGTTGTGTGTTAACGTAACAGTTTTTAGGCTAGGTATATTATAATGCTGAATCAATTTTTAAAGTGACGTCAAGCCTGAGTGACGATCCTGAATGGCTGCTGAATCATGGTATAAAGAAATGGCAACCAATCAGTTTCAACACACATACGTGACGTCACTCGCATGCAATTGAATACTTTTTAATTTTGAAGTAACATCATCAGGAAACAAAGAGAAAATAATTCGCGATCGCAACGCTTGAGTACGCCATCTAGCGGGAGCCTGTAAATATCAGACATTAATTTATCACGTTTTCATTTAGTTCCATCATAGTGCGTGGAG
>NC_092209.1:7423162-7479608 GCF_043381705.1 Parasteatoda tepidariorum
TTTTTTTCTGCTACGGACTATAATTAAGAACAGCGTGCATCGTTTTATATGTTCGGGATTTAAAAAGAGGAAATCTTTCAAGCATTCCTCATCGCATATGTTACAAGGAATAATATGACAATTACTATAGGGTATTTTGGGAGAAAGTTTCTCATGGGATTTCATATTTCCTTTCTGGAAAAACTTATTGGGATAATTATTGCATTCCGTAATCTACATTTAGAGCTGTTGTGCCGGCTTTCAGTTACTAATTATGTGAGAGGGTTTCGTTCTGAATAAAGAGCTAAGAAATATTATTTAGACAAAGAAATAATATAAAAAGATTTGCAAAAGATTTTTATAGTATTCTTTCCGTTTCCCAAAAATTTAAAAATACTTTCCAATTATTTAAAAAGAAATGTAATTTATTTGTATCACTTTCCCTTTGCGAGAAACATAAGTATCATGAAAATTCTAAAAACTTGTAATATTAAAAAAAAGCAACGAGAGTAATATGGAATTTAAAAAACACAAATTTCTAAAAATGATTAAAAAAAATTGAACACAATTGAATTGTTAAGCTAGAGGAGCTTATATAAAATACTATCCCTTCTGCTTAATTGAAGTAGACTTCATTTCTGAATATCTTTAATGACATAATCAGTTTTTTAGTTCAAAGTCAGTTTTTCATTATAAGTGCGTTTCACAACCCAAGCAGTAATTTCATCTTGGCCCCAGTTGAGATCAATATGGGTCTTATAAGAACAAGCACAGAGGAGCCAATATTGAGATGCCTTCATTTTTTTAAAATATTGCTCATAGAGCAGTGGTAGCTCAGGGGATAGAACGTCTGCCTTCCAATGAGGTGAACCGGATTCGAATCCCAGCGATGGCCTGTCGAAACGAACTCCACATCCAGCTCGCACCAACCACAGTTCTGACATAAAAATATCCTCAGTGGTAGATGGATCATGAGTTTGGGTCCCCTTGCCATCAGGGTAAACATGGGAAGTTTTCGTTGTTTTCCTCTCTATGTAATGCAAATGCGAGTTGGTTTCGTCTAAACGTCCTCCACGAAGACAAATTTCTCCCTCTACTTGATCCAGGAATTTCCCTGTCTTCTGGATTGGGTTCAAAATGACAAAGCAGCGGAGTTGAACATTGGTGATTGTAGACCCAAGAATTAGGTCGGTTGCTCAACGACGGTTATAAAATAAAGTATGAAATATTTGCTCCTAGAAAGGAATATAATTGGCGAAAGTAGGTCTTTTATTGGCTGAATAATGAATATAAAATATGAAGTTATTCTGACAATTTTATATAGTGCCAGTATTGGTTGTAAAGTTGCTGTGAATTATCGCATGAATTGTGCAATTCAATATAGGGCCAATATCGGAAAAATAACAGTCCTTTGAACCTGTGTTTATTCAAGATTTATGCTTAATGGTCCAGCGATGGTCCAAGTTATTTCGCTGATAGAGAATATTAGACATTTAAAAATTTGAAAAAAATTCGGAAAAATCAAAATGTAAGTGTTTATTGTAAACCAATTCTTTTCTATTTAATGCATAATTATTTCTGTCTTACTTTAAAAAAAATATCATTGCCGTATTTATATTTATAGTCATCTAACATTACATACAGAATTATAAGTAGTTATTCCTACGTTCAATGACTCTATTTTTTAGAGTACTATTTTAGAATTTACTTTTCCATTGTTTAGAATATATTTAGCTCTGAACTTGTTATGTCGAAAAATCGCTATGTCGAAATTTTTTAAACAAATATACAATTCCAGTTGTCGTCAGGCTAGCCGTGGGAGGTTTTCGGGGTTTTCCTCTTCATGTTATGCAAATGCGGGTGAGATCATCAAAAGGTCCGTGGATTTTTCTCAATAATTGATCCAGCAATTCCCTTGTCTTCTAGATTGGGTTCAAAATTACTGGTCTGCGGAGTTGAACTTTGGTAGGCGTAAACTCAAAATTGGGACGGCTGTTCAACGACGGTTATTAAACTGTTAGTTTACAAATCCAGTAATGGTTTTTTCAACTTATGGAATTTGATGCGAAAATAAACTCAATCAGACATTTCTTAAATAAAATAAGCGTAAAAGTGTTTTATTCTGGGTATGTGAGTAAATACAATAACATCATATTCAGCCTTATAAACTTTATGAAAGATGTCAGATCTCATAATACAAATTACTTTTAATCCCAATTGCCGTCAAAGACATATGGATAAACATTCAGTGCGGCTAGAAAAATAAATGATCACACTTTAAGAGTGATTTAATAATTTAACTGCTGAAGGAGTTGTTTTTTTCTGCTACGATTGTAACAGATAAAATGATTATGAAATGAATTAATGTTTGTTTTAGAAGTGTAAGAAATGGTATAAAATCACAAGCCGAGAAGATATTGTTCACCACAAGATTTGTTTGTCAGTTATTCTGTTCGTCTAACAAAGGTAGGTTTCAAACGAAATATTCTTTTAACAATATTTTGCTTATCTGACATATCTTGAGCGTATTTATTGTTCTAATTTACTGAACTTAACATATTTACTTTAAGCCCTCTTCTTGTTCCTTATTTTTAAATATTAGAGAGTTTCTTTTTGTACAGATTAAAGTTATTAAAACATGTTTTTTTCACATTTTTAATCTTTTACATAAAATAATAATAGATAAATTCTCATCAAAATTTATGTAATTTTTCTCTTCTTTCCGAGTTGATTCTTATTTAATATAAATCTGTTTATTTTCTAAAATCGCCCTCTTTTCTCACAAGTAAAGCTGAAATTGCTTAATTTAAGGGTCTGGAGGCTCACAATCTAAAATTCTTCAGGGCAATGTTTTTAGATAAAATAGTTTTTTTCTTAAATAACAAGGTTTACATGAAGGTAATATGATATTTGTGTGCAATGTGTTGTTCTTTATAGAACCGTAAGCTACCTATCTGGAAATAATGAAGAGAAACTTTTTGATGTAAAATCAAAAATGACTTATCATAATGTTATACATTAATTATTATTTTTAGTCGTTATTTTCAATCATTTTTTTTTTCATTTTCGTAAATTTTTATCCTTTATTTCCTTTTTTCTTTTCATTTCTTGTAATTTTAATCATTTTTCTATTTTTTCTCTATTTGTTTTAATTTCAATCGTTTCAAAATTTTTCCTTTTTTTTTAAAAATTTCAACTTTTTTCCCCTTCTTTCATATTTCCTTTAATTTCAATCATTTTTTCAATTCTTTCCCATTTTCTTTAATTTCAATCGTTTCTACATTTTCTTCCATTTTTTTTATTTCATCTGTTTTTTTTTCGATTCTTTTTCTTCATACTTTCTATAATTTTAATCATTTCTTCAATTCTTCCCCATTTTCTTTAATTCTTTATTTCCCCCCTTTTTCTTTTAACTTCAATCGTTTCCTCATTTTTTCCTTTTTTTGTTTTGTTTATTAAATGTTTTACATATTTACTAATAGTCTGTTTTTTTAACAAATAAATCTGCTAATATCCCATTCTTTAAAACATTTAATCGTTGCTTTTTTATGAATGATTTTGGATCAGAGAATTTTATTTTTTCAATGTACAATCGTATCTTTCAATTAAATAGATATAAAAAGAATCTCATAAATTTCGGATTAGTGTGAATTATTTTTTTACTATACAATATTCCTATGAACTAGATTAAAATGTCAAGACTTTCGGATCCGCGAAATTTTTTGTTGTTGCTATTATGCAATCATATTCTTGTACCAACTGCATGAATAAAAAAACTAGCACATTTTGGATCAATCCAATTTTTTGCAATCTTTTGATCAGCATGACCTAAACAAACTCCCGAATGATTTATTTTTTTGCAGTCTTTCAATGTAATGCTTCTAAAAAAAATCTTACAAATTTCAGATAATTTCAAATGATTTTTTCGATGAATGATTTATGCATTCTGAACTACATCTGAGAGAAATCTCGAGAATTTCGGATTAGTGTGAAAAATTTATTATTCTGCTATATTGTAATCATATCGTTCAATCTATTAGCTCTAAAAATCTCACGAAATTTCGAGTAAGTTTAAATTGTTCATAAATAATGGTTTGCTCATTTAACATGTTCATTTAATTTTAAAAATAGCGATCTTCATACTTCTTTTTGCTTTTATTCCATCAGTTCTATTTAATTTTTGATTTTCTTCCTCTTTTCCCTTTTTTATCATCCATTTCTTATCGATTCACAACAAAAAAAAATGTAAACTAAGATGCCCTAAAAATGTATTTCATTTATAAATTCAAAACATATAGAAATGCTGGACATTAATTAACTTTTAAACTATGTTTTGAAAACAAACACTTGCAACTCGAGATGAAGAAGACCGCTGCAATCAGCTGGTTATCTATCAGCAACTGTCTGTCAACAAACCAGTTAAGTTGGTTGTGTGTTAAAATAACAGCTTTTAGTCTAGGTATATTATAAAGCTGAATTAATTTTTTGACCAGATTCCTGAAAGCGACGTCATGTCTGGGTGACGATTTTGAATGGCTGCTGAATTATGGCATAAACAAATGACAACCAATCAGTTTCAACACGCATGCGTGACGTCACATGCATCCAATTGAATATTTTTTTTAATTTTGAAGTAACATCGTCAGGAAACAAAAAGAAAATAATTGTAACAATTGTTAAAGTTGGCGAGCAGGTGAGAGATCCTCGTAATATAGAGAAAAAAAATCCTATCATTTGCTATCAAATTATTAACTACTTTCTTTTGTTTCATGATAGAGGAAAGAGAAGATGAAGACTTTTATCATTTTACTTGTTCTCAGCGTCTTTGCTGTCGCTTTTGCTGGTCAGCCATCAGCATGCAGAATTCAACAACAAATGGTTAGACAATCGGGTAAGTGATTTAAAAGAAATATATATATATATATATATATATATATACTTTTGAGATAAACAAAATATTTGAAATGGATGCTTGCGTTTTGTAAACATAAACCAGTTTTTCTAAATCAATCTTTTAATGGCTTTATCATTAGGTAACATATGAAGGTATTTATTGCCTAAAAATTATAATTCGAAAAAGTAGTTTTAATTTTTAAGTTGCATAATATAGGCATCATTTTCAGTTATAATGCTTAAATGAAAATTTTCTTATGACTGTTGTCCGAAGGCTTTGTCGTCACATGAAATGACGTTTAATGTCCGAATGATTTTCCATTTTCAGCTTTCCTATTCTCTCGAGTGAATACTTAATGCCCTCACTTATCTGCCACGTAAGGAGTGGTAGGAAGAAGGCGATCAATCATTTCATTTTATGATACGATGCATTCATGTTTTTTTGCCTTAAGTATTATTTTCAAAGGAGCAGACGAGTGTATTATGCATGCATGTAAACTTATACGTTCTATATACTCTTGCACATTCAAACAGAAATAAACTATAAATATCATTTTTTTGATATTTATAGTTTAGCTTATCATTTTCATTATCTTAGAATATCATTTTCGGATCCTCCGTTAGGCTATAGATTTTTTTAATCTATAGCCTAACGGAGAATCAGAAAATCATTCGGGTATCGGAATCTCCACACCCGAATCAGGTAAGATCAAGTATAAAGAGAAAAAAAGTAGAAGTACTAAAAGGGGAAAAAAAGAATCTGGCAGTGAAATCATTCGTAGATATCTTAAAAAGTAAAGTAAACATTAACTATTTTTGATCAAGAACTATTCATCACTATTTAATTTACCCCAGAAAAGAAATAGTTCTGCATGTATGTTATAATAGCAATAAATTTTGGTATTCAAAGGTTTTTCACTCTTTTGTAAAAACAATCCTTTTCTTTTTCTCTTTCATTGTGCAAACATCTTTGTTTAAAATTAATGTATTCAAATTTACTCAAATAAAACTTATCCAGAATTCAACTCTTCATTTATGTAAAGATTGAATCTTTCTGAATACGAGAAAATATTAGGGACTGGAAAGTAACGTCATTTTGGTGCATTTGATATTTGTTATCAGGATTTTAAAAATAAAAGTAACGGGTATTGTATATAAAAGTAACGGGCCCTCAATAACTTTTTATCTGACAATTGGATCTTCACGTTCTAGGACTCAATTTTAATAGTTTAAGGAGGTGACATCAAATATACGGATATAGACGGAGCTTTGGTGGCTCAGTTGGTTTTCGTTGTTTTCCTCTCCATGTAACGAAAATGCCGGTTAGTTCCCTCAAAAAATTCTCCACGAAGGTATATTTCGCCCAATGCTTGATCCTGGAGTTCCCTTGTCTTCTGGATTGGGTTCAAAATGACAAGGTTAAGGAGTTGACCATGGGTAATCGTAAAAACAGAATTGAGTCGACTGTTCAACGACGGTTATAAAATAAAATTAGTGTAGACGATGTTTTAAGTTACAAAATCAAACACGAAACATACTTTCCATAAATAAACATAAATAAAAGTTTTATAAATAAAGGTTTTCAATTAATATGTGAAATACGTGGAAGAAAAATTAACATTAAGGGGTTCAAACTTTCATCTACTCTCCTAAATTATAAGAACCATATTTTCCAGATTGCGGCTTCCCTTAATTCGAATTTGTCGAAAAAAGGTATGTTTATTCTGAGAAAGTAAATTTTTGTGTCTCATTTCGTAACTTAACGCATAATTTGTTTCAGTTGTTGTTGTTGTAGTTGGTAATTAAGGCAAAGGGGGTGCGATTGTTCCTGTTTCCACTGGCACTATCTATGGCCAAGAATTTGACTTTTGCCACACCCGTTTGTAAGGGGAACCTATTCATACATCCACCCGAACCTGAGAGCGATCCATTTCCAATTCAGAACCCTCAGAGGTATCGCTTTGTTACAGAAACTTGGAGGACTTAGTAACCTGACAGATTTAGCGTGCATTTAATAGATAGGGAGTCTTCGACCGGCTGGATTTAAAATTCCGTCCAAACGAACGTGAGTCCAGCGCCCTGATAACCAGGCTATCTCGGCCATTAAGTTCCTGTTAATTAACATATTTAAAGTTAGGCCCTAAGACTATTTAGATTGAGTTTTAATACTTGAATATCCAATCATTAAATCAAAAATTATTCATGGTGTTAATATTTTTCTTTTTTTGCTAACTGTACTTGAATAATTTTTACTTTCAAAAATCTGTAGCTTTAACAACAAAACATCGATATTTACTACCGGATAGGATCAATGCTTTTCTAACTTCACATTCTTATTGACAGGTGACAAAAGCGCTTTCATGCCAAGATGCGCGCCAAATGGTGATTATGCTAAAGAGCAGTGCAGACCAAACAAGGATGGAATTCTGTTCTGCTGGTGTGCCAACACAGAGGGAATTAGGCAAACAAAATCTAAACAAGGACACCAAAACTGCTAATAGTACGCAGCATGAAAATCATTGTGAAATAAACTTTGAATTTTAAAACAAATATTTGTCTTTCTTATACAATTGTAACTTATGTGGTCCTTTCAGGTGGTACAGTCCTGCAGTGGACTGATCGTGAGGACACTGTTTCCAGTGGAACACCGAAGTCTAACATCACTGGCAGCGGTCAGTAAGCGGGTGGGTTACCACTCTGATCAGCCTGCGCAGGGACCCAGGGTATGCGGTATCAGTTCTCGCTAAACTGTACTACCGTAAAGTGCTCGACTTCGCGCGTAGGTCATCGGGCTACCAAGCAGGGGAGTCATCTCTTCTCCAGAGGATCAAAATTGCGATGGTATATTTTCTGATCATCCTCAGAGTTGCTTCTCAGAACGTCGCCAATAGCTCATTGGCAGCTCTAGAGCAACATAAATGAAATACCTACCTTTAAAACATTGCATACGACAGACTAGGTTCCCGAAATTTCTGCGATTATACAAAAGTTTGAAAAGATGTAATAAACTATTTTGTTTCTAATCTGTTTTTCAACAACTCATTTGTTATTAGTAAAAACATAAATAATTTTGTAGGTATTCTGTACAATAAATTGAGATGGCTTCACAGATCCCTTGAACACTCTGTACCCAAGTCAAAATTTTTAATGCCTTTCTTTTGATGGACCAATATAATCCTGATGGTAACCATCAATAACTCCATCATGAACCATTATGGTTTTTGATGGTAAACAACGTAAGTAACCATCACCCTAATGTATGAATTCGGACTGATTTATGATGGTTCAACCTAAGAATAGCAACTTGTTTTGATGGTTTGTTCATGTGGAAACATCAGAAATTTCCATCATAGTCTCCAAGAAATCAAATGTTGGAACAATCACGAACCATCATCACTCCAATATAGGAATTCTGACGGATTTATGATGGCTAATATTAAAAAAAACCAACTTGTTTTGATGCTATATTCCTGAGAATCAATAAAAATTCCTTTTAAACAATCATGGAAATGTATAGATGAAACTATTATGGATTGTTGGTCCATGCGAATCAAACTTCTCTTGATGGTTAACCATCATAATATTAAAGTGACATTTTCCATCATGGAATGATGGAAGTTTGAGGGCATATCAAAAACTATGGACGGCTAATGATGAACGTATAATGGAAAAGGTTGGATGATAGTAACCATCAAATAATGTTGAACCATCATGAGTCGCACTGAAACCATCCATTTTTTTTCTTCATGCGATCATCAAGAATTTTGACTTGGATAGTATGAAGGTAGTGGGCTCGAATCCCACAGTGACACCTGGATGTATGTTTGTGATGTCCTTCTCTATTTTGTGTACTATCCGTTCTGCAACCTTAAATAAGCGTATGATTTGTCCATGAATTAGAGCACAAAAGTTCGTAAATTGAGGAATTGCGGTCAAACTATGGTCGGACATTTCCACTGTTCCGCCACCCTCTCTCTACAGCAGGGATGGCCAAACTACGGCCCGCGGGCCAACTGTGGCCCTCTGGAAGATTTTATCCGGCCCGCGGATAGAATTTTTATTTGCTGATCAGTGGCAAATATAAACAATATACATACATCCATTTTCTTGTCGACTATGTTTAAAATTATTTCTGTTTTTCCTTTTTCAACAAAGTACTGATTAAGTTTTTGCTTTCTCTATTTTTGTTCTACAAAACATAAATTGATGGAAATAGTTACCTCAGACAGCTACAATTGGTAAAATGTTGAAAGCAGAAGTTCTTTATAGAATAGCCATAGATTGGCTCCAACTAGCGCTTGTCTCTCTCGAGGAGCTGACTTATGGAATCTAATATAGGTAAATTGCACTTCACATTTGGCAGACTGTGCATTTTACCCTCCTAAGAGCGGACAATCTAACAATCATTTGAAGCAGTCGTTTCTAAATATTCCAAAGTTTTACAAATCATTACCAAAAGCTAGTTTCCGAAATTTAATATTTCATGCTCAGAAAATCAGTGCATGTTTGCTTAATCTTATATATGTGAGCAAGAGTTTTCAACTATGAACCTTAGAAAAAATCATTTCAGAAGTAGACTAACAGCAAAGTATTTAGCCTTGTTCCTTAAAATAAGCACATCTCACTTCCAACCTTAATGTAAGGAACTTTTAAAAATGAAATCGCAATTTCCTTCATCTCACTAAATATTTAAATTAAAACTTGTATATCACCTTTTTTTCTTAAATTTTGAAGTTTTTACTTGGCCCACCAAACATTTTTTTTTCTTGATTTTTGGCCCCTCGACCAAAAAAGTTTGCCCATCCCTGCTCTACAGGAATAAAGTAGCAGGTTTGAATCCCACCGTCATCCTGAAAGTATCTTACTGACTTGTTCAAATTTTTTTCAATAGTGGATGTAGTTCTTTTTGTGGAGTTTAAGTATAATTGTTGACAGGGTGAGATACATTCTAATTTAGATATGATGGAGGAATATTTATCCCCGAAGAATAAATAAAATCGTCTTGGAAAAATTGATTTATTCTGTAAATCTTATTATAATGAACATGGCGACATGTCAAAATTATAAAATAAATAAATAAAGTCCCTTATAAGGATCAAGAGAATCATTCTTGTTGCCTTATCCAGAATTTCAGTAAAGAAATAAATTCAGCGGTTCAGACAAACAGACCGAAGCTCCCCAGTTCATTAGTAAAGAATTCGAAATTCGAAGTCAGTGAATTGTTCCCAACGGACAGTTAGGGGCATGAGAAGAGATCCATAGTTGGCGATTTATCGAAAGATAGCATAACCAAAAATAAAGACAATCCCCTTAATCAATATTATATTTGAAAATGATATGGCGGAAGTCGATCGCCAAAAAGACTGTGGGAATTAGTGTAACTGAAGCATTTTTGGGGGTAAGAGAAATAAAGAGTTTCAAATAGATTTCTTTTTTCGATTCGACAGTGAATAAATGAGTTTTTCATTTGTATTGAAATAAAAAAAAAATAGACGGTGCAGTGATTGTTATGAAAAGAATGAAATATTTCATATTAGCTTTTTATAAAATGTAATAAAAATTAAGTAATTGGTTCAATTTAATTAAAATTCGATTAAGAATGATTAAAAAAATAAGTTTAACAAATTTTGAAAGCTAGGAAATTTATAAAGATTATGGTGGCATCCCAGCGATGACCTTCCTTAACTCTTTGTTCTTCAACCTTACAAGACCGCATTGTAATGTGTTAAAATAATGTTAAGCATATCTGAGAGAAGTATTTCTTACACCTATCTGATTAAAAAAGCTTAACTCATTTTTCTATACAGTGAAAAAAACATGCTGCCAGCATGACAGTCGTAAGGTTAAATAAATTTAAAATATCGAAAGGAAATTTTATTTTAATTAAAATTCAAAATAAGATTTCATTTCGTTTTTATCTCGCAGTGAAGTTTGATAAATAGTGCATTTTTAAATTTACAAGTTATTTTTAGTTATATGTTATTAGGGCAAGTCTTATATCTTTCATCATCACATGCTTTGTAAGACGAAAAAAAAATTCTGGAATTAAATGCAATTAAAAGAATCTTTTGTTTTCAAAGTAGCAGGATGTCGATTCGAAGGTTCCCTCTCTGAACTAGTGAACTACGCTCTGCGTAACGGGTACAACGTGTGGAATAATTAAAATATTTAACATATTTTTTTTCAGGAGTTTAATTATTATTTTATATATAGCAGTCTGTCTAATAGCTAGAAATAACTATAAATATTAAGGTTAAAAATTAGAAGTCTTTTATTTAATCATTTTTAAAAGCAGACAGAGCATCAGAATATAATTGAGAACAACGTGCATTGTTTTATACGTCAGGGATAAAAAGAGAGTAAATCTTTCGAGCTGTCCTCATCGCTTGTGTTACAAGGGATAATATAACAATTGCAATAGGGTATTTTGTGAGAAATTTCTCATGGGATTTCATATTTACTTTCTGGAAAAACATATTAGGATAATGATTGCATTCCGTAATCTAAATTTAGAACTTCAGTGCCGGATTTCAATTACTAATTATATGAAAGGGTTTCGTTTTGAGTAAAGAACTAAGAAAAAGAATTTAGACAAAGAAATAATATAAAAGGATTCGTAAAAGCTTTTTGTAGTATTATTTCCCGTTTCCAAAAATTTAAAAATACTTTCTAATAATTTAAAGAGAAATGTAATTTATTCGTATCACTTTCCCTTTGTGAGAAACATAAGCATCATGAAAATACTAAAAATTTGTAATATTAATAAAAGCAATAAGAGTAATATGAAATGTAAAAAGCACACATTTGTAAAAACGATAAAAAATTGAACACAGCTGAAATGTTATATTAAAAAATTGTTATACTATCGCTACTGAGTAATTGAAGTAGACTTCATTTCTGAATATCTTTAATGACATAATCAGTTTTTTTAGTTCAAAGTCAGTTTTTCTGAGTTTTGAAAGTTTTTCATTATAAGTACATTTCACAACCCTAGGGATCAATGTGGGATTTATAAGAACAAGCAAGTCAGTGAATTGTTTCCAACGGACAGTTAGGAGCATGGGAAAAAATACATAGTTGGTGATTTATCAGAATGTAAAATTGCCTAATGTAACACCCACCCGTGCAATTAACATTACATTTGAAATAATTCGGCTATAGCTTAATTACCAATTAGACCATGAGCTCTTAATATAAGCCTGTGACGGAAACATTTTTGTCATTAGAGGAATAAGTTAAAAGATTAAAGTTAAAAATGGATTTTGATATTCGATTTAATAGCGACAGTGAAATATTGAGTTATACTTCTGTATTAAATAAAGCAATTAGCCGTTACATTGATAATTAAGAAGAGAATAAAATACTTATATTTATATTTTATAAAATGCGATAAAAATAAAGTAATAACTTTGATTTAATTATAATCAAATTAAGAATGATTGAAAAAAATAAATTTATGAAAATATAGAATTTTGAAAAGCTGGGAAATATGTAATATCTATAACAGCATCATCACCCTACTCTAATATTTTCTTGTAGCTACCTTACTAAGACTTATAACACATCAGATGTTAATACAATACTTTTTTACTAGTAAAAATATATCTTAATAATTACACACAAAATAGATTTTATTGCCTTTTTTTAAAACTTATTTATTGTTCGGTTATGAGTGTTTTTAAGACAAAACATCAAAAACAACTTAATCTTGCGACTGCTTAACGGCTTTACGTGTTGTTGTAACTAAGTCTGACAACTAGTTGCAGCAACATGTAAGGCTAGGTTTAGAATTGAAATTTTAGGCCGCAAGCAACAATAGCAATCATATTAAATTCAGTTATTGATTCTTTAAATGTGTAGTATTCCCATTTTACTTATTTCGTATTTACTTGTATTCTCTTGCTACCAACACATGGCTACATAATTTGATTTCTCTTTTTATTCTTATTTGAAGCTCAAAATGAACATCTNTATATAATAAATAACTAAACCATTAAAATAATGTTTTTTTTCAGTAATCTAGTTGCATAATAAAAACTCTTTTCGGAATTTGTATTTATTCGGTATAAAAAAATTCTTAAAATAGGCTTATTTTCCCCCCGTTTGAGTGACATAGCCTCGAATATATTTTATTAATTCACAAATAAAGGCAATAAGATTATACCTTCTTTTATTTTGAAATGTATATTTCAATGTCCTTTATACATTTCACAAAGAAAAGTACTTTTCGCTCTTCCAAATACTTTATTCGAATATCTTCCTTCAAAAATTCAATTTTCAGTCTTTTTCAGTTTTGTTCAAGTTTTTCGTGAGTTTTAATACAAATAAACTTTCTTTTTTTCTTCTCCTCTCTGCCTCCTCCTTTTATGAAATATTTATATTATTCTCAGCTTGGTAAAGAAGTAAGAAAATAAATTTTTTATGTTTTTCTTCGAATTTTATTCACGAAACGAGGATTAGAAAGACGAGCAAACTTTCCGTAGTTATGAAAAAAAGTTATTCTATCGTCAGTGGGTAATGACTGTTTTTAAGCAACACTTTCTTCGTACCCATTTCATATTCTCGAAAACAAAAGTTCGCATTCAAATAAAAATGTTCTTTTCTTTAATATTGTTTTCAAAATTTTATAATTTCCTTAAAATTTTTTCACGAATTTCATTTTTTATTTTCTAAAGTATTTATACTATCTTTTATAGAAGCATCAGTGGTCATAGTGTCAACACATTAAACACGGGTAAACTAGATACAAAGCTACTCTGTTTAAAAATAATGGATCTCCGTTTAGCTATATAGTTTCCCTGTTTATAAATAAAGATAGCAACAGACGGCCTTAGACTTTGTGGCGAGAGGAGTTCTTTCCATAGACAAACAAAAGCTGAAGTTAGTCTTATTTAGAAATAAAGTTATCCTGTTTTAAAATAAAGTTATATAAAAATAACATACTTATAGAGAAAAATCTTCATTGTCTATAAATGCTTTCTTGTGTATTAGAAATAAAGTAAATCTGTTAAGACATAAATTCTTACCTGTTTGTTTCTTACCGCGATTCAAAATAAAGTTACCTAGTTTGAAAATAAAGTTACTTTATTTGAAAATAAAGTTTCGCTTAGATCAGAAATAAAGTTATTCAGTTTAGAACTATAGCTACCTTGTTTATAGAATCCATGCTAAAGAATAATTTTTCGCAAGAACAATGATAATTTTATGTTATCAGCATACCCTTTATTATTATAAAATCAGTTTGGACACAAATTTCACTCAAATTGAGTCGATTTGATATTACTTTTAAAAGTATTCATTAATTAAAACTACGTAAAATTTCCAAAATTTAGAAACTTCTTCAGAAAAAAAAACTTTCAGACCAGGCTCATTTAAAATTATGATATCTTAAAAGCCTATTATAGATATTACTTGACTCTTTTACAGATTTATAACGCAATTTTGAAGTGGTAATTTTTTTTACAATACCGTATAATAATTTCAACTACTAATTATCGCTTATTTCAACTTTATAAAAAAGTTTCAACATATTATGTGTTTTACTTTTAAGATTAAACTGGAAAACATAAAGGTATATTCGACAATTGTAAAGAAAAACACTTGAATATTTTACCTTTAAGTAAATCTAGTGAAGAACTCTATAACATAAATCAACCTTCTTTTTAATAAATATTATTTAAATGGAAATCTTACTTGTAAAATGCAAAAATGAGGAGTGCTGGAAGCAGGAAGAGTATTGAAATTGCATACGTAATGATGTGAAAATACTGTAACCTTCTCATTCCCTGTAATGAAAAACACATATCAGCAATGATGCTTTGATTTTGAGACTGTCAGGTCATGTTTAGTCTATCTAAAGCCAGCGCTGTCTACGTTTATTTTGAAATTGGCGGAAAACGTCAATGCGGAGAAAAAGCCACTGTTTTGTGAAAATGAAAAGATTTTGTGGTCTAATTTATTAATATTTAAAAACATACTCTTATGCTGCTTTATCTGGGCCCTAAGAATGTGCACCAACTGAACATATATCAGGGATTTTGATAATTTTCCTCTAGGTGGAAAATTATCGCCAAATTGGCGATTTTTAAAAAAGCTTTATAACTTTTAAAATATTTAAGTTATTTGTTTGTTCTAAAGCCCAGATGAATCTTCACGGCAAGATGATATATATTGTTTAAAATCATCGCAGTGATTCAAGTGCAAGGCACTTAAACTAAGACTTTTTCATTTTCCATGGTTACAGAGCTTTAAATAGCAGCATTTACACACTCTCTCCAAGTCACATCACTTTTTCTAATCCTATTACAGTTATATTTAAAGTTATTGTTATAATACAATTCGAAAGCTTAGCTCCTAATCCTTTCTTTATTTTATTACGTTTGTGTTGTAAATATTAGCAAAATGAAGGTGACAGCTATTTAAAATAGTATTTAATATGAACTTAGAAATAAAAAGGAAAAAGAACGATTAGAAAAAAGTAAACTCAAATATACAAGAAATAGAAGTTGCCAGATTACGAAAGTGCAACTCCACAAGATAAGCAAATATAGCGTGGGGCTCGCTGATAGCATGCTCGATTTATAACAGTTTGTACAATGTTTTCAAGATCCCAGTAACACAAGTTTCCTATCAAACTTTAATATTTAAAATGTTTTTAGGTAACTTCTCAGGATTTTTTAGAAGTGTTACCCAAGTCAAAATTCTTGAGGGTCCAATCAAAAAATTTTGATGGTTTATGTTGGTTTCAGTGAGATTCATGATGGTCCAACAGCATTTGATGGTCACCATCATCCATCATTACATTCATTGCTTCTGTTCATTGTTTTTGATATGCCAACAAACTGTATGATGGAAAATGCTACTTTAATACTATGATGGTTAACCATCAAGAGACGTTTGACTCTCATGGACCAACAATCCATGATGGTTCCAACTGTACATTTTCATGATGGTTTAAAGGGGATTCTTGTTGATTTTCAAGAATATACCATCAAAACAATTTGGGTTTTTTAATGTTGAACCGTCATAAATCAGTCCGAATTCTTACATCGTTATGATGGTTGTTAATGAACTTTCCGACATTTTATTTCTGAGATACTATGATGGAAATTCTTGATGGTTCCACATGAACAAACCATCAAAACGAGTGTCTACTGGATATGTGATAAATGTATACTGCACAATGGCACTTAACCTTAATAAAACATATCTGTAAAGTATACCATGCAAAAGTATACCGAACAGTGGCACTTAACCTTTGAAAAATATCTGTGTAAGGTATACCGGGCAAATGTATTCTTAAGAGTGGCACTTAATCTTTAAAAAAAAACATCAGTTGATCGTATCTCAATTCAGAGATAACTCTTTTTAATCCCTCATAAGAGGAAGAGTGTGAGTATACAGCAATCATGACTACAAAAATTATCAAAACTAAAAGTAAAAAGTCACGTGAAACAGAACCAACTTTGTCGAAATTTGCTAAAGCATAATAGCAACATAAATTTAATTAAATCAACCAAATCATACTAAATACAAAAATCTCATGATGGTGCCGCAGTTGTTGTCAATACATTTTGATTGGCTTTAAAATCACATGACAGTTCTGTTACATTCATTTTCATATTGATTTGGCTGTGATCAGCATGAAATTGATATAAGTCATACAGTTATTGTTGTTCTATAAATGTTTTTGTTTCTCTAATTTAAAGGTTAAAATTACCCGTATTGTTATTACAGTCGAACTCGTTTATAACGAGCACAAAGGGACAGTAACATGTACTCGTTAAATCCGAGTGCTCGTAATAAGCTAGTCCTTAAGACAGGCGTGCAACTAGAAGATGGGGGGGGGGGCTTGGGAGGTCAAATGATTGAGTTTACTTAAAATTTATTTAATTACTTACTTTAATTACATTAATTAATTTAATTAAATACTTTTCCTAATTTAATGACTACTAACCCCCTTCATTCGCATTTCTTTATCATTTTGAAAAAAAGATAAGACAGAAAGACTAGAAAGATGAGAAAAAAGATTGCAAGACAGAAAAATATTGCTCGCTGAAACCGGGTCTTGCTCGTTAAAAGCGACTTCTGTTCCTTAGACAAAACATTGATCCAACCAAAAATTCTCGTTTCCCTCGGTAAATCCGAGTTCTCGTTAAATCCGAGCTCGTTATAAACGAGTTCGACTGTATTACGTTTTTGATTTTGTCTGATGCATAATTTAAGTGTTTAGGAGGATTGTTTTATTATTATTATAAGAATAATGTACTTCTACGTTAAATATTGAGATAAAGTTATTTAAATCGGTGTCTGACCTTATTAATCATTTTACAATTATTATTTTGTGGTGCAGATTACATTAATATGCGATTATGAATTGCGGATAAAGAGATTCGGATTAAATGATTTAGAACTTAACTTTGAGCTTCATGCACAAAGTGATGAAAGCAAAAATTGTATTTAATATACATCCGTCCGTTTGGAAATCAAAAATATTAAATGACAATTATGTGAACTCACCAAATTTGTTATAACAATATACTTTTAATTTTAAATGTTACTTCAAAAAATTTGATCTTAGAAAAATGATTTATGTTCACTTATCTTAATAAGGGAAATATTTGGAAGTGGATGTTCTTTTTTAGTACATATAATTTTCGTTGAATAATTTCAACTGTTTCATTCCAAGAAACAGAAATTATTGCGAAACAATCATTGAGGTTGGTGAACGTCAGCCTACTAATCAGCATAAAATTTAAACTCATTTACCTCAATTCTTCCACAGCTGCTGTAGTTTGTCCATTCCTTATTCCGATCATTGACATACCAAGAACCGTTGTCCAGGCAGTGCTTAAAAGCATGCTCTGAAAAGAGAAAGCAAATTGTCAACCTCTGCCGTCATTTTTAGTACTAATCAGGCTGATTACAGTCCGTGGCCAAATTATTAGAAGCACTGTAGTTTTTTTTAATAATTACGTGTTTTGCACGAGTTTATATGTTCTATATTTAGACATACATGCAATGGGTTTTTATTCAGAAGATTTTTTTCCTATTTGTATTTATTTTTAACGTATGGCATTACAATGTTAACAAATCTATACACTAACTGTTGAAAGATTCGAAATAAATACTATGGAATTTTATAAAATAAAAACGCTTTATATTACGATATTTACAATAATTTTGGAAGCCTAATTACAAATTCGAATAACAACATATCTAAATCAAAATACATAACTGTTATAGAGTTGAGTTGTAGGCTGCTGATACTTCAACACTAACGTAAACAAGTACAAACCGTTTTCAATGGCGTTCTCGCGTTTCGTCAGTTACGGACATGTTTCTGAGGCTTAATAGAGTTTTGTTTATTTGTTTCCAGGTTTTATACTACGCAGATAACTGCGTAGTATAAAACTGCGTTTAATTTGTGTACAGTGTATAAATAATCAACTGGATCATCATGGGTAAAAAAGGCGATCTTTCACCATGTAAAAAAACTGATGTAAATTCCCTCGTGAATGCTAAAATATTTTCAAACTGCGAAATATCAAGTAGATTGAAAGCTAGTGTATGAAGAAGAAAATTGAGTCAGGGGACGAATTGAGTCCCTAAACGAAACAAAATAATCTAATAATTTGGCTAGGGATTGTAGAAAAAACCATCTTCGAATCATCCTGGCAGACTCCTTTCGGTCAACCAATGTATTTCCAGGTAAATAGGGAATTGCTGACTTAGCCACTCCAAATCACTTGCAATGAGCTTGAAGTTGTGAGGGGTTTATGACAATGAGCCTCACGTTGTTTAGGCTAATTAGAATTGAATGTGAATTATAACAGCGCTCTGAATTATTTATTCTTGCGAAATGAAGAGCCATAAAATGTAAGTTTAGAAAACAATTCTGTCAACAACAAAAAAAGTTTCATCGCAACTAGCATTTTATCTCTTTTACTATGTCAAATGATATTATGGTAAGGCTGTTGTTAGTTTTCTTCACGTTGTTATAAACTTGTTATAAATTTCTATCAGAATCACTGTACTGCCGTTTGAGGACAAGGCTTATTATAGTGAGGTGCATTAAGGGAAATTCAAAGCTATTCGCAATTTTTCATATTAGCTTAAAAGCAGATGAGTTGTTTATAATAAGCCAAAAATTATCAGATAAAAAAGTCAGGAGAATTTTCCCATTTGTACCCCTGAAAAAAAATAGGTACTGAAATCATTTC
Source organism: Parasteatoda tepidariorum (assembly GCF_043381705.1). Lineage (NCBI taxonomy): Eukaryota > Metazoa > Arthropoda > Arachnida > Araneae > Theridiidae > Parasteatoda > Parasteatoda tepidariorum. Next base: position 7,442,257 of record NC_092209.1, read on the forward strand.
TTTTTTAGCATCTTTCCACTATGAATAAATATTTTTTAAAAACCAAGACTCGTTAAAAGTTATTTTCCACCGCAGGAAAAGGTTTTGTACAGACGTTACAATTTTTTTGAAACTTTTTTTTATATATTTCCCGAAAACAAGTTAAATACGAAACGGTTTTATTACTTGTCTTTTCTCTTTTCCGGGGCATAAACAGCCATGCACTTGCAAAGAAACAGATTTTTTAAATTAACCAGCGTTTTATAGATCTTCAAAATCACGTGGAAGGAAATTCTGTGGGTCTCTTTATTCACTTTAGTTTGGTATCAATCACAAAAAAGTATTAGTAATTCATATTAATTTTAATTATATTTTTCTAATTTTGCCATTCAGACGTCTAAAAATAAATACCCATATTTATGTTATACAACATATGATAATATACTAATATAGTTATCATAAAATTCCATGAAAATTTATATCTCTGTCAGAGGTAGAAAGAGGGATCAGTCTTATAAATCTTGAATGGTGTGTCGGATTTTCATTCAGTTTCTACGGCAATATTTTAAAGAAGTGTCCTAAAATATGCATGACAGTTAACTACAACCGTGAGGGAATATTCTTATTTTGACGTAAAAACGGAATTTTTATGAAAAATATACCTTTTTTCATCAAATTCCAATTTATTTTCACCAAATTCCATTTCCATTTTGAATATTTTCAAATCTTCATTTCTTTCATTGAACGAGATATTTAAGGGTCAGACTTTGAATGAATATTGGCGAAAATTAATTAATTTGGTTGATGTTTTTAACACTCTAATAAGGTTAAAGTTTAAAATGCAATAATTATTACGATAGCTAATAAATAAATAAATAAATGATTCTTTTGCTCGAAATGGATTTATTCCACTCTCAATAATAACACCATATAAGAAATAAAAACAGGAAAAATGTTAAGTGCATATTTTTATTCACAATTGACATCATTGAAAGGATTTTTGAATGGAAAAATTTTTCAATTGTAAACAAGTAAATATAGAAGTAAGATGTTGTAGCACTGTACGATTATTTCTGTCTCCAGAATGAAACCACGTGACTGGAGGGTGAAATGAGAGGAAAATTTCTACCATCTGCTTCTCCTTGTTATTTCAATAGGAAAAAAAAATCAATGAGAGAATTTTGAAGTTCAAAAACTTAAAATATGGTTGTTTACTGTGTTGCATTTGGTTGTACAGAAAAATGTGTTAATTTTGGACCTTATACATTTCATTGGTAATTCAATTTATCGCTTTTGGATTTACGATTGTTTCATTTACAATATAAATTAACTTTTAGTTTGCTTTTTTTTCCTGAAAATATCAGATAAATCCGGATCATTCCATTTCATTTCATTCTAAAACCAGAATTTATGTTTTTCAAACTATCTTCCAAGTAAATATAAACGAATAAAAACGCAATTAAAATAAAAAATAATGCTTATATATAGAATTATTCATTATTAATACATATTTTTAAGAATTTCAGTTCCGGAGTAAGATAAGCGAATTTTTGGCGAAATTTTAAGTTTTTTTCCCTCTTTATTTAGGCTGTCTTTTTTTACTTTCTCTTAAACCACTTCAGAATATTTTAATAAAAAATAGATCAATAATACTATTAGAAGTATTAAATCTGTTTAATCTTATCATAGCAGGTGTAAATTTAAAATAAAAAACTGAAAGATTAAAAAAGGTAAAATTATTTTTTTTTCTTGTGCGGCAGATTTTTTTTTCAATTTTCATTTCATTTTTCGCTTTTTTTGACATATCTTTAATTCTTCTTTGAAAAATCTCGAATACCTGGAAAGATATTCATGATTTTACAAGATGTTATACTATTATCTTCTGTATGGTATTAAAATTTAAATGCGCGTTTTCTATAACTAAAAAACTAAGCTGAATTTTAAAATATGATGCATACCCTATAAATATGCACCACACGAATAAAAATAAAAAAACTTTAAGAAATAAAAAAAAATTGAATTAATTATACTTTCTTTTTTTTTAAATATATAAAACATTATTCAATGAACTTTTAATCAAAATAAGTTTTAACAAAGGTAATGTATTATTAATTAATTGGAAATTAGTTTCTTCGAGAGTTTAAAATATTGAAGTTTAATCGGATAAAATTTCGATTTTTAATTTCAATTATAAGTATGGAAATTTGTTTTGCTAGTGTAAATTACGTGAAATTTTTTAAAATGTTAAACCATTTTTAAAACTTAATTACCTATAAGGGGTTATCACAGGATATGATTTTAACGTTTTTAACACGTTGAAAGAGAACAAAATCAGTTCCGGTGACCGGCACTGATTTTGTTCGTAGCTCCACGGGGGTCACCGGTGACCGGCACTGAGTTTATTCGTAGCGCCAAGGAGTCACCGTTGACCGGTGACGCCAAGATTATTAGAAACACATAATTCAAGTAAATTTTGATTACACGAATGATTACAAAAATTAACTGTTTTGTTGCGAATCAAAATATGCAACGCATACTGAGAAAATCATTTTGACCAGACGGGCAAGCCATGTAAAATTAGCGTGGCATTCAACGTGTTAAAAACATTCAAAAATTAAATTTTTTTAAATTTTGTAAAAATACATACAATTTGATTGGCTTATACATATTAAAAAACTGGAAATTTAAAATAACTTTTCATCTAGCAAAATTGTGTCAAAAAATGAAACTTTATTTATATTTATTATTATTATATTATATTTTAATTAATATATCTATGATATTTTATTTTATTCATAACTATTTTCTCCTGTTCACAAATCCTAATGCTTTTAACTTTCTTTCATTTCTTTTATAAGTACAAAACGCGTAACTACCAAACAAAAGTACTCAGTTCAACAGTCAAGCGGCGTCCTTCTTTCTCCACCAATGGGGAAGATAACAGCTCCATTTTCTGCAAAAATTTTAATAAATTGGCAGCAAATTAGGGAGTAATGCCAGTAGAATAGGGATGCCTACTTTTTTTATGGAATCCCCACAGTTTAACTGCATTGCTTTTTTGAAATTACATACATTTGCTGACTCAGTCTAGGCTTATAAAGAAGTCTTTGTCAAGTAGAATTAGAACAATTTAGAGAATTCAAGGAATACATTACGACGGGTTTCGAACCGTCCATGCCTTATCTGACAGGCTATACCGCTCGGCCAAGTATCGCATTTAATTTGATACTTTTAATTTTTAATATTTAGTGGTGAAAAAAGTACCTAAACTGAAAAGAACTTCGTTACCACTCGAAAATATTTTCTTATAAGATAGAGCAAGTTGGCATCTCTCTGTGGTATCTATGCACTTAATCATCCTCGGTTAGTCTAAAAGCTGGCAGATAGGCATACCTGCCAAAACTTTTTCTGATGATAGACTGATAACAAAATGAAGTATCACAGATGAAGGCAAAAATTAGTTCGTTCTACAGGAGTTGGTTCTTGGCCCCGCCTTCATTCTGTGGTATCCGACGATACTATTTCGTTATTTTTGGGAGAAGGATGTGAAAAATCATGAACAAGGTTACTATTTGGCGATCGTATGACAAAAATATATTTATTTCGCAATCTTTGTGTGCATTTTTTTAACGTTAAATATTTCGTAAATTTGATGATATTTCTTTCTTTTGAGTGAACAGTTTGTCCGTTTTAAGACATTTTGCTGCAATATGTTTAATTAGCTAGAGTAACGAAAGGTATAATAGTAGATGATAAAGCGAATTAAGTGATTGAAAAAGAATTCCCTATTTGCGTTTCGCTCGCATTAAAGGATTGTTTCAATTTCAAGAGCGAAGACGTTTCTCTTGTTACTTCCGCGCTGAAATGAACTCTTAGTCAGAGGAAGTGGAGCCAAGTGCCAAGTGAATGAACTATATCTTCGCTTCACCATAATACCATGCATTTATTTATAAGCCAAATTTGTATAATAATGCAAAAATTAATATACACTAAACTTAAGTATTGAGCAGTAATATGAACAGTTCTGGTACCACTTTAATTATAAAAATGACATTTTACTAAAGCTGACCACTTTATATTTTTCTAACAGATAGCTGTTGTTGTAGTTCATTTGCGACGCACTAGAGGTGCACAATTGGCTATTCGCGATGGTGTGCGAAACATCCCTGGTGATGATCTGAAAACATGCCATCACAATTTTGATCCTCTGCAGAGGGGATTGCTTTCCCGCTTTGGAAGCCTGACGACATCGAGCACTTTACGGTAGAACAGTTTAAAGAAGACCAATAATGCAAACCCTCGGACCCTTCTCAAAATGATCCAAGTGGTCATCCACCCTCATATTGACCACAGTCAGTGATGCTTGACTTCAGTGATCAGCGGGGAGTAGTGTCTTAAAGATCAGTCGACTGTGGGACAAGGGACAGATAGCAGAAATTAGAGAAAGATATTATAAGGAACTAGCCTAGGTTTCGGTGAGCTTCGAACCTGCTACCCCCATATAGTATATTATTTATTAACTCTAACAAGTAAATATATGTATATATTTCTTTACGACCATTTCTTTATTCTTACTAAGCAAATAATAGTTCTGTATGATAGAAATGCATTTGAAAAACTTCTAAAAATATTTTTCACGACTGACGATTTTAAATTTTATACAAAAAAAAAATATTTCTGTATAATATTAAAAATGATGAATCCTTTTTAAATTATTCATACAACTTATATTCTTCACGAACAGATAAAAAATATGTATGCAATTATGATAACCATAGTTCAAATAAATCAACTTTTATAATAAATGAGAGTTTTTAATCAAACTGTTTTTGTAACAGATATAAGTTTTCAAAAAAGCACAAATGAAATGAATTTTTTAAATGCGCTGAAAATAGTTTGATAAACATTATTTGAAATAATGATAGAAAAAGTGGGGAAAATTTTCAGATAAAAGTATGCCGAGATTAAATTTTAAAAATATTTATAAATTAGTTTTTTACGCTCCCTGCAAATCTTTAGAGCAGAGAGAATTTCAAAACTGACAAAATAATACTTAAAAAGATCTCTATCCTTTTTTTTCATCAGTTGAAAATCACGTGTATATAAACAGGAAACCTAAAACTGTTTAGAGGGTTGAAAGAATGTTCAAGTTTATATCATCTTTGATCCAAAAAATGAAACGCAATAAGAAATTATTTGATTTCAAAAAGGAAAACTGTGAAAAATTTATTAAAGTTATAAACATTTTCTTCTATTTTGAAAAAAATAAATATTTCAGCCTTAAATCAGAGATTTTCGAGTGATGGAACTCAATTTTTTTGCCTAAACCTCATTTTACCTGTGGAAGATTTAAGTAAAAGTGGACTGCACACTAAAAATGATCCGATTTTTGCTAAACCAACATTTTAAAAGCCTTACCACGAAAGAGCTGGAAGAAAGTAGCTTGGCATATCAGATTTTAAATCATTTATGGATTACCATAATGATTACCAATATCACTGGAATACATTTTTACAAAAAGCGTAGAAAGTTGGCAGCCTTGCTTACGAAATAAACCGAAAATCCCTTCCACATCTTACGAAAATGAAGCGAGCTACTGAAAATTATTTTCTCTTTTTTCGTAATCCAATTGTAATGCGAAACTATTAATATTTTTTATTTCATTTTACGCGAAAAAAATGTCTTAGTTGCCGAAAGAATTATGTTTTTATTGGATCTCAAAAAGTATATTTTCATTGTCGTATTTTGTGAAGAAAAAACTCAGACATTTTAGTAAAATTGACCTGCCATTTTAAACATTCTTATAATTTAATCTCAAAAGTACAAATGTCTCAAGAGTTCAAACGCATATTTTAGAGATAGTATTTATATGAACTGTAAATATAAGCCATATTTTCTTTATTGGAGATATTTATACAGTAAGTTCTTCCTTCTTATTGTTTCCTGATAGGTACAGTGCTTGAAATAAATAAAAAAAACGGATCACCCTGAATAACTTTTGATCTAATGATCGGATTTTCACAATCAAGAACTCATTCTTAATGGTTTAAAGGGGTAACCTCAAATATACTATTTAGTAAGTGCAAATGATATTTTAAGTTACGAATTTAGATATAAAAAGCACTTTCTCTGAATAAACGTACCTTTTTTTCAATGGATTAAGATTTCTGATCTCCAATGTTATAGGGGGGGGGGGTTGCCGTGATGTGAGAACTAGGGTCCCAATAGTTTGGTCAAGAAAGCTGTCTAAAGTTTGAACCCTTTAACGTTAATTTTATTTTTCGCGTATTTCGCTATATCTCGAGAACATTTGAAGCGAAATGAAAAATTTTTGAACAACCTGATACTTAAATGCAAAAAATAACTTTCAATAATAATTTATTATTTTTTATTATTTTATTTAATTACGGTCGGAAAAATGAAGAATTGTACGATGTAATTGCAATTTTTTACATCGTTTTAAAGAACATTATTTAATATAGTAAAATACAAAATTTGTGCAAAATCGGTTGAATAGTTCCTGAGAAATTGAATTTAAAAAAAGACAGATGCTTATAATTCGATTTCTCAGGAACTATTCAACCAATTTTGCACAAATTTTGTATTTTATCATCTGAAATTATATATTTTATAAAATGATGCAAAAAATTATATACCTTAAAATTCAAAATTCTTTAGACTCATATTGAATAAAATAATAAAAAATGACAAATATTTATTATACGTTATTTTTTGCATGGAACTATTGTTGAATAAACGCATCATTGTGAACGTAAGGTTTTCAATTCGCTTTGGAATTTCTCGAGATATGCAAAAAGTAAAATTAACATTAAGGGGCCCAAACTTTGAACCGCTGTCCTGGCCAAATTATTGGGGCCCAGTTTGTGATTGGAGCCAATGAAGAGATTAATTTTTTAATAGACGGGTTCTAAAATGGGAAAATAACCAATTTTAGAAGGGATTTTCGTAAAATGTTTTAGAAGCTTGCGCTTTGTTTTTGTTACACCCAACTATAATCGTTGCTTTTGATACAAGATTATCGTAATTAGAAACTATAAACATTCTCAAAAAAGGTATGAAAGGTATTACCAAAGCTTTGATGGTAATTATTTTAAAGTAAGAGTCCCTTACTAACCCCCATGCTTACAACGCATTCAGCTGTAGGCAATCATTTTGCTTAAATGTTTTAAAATTAATGTATAAAATGTATAATATCTATGAAAGATTTTGTTTTCTTTATTCTATTCCAGTTTTATGCACTGTGAATATGACAATTTTTTTTCTTTTTACAAAAATTCCTAATTATTTCCGATATTTTTAAAACTATTGTACGACGAAAAAGAAAAAAAACACTAAGCGTAATTCGTCCATGCATGACATATCAACTCTCTTCAATAGTGCCGGCTTTTTTATGGAATAGATTGTCCATCGATATTGATGTTTCCAGCCTCCTAAGTACTGAACATATGAAAAATTTATTTCCGAAATTCAAACTTTAAATAATATTTTACAACTTATTGATGTCAATATCTTTTTCTACATGAATTAGATAACTAAAGATTTATTTATAATTATACTATCATAATTTATCCATATTATTATAATTTATTTATTACTATACTTTATATTATAGATTTATAATAAAAAGATTTTTTCATCAGTTAAACACGTTCGTCGATAAAAAAAAACTCTGTCTCCATTAAATTTTTGAACTGCTATCTTACCATAAAAATTATTTTATCCGTGAAATATGCATGCAATAGAAAAAAGGAAATCAAACGTATATTACTTCAAACTCAAGGGGGAAAATTCACTCAATGGACCGGAATCTTTAAATACGTTCCGCCATATTAAATGTGTCTAGCCAAAGTGTTTTTTAAAATTAAAAACATATAAGGCTAAAAAAACGTAAAATTGATAAGTGCATGCCTAAAATCAACCTTTTGATGTTTTAATATTAAACTTCTTTTTTTTTCGCTTCGTCTCCCTATTTAATTTTTGTTCAAAAACAAATCTACCGTCTCGATAGAAACTCTACCAATAGATTCAGATTGAAATCTCAATCTTTAAGTATTTTTCAGTAGCTCAACGTCTCCTTTTTTTTCGTGATAAGTATTAAAACACTAACAAATCAAAATGTTTTGTTTGCCGTTAACGATTTCTTTTCTTTGAAATGTTTCAGAAAAAACTCTGAAATAATTAATTTTGAATAGTAAAATACATGTAGTAGGACAAGACTGTAGACAAATATATGCAATAGACATATATATATATATATATATTCAAGGTTTGCATTATTTGTTTTTTTATCTTCTGAAATTCAGCTTAGTTTATTCACTTTCAGTCCATACTAGACTTACTCAGAATACAAATTCAGAACACGTCCAGAAGAATGCAACCATCTGACACAACACCTAATTTTAAAGCTATTGTTGTTAAAAGGTCAGTGTGCGGGTGGGTGACCACTTGGATCAGTCTGCGTAGGGACCGAGGGTGATCGGTATTGGTCATCGTTAAACTGTGCTACCTTAAAGTGCTCGACTTCGCGCGCAGGCCGTCGGGCTACGGAAGCGGNATATATATATATATGAGATATAGAACTGGAAAAGTTCACACACATCTTTGTTTTTGACTGAGCATTTTTTAATATTTTTTACTAATTTTATCTTACAGCCCTATCAGTCTTGTTAAAAAAAATATCGATTCCTTCTTTCGTTTTTTTTCGATAAAAAGCTCTTCAACCTTAATCTCATATATACTGTCATTATTTATTTGTATGGGTCACTCTCTATCAATTCTCAAACGGGGGCGAGTGTTCTCACGCTTTATGATTAAGAAAATGATGAAGAAAATGTAGAAGTAGATAAGGATTGCGCTAGAAGTAATCACCGGTAAGTTCTTTCTTTGCCTGAAGTTAGAGACCCATACATTTACTCTTGATTAAATTTTTACACCCACCACTGCAACATTTTTTAATTTGTTTTTAAACATTTCCTAACAGATCAGCGTTTCATCGGTATTAACATTTATAAACGTTTCATAAGCCTATAAGCATTTCACCGGTATTAACATTCACAAATATTTCATTAACCTATCAATATTTCATCGGTATTAACATTCCTAAACATTTCATAAACCTATCATCCTTTCATCAAAATTAACATTCAAAANATATATTAATATGCGGTACTATCATGGTTGTCAACTTACGTTTTCTCAAATACAACGAATTTGTTTGCTTAAGATTGAAGTTCTAATTTCATTTTAATACCACTGAGAAAAATGATAATGGATTAAAAGTTGGCAGGTATGTAAAACCTATTAACATTTCATCGGTGTTAACATTCATAAACTATTGCTTTTATAAACATATCCTCATTTCGTCGGTTTTAACATTCATAAACTTTTCATAAACGTTTTCAACATTTCATTAGTATTAACATTCATAAACTATCTTTTTTTAGATAAATGTGAAAATTGAAGTTGGAAAAATTAAACTGTAGATCCCTTTCCCTGATAGTTAATTTTGCAATTTATAGAGTACTCAAACTATTGCTTACATTACAACATATGCACCCATTTATTTGTTGTTCACTTACTGGGACAAGTAGGAGGTTCACTTCTGAAGTACACATGCTCTTGACATAGACCTTGGACCACTTGACCAGCTGGAGTATCTGGCCAACACTGCCAACCATCCCAAGTACGAGGGCAGAGGATGGTATCTAAAAGATAAAAATATACCCTCATTTCATTGTATTACGTATTTAGAGCGTAACAAAATTACTTAAGTAAGGCGTGATAGAATTTTTTAAAACCAACTACTGTCAGCAAATGATGTGGGGCCGTAAAGCAAAGGTCGTGCCATGAAAGGATGCTTTCCTTAGAGTAGAGGAAACCTCACATAACACGGCCTTTAACTGCAATTCATTGATAGGTAGGTATGTACTTTATTTGCGGTCGCACTAGAGTCGCACAATGGGCTGTTGGCGACGGTCTGGGAAACATCCCTGAGGATGATCCGAAGACATGCCATCGCAATTTCGATCCTCTGCGGAGGAAACTGCTTCCCTGGTTTTGGTAGCCCGGCCACCTGCGCTCAAGGTCGAGCACTTTATGGTAGAACAGTTTAACGAAGACCGATTGACTTCGGTGTTCTAATGTTAACCGTGTCTTTACGATCAGTCTTCAGTATTCGAAGCATCAGTATTCGAAGTCATAGTGACTTTAAACGGTTATCTTGAAGAAATGGCAAGATTGCTGCCCAGCAATCACGAGAGAGCTGTCAATAAGTTGGGAGGGGGAATCACTGTTTGATTATCAGACTATATTCCAGGAGTAAGACACTGCTTCAATGAATAGAGAGCTGCAAGCGTTGAATAAATTATACCCAGAATTTTCCACAGTCGGCAGGATTATCTCTGTCATCGATGTGAAGTCTGCATGGCATGTTGTGGTCACTCATTTAAATATTTGTAGTGAATTTTTAAATAATATGTATGTTAAAACTTTTCGTCCTTCTTTAATGTATTCCATTTTCACCAAAAACATGCCCATTTACAACTTTACTTTCCACCCCCACATTGTCTGGTAAAAGTTCTTTCTTGAAGTTTTCAAGACCATCAAAGTATATGCAGTTTTGTTGTTTCGTCATTCCGGTACATGTAAGGTACAAACACATTACAAATTTGTAGGGGAGGTAAAATAAAGATTGAAAATTGCATTGCAATCCATGAACGGAAATTACATCTCATCTGGTATCTAAACTATCCTAATATTCTACGCCTATTACTTATTATTTTTAAAAATCAGAATACAAATTAATGAATAATTCAATGTTTTGTTGTAATTTATTTATTTATGTTGGTTGTAATTTATTGATCAGGCAGTTAGTTTTCAGAGCTTGCAATTAAAACAGTCAATTGAGATAAAACAGATATTTCTATATCCATCTGATTGCAATTTTTGGCAGCTATTATTAGAAAGCATTGAATTATGATTATTTAGATAAATAACAACAGTTCAAATGTGCACGAACAGCCAATTCGTAAAAGGAAAGTGCCTCTAGCAGGGAAAGAAGAAATTTCCAGAAATGCAAATTTAAATCCTTATGTTGTCCTATGTTTTATTTCAAAGTGAACAGAGTGGATAATTGATATACTACTAAATCAAGCTATATAGAAACAATTATTCGCTGATTAAATATAGTTTTGGGTGCTAATTTAACATTTTAAGAGTACGTTTTAAATTTATATAAAATGCATAATGTTCCAAGAAATTTTCAATTGCATATGTAATTAATAATAAAATAATGGTTCTACGATAATAATTACTAATTTCTCAGGCACTGTCGAAAAAATCTCATTAAAAATATTTAAGAATTTATTACTTAAAAATTGGATGCTTTAAAACAATCATTTTCTAAAAAAATAAATAAATAAAGTGTAGAATAACTTACACGGATTAAATCTCTATAGTCTTTATTTGCGACATTGATATTTGAAAAGCGAGGAACTTTAATTAAATTTTTTGAGTTTAAGAGCGAGGATGAGTAAAATGATGTTTTGTTCTCGAAAACCTAATACAGTATAAATATGGAACTTGTTTTTAAACGAAAATTAATTTTTTTATGGATTCAATGTTTTTTAAATTTCTGACAATATTAAGAAATGAAATATTAGGTATTTAGTAGTTTCATTAGAATGATATTTCACCTAATGAAATATATTATTAATACTTAAAATGCAGAACATTTTATTTTAAAAGGTAATTTCATTTCATCGTATAAAACAAATTTAATTTTAATTATGGTTTTGTTTATGAAATGCTACTCATATCTTTTCCTTTAAATAGTGGCGAAATTTTACATTAAATATTTTCATACGAATAATTTGAAAATTAATCTCGAAATAACGATAATGTAAGATAAAGGAATATATTATTTGCTCCTGACAGACAATTATCTCGATTTGAAAGATAAAGCAATTTTAACTTTTGTCACTTTATCACTTGTCCAATATATTTTTATTTTACAACCGGTATTGAACAATCGATCCATTTTAGGTTTACGGCTGTCTAAGTTCAATGTTGTAGATTTGCACTCTGAAGATAATGGGACTTCTGGATCATGCGTTAGGAAAACTCACCTTCACGGAGGAATTTTTCATGAAATTAACCCGTCTTTTCATTATACGGAGAGAAAAACCTCGAACATCTGCCTCGCGGTTTGGCGAACGGCAAGGGAATTCTAGTTTAAAATTCGTCTGCCTTTGGGAATATATTACTGCCTGCACTGTGATCGGAATCGAACCGGGAACAGTATTGGAATTGCCTGAATTCGAACAGCCATTGCCAGGATTCTTGCCTAGTTTGCCCAATTTAGGTATCGCATTATATCCTGAGACTGAACAGAGATGGCTCAGGAGACAGAGCGCTCGCCTTTGTTTCATTTTAAGTACATTTCACAACACGAGCAATAATTTTATCTTTTCCCCAGTTGGGATCAATATAGGTCTTATAAGAACAAGCACTGAGGAATCAATATTGTGATGTCTACATTTCTTTAATATTGCTCATAGAGCTGTGGTGGCTCAGGGGATAGAGCGTTCCAATGAGCGTTCCAAGGCCTTCCAATGAGGTGAACCGGATTCGAATCCCAGCGATGGCTTGCACCGAACACAGTGCTGATATAAAAAATATCCTCAGGGGTAGACAGATCATGGGTTAGAGTCCCCTTGCCTTCAGGCTTTCAGTGATTTTCCGCTCCATGTAACGCAAATTCGGGTTAGCTCCATCAAAAAGTCCTCCACGAAGATATATTGCACCCAATACTTAATCTAGAAGTTCCCTTGTCTTCTGAATTCGATTCAAAATGAAAAAGCTACGGAGTTGAACGTTGGTAGTCGTATACTCAAAATTTGGGTCGGTTGTTCAACGACGGTTGGAAAATAAAATATATCTTGAGACTTAAAGGCTTTCTTTGTAACGTTTTCTGAATCAAATGACTAAATTTCGGTCGTAATATTGGATAGAATAATTCAGTGTTGACGGTCTAGCAATCATTGAAATAACAGTGCGCTCTTGACACAGCGTTTTCGTTCCAATGGAAGGGTAGTTATAACAGGGTCGTATTAAAGAACGTTGACCGTATTTTATATAAGTAATTCAAGATTTTTAACTAGATGTTCATTTCTCGAACTATTTGTTCGTTTCCATATTATTCGGACACCCAATATTCATTTAGAGACCGCTGAAATTTTAAAACATCGATTGCGTAATCATTTGTGAAATTACCGTTGTCGAATTGCCATGGTTCGGACAGCATCTTCCTGCAACAGTGAAGGGCAGCCCTGCAGCAGGCAATCCATTTCCGTGCGAACAAATCCGACTGAAATGATTCGTAAACGGGATGAGTAAGATTCTCTGGATCAGCAGTATAAGATTGATTCGTCAAGGGATCCACTAGTAATCCAGTGTACTCGTCATAACTGCAAAATTAAAACACTATGTTAAATTTGAAGAGTTAAGTGGAAGAACGAGGTAAAAGACATTTTAGGGGTATTTATGAATCAAAGTGCGGCATTGTGTACCACATATGAATATTTGTTTATAACATAAAAATATTTTATTACATATGACCTTGGCAAAAGAATATACATACGTTAAATATTTGGCAATCAATATCATTAAGTTAATTTAACATGGTGTATTTTTGTTGAATTAATTACTTTTAATTAAGAATAATGGTTGTGATTTAATACTACCTATTTAATGCAATTTAGTTTGTGTGTCAACTAAGCTATTTTATTTTATATATTACTTCCACAATATTGGGCTTAAATATTTTAAAGAACTGTTTATTAGAATATTAATTTTATTTTGAATGGTTAATATCTATGTGGAATAATTCTTAGTTTAATTCTTATTAAGAAAATATAACAATATTCTTATTCTATTTCACAATTGTTTCCCTGGTATTTCCTCGTTTGAGAATGGTTTCCTTTGATGTTGCTTTTATATTGTTACCTTCTTAAACCAAGTATCCTTTTCTCGTGATCATAACTCTGTGCTCTTTTGTGCAGGAGAATTCTCTCATCACCTGTTTAAGACTAACTATAATTTAACTGTCAACAGCTTCCATAATGTTAACACCTGCTGTCCATCTCTGACCTTTAAGTAGCTTTAATCCTTTGTCGGTAAAAACCGAAGGTTCTGGAACATTCTTTTTCGTTCTGCGTCACCTATTTGGCCGACCCAATTTTATCTTTAGTTTTACCCTCTTCTTGCCAAATTTTGTTTATTTAAATTAGAATCTTAAACACTTATTGGAAGCACATTTGTTTGCCGGGCCAACCATTTATTCGCCAAAGAAGCTGCCACAAAAAGAGAGGATAACGTGATGCCATCAAGAAAACATTCAATTTTTCCTTCACTAATTTCTCTTCTTCTGTGGGATGATGATTCCTTTATACTTACAAGGGAAACTAGGGAAGTGTGACTCGCCAATTTTGAAATAAACTGGTGGGATGTATGCCTTATGAGGAATAATTTTAGGGGGGTTTATGAGGAATAATTAGTTTCGGCCCAAAGAATGTCCTGTGAGCGATAAAAAATAATTCAATATATAGAAAAATCGGTATTTTATTACTTCAATGCAGACTATTAGTTATTGTAATTGTCTCATACTCCAATTAATTTGTAATTAATTGGATAATTAATTAATTTGCTAACTAATAAATCAATCAGAAAATTAATTATTAATTAATTGTTAATTAATTATTATTTAATTGTTAATTAATTATTAATTGATTTGCAGTTACGTACTCCAACTAATTTAAAAAGTTTTTTGAAAAAAATTTTTTAAACATTTGATGTAATTTTTTTTTTAAATTAAACTAACAGGTTTTTCTGAAAAACTACAGATATATAAAAGTTTCGAAATCAATTTCGACAATAAATATGCATTATATAGTACGTGAAAGTACCACAAAATTAATTGGAGTATGAGACAATTGCAATAACTAATAGTCTGTATTGAAGTAATGAAATACCGATTTTTCTATAGATTGAACTATTTTTTATCTCTCACAGGACCTTCTATGGGCCGAAACGAATGTTTCCCCCTAAAATTATTCCTCATAAGGCATACATCCCACTAGTTTATTTCAAAATTGGCGAGTCACACTTCCCTAGTTTCCCTTGTTAACTGCAACTGATGTTGCTTCAATTTTCTTGTGAGTGTGTGTTTGTTGTGAGTGATGGAGCTTAATAAATAAATGTTTTTGTCATTGTAAAATGTTCACCAGTCATTATTGTTTTTTATTTTCCTTACTTAGCATAAACCTGAGCTAGTAATGGTTCTTTTTTAAACTTAAGTATTTTTTGTTTTCAACCTGGCGTATTCTGCCGGATCTGGCGACACTCGCTTTGTTTCTACCCTATACTTCAAATATAATTGTTCTAAATTCTTATGTTTTTCTATTTTATAGTTTCGGCCATTTAATGTGTAACTTTTCATTAATAATTTTTAACACCCTCACTCTGCTGAGAAACAACATAAGGCAAAGAAATAACATAAAGTGGTTACATCCATTAGCAAAAATAAAGACAGTAGCATGTACTGATATATAATAATGGAGGGGCTAAGATCCCTGTTTGCTACCACTCAACAACCTCGATTATTGCTTCTCTAAAATTGTTGTTTCTTGGCAAAAAAAAAGTTTTTTTTAATTAAAGTTAAAATTATTCACTAAAAGGAATTCTGTTTGCTTACGCTTGTGCCTCCACTTCCCAAGTCCAAATAATATTACCTATTAGTATTATGAATATTTAGATCTATTGGGGAATAAAAGTAATCATTTTTTAAAATAACATTTACATTGTTATAACATTACGTACTGTTTAAACAAATTTAATGAGTTTACAACCGTAATTTAATATTTTCGCTTACCAAACGGGCGGATATATTAAATACTATTTTTGCTTCAATCTCATTGTGCATGAAGCTGATCGTTTAAGTTCTAAATCATTTAACAGATCTCTTTAACTGTAATTTATAACAGAATATTAATGTTATTGGCACAAAAATATTAATGGCAAAACGGTTTTATAAGATTAGACCACCTCTCTAAGAAATCTATCACAAATAAAATTAAAATAGTGATGATATTTTTCAAATTCTCTAAAAAAAATAATAATCAGAAATTTAAAAAAAAAGTTTAAAAGTACAGCATTGGATTCAGAAGTCCTGTCTACCACTAATATCCTTATTTATTTAAAATCCTTGGGTCATAAAGCTACTTAAACTATTATTCTAGGTGTCGAAATTGTTTTTGGTACGAGTAGTGTGCGTTTTGACACTTTTCAAACTCCCCTAAGTGAAATTCAAGGTCAAAGCCAAAAGAGAAGGGAAGCGAAGGTCATGACCCCAAGCAAAGTTTCAATGGTTGAGAAATTTAAGCTAATTAATTTTAAAAAAATAGAATTTTTAAAATGGTTCTTAGACTAATGAAGGTGTAAAGATTATCTTCCAAGTGTAAAGGGCTACTTTTAATACCAGAAAAATCTACAAATTTCTCACTCCAGCTATTGCAAATCACAAAATAAGCACATATTTTTAAAACACTTTTTGAATTTTACAAAAAGTTTTATTATAAAAAATATCTGTGAAATGATCAGTTGTTTTACCAACAAGCAGTATTTTGAAATGACGGACCATGAATGTTTAATAAATTACTGAAATAATAATAAAGTATAGATAATCTTTAAGTAATTGACTTTTTTATATCTATACATAACTAGTCTATATTATATAAAACGCTAATACGTACGTATGTATGTATGTATGTATCAATAAAACCGATGATATTTCTTTTCTCGCGCTAGCAACAGTTTTCATTTTTAATTTATTGGATTCGGCGCGCAAGAGCACGTAGTGAGCAACCAGATAACAATAACCAGAGTGAGCATTATCAGGTTGTTCAATTCAGATTCATGCACTAAAAACATGACAATATTTAATTTAAACTCAATTAGGNTTACTGAAGAGTAGTCATAATAATGAAAAAGAATCCATTAAACTGCATGATTCAAGAGAAACATTCTAAGAAATTTTAAAAGCAGACAATTGAAGATTATTTTTCTAAGAAAGTTTACGTATCTATAAATTAAAGCAAAATATAAAAACAATACAATGTTTTGTCAGAATAAAAAACAGTTTGGTGATCACAAACAATTGAAATCAGTGATTTTTGCTAAAAGTCACTGATTAGGATTGCGTAGCAATTCTCGGGGGTTGGCGAGCGTTAGCGAGCAGGGGGCGGAGCCTCTTAGTTTTATCTTAAAATGTAATACAAAATTACATTATAATAATAGTAGAAAAAAACAACAACAATTCTCTTAGTTTTATATCTTGAATAGAAAGCGCAATATGATAGCAGTACAGGAAAATAATTTTAAATTAGGGATACAAAAATATTGATCGAAAAACAATACCATTATGACTTTTATTTATTTTATGCAGAGAGTCCTTCCTTTAATTGTAAATGCTGTAATTTTTTTCATTTTCTTTATTTTCTCCCTTTACTGTTTATTACCCTTTATTACATATTTTCATATATTATCCAGAATTCGATTTCTTAAAGATTATTTTCAATTCATTTATTAGCTTTTACTATAAGTCCCCCCCCCACTCTTTTCCACCCCTCAATTGTTTGAACTCCGAAGAAGAAGAAGAAAACTCCAGAGTTGTCAATCACAATAGCTGTTGTGAATGTCTTAAATACAGTTCTGTCAACTACAAGGCGTTTTCGTAAAATTAATTTATAAAGGATGTAGACAATAAAAAACTGGAGCTTTCAGATCTCTTGGTAATTTTGACAAAATTTTAAAATCCTCGCCAAGAGAGAATTAAAATAAAACGGCACTTGAAGTGAACTTTTGAATAATTTTATGCAGTAGTGTGGAAAATGATCTTCAATAAAATTTACGAAACAAAAAATCATACATTACGTGAGTAGTTTCCAATTTTTTCAGCTACGTAACCCTAAATAATCAACCTTCTTTCGCCGGAAACCCGACTTCATAAATAAAGTTTACTAATGTAATTGTGAACGTTAAAACTACTTTTTAAATATTTAATGAAATGAATGAAGATTTTATCATTAATAACCTTAAATTAGGTTTTATGTCCGACAGTTAAATGTGCTTATCCTATATTTAATCTAGAAATAAATTTGTTCTTGTTGTATATATTTTACTGTAAATGACAGATATTGGTTTTTGTTGACATCCACCCGTGAATGCTGACCGTCACTTAGGTAAATGTCCGAAATATTAACTAGATTTAGTTAAGAGCCATTGCCCGGTATGCCCTACATCAATGTTTTTTAAGGTTCAGTGCCACTGCCCGGTATGCAGATATTAAAATATCGAATAAATATAATAATATCAGCGAATAAATGAATATCAAATCAGATATAACAAATATTTCGGACATTCACCAAAGCGACTATGTGATTGTTGACATTCACCTGTGAAAGTCGACATTCTCTTGATTTAGGTCATTCACGGTGACATATACACGGATGAATAAAATACGCCAACTTACTCCGAGCTGAAAATGGTTGTCATGGAAACATATTTCTTTATTAAAGAATTATTTTATTTTGATTTCAAAAGTGGGATAGGAATATGCTAATGCAATATTTTATAAAGGCTTTTCTTCTCCATTATTTCTTAAATATATTGTTATAGTAAATATTATATACTAGGATGCTCCGCCCCCTGCTCGCTGACGCTCGACAACCCCCGAGAATTGCTACGCAATCCTATGTGGTTCACGCCGTGAACCATGGCTCGCTGCTCTCGCTCGCCAATGAACACAATGCTCAAGCACAAAGACATAGTGTATTATCATCAAAGACATAGTATTTTATCATCAAAGACACAGTATTGTACTTATGTAGAAGAATTCTACCAATGTTCTTATTGGCTTTTAAAAAATATATTAGCTATTTAGATTGCACATGGTGAAAAAATCAAAACATTAGCTAAATAAAAAACATATTAGCAAAATAAATTATCAAATATTGCATCACTAATATTCTGCATTTTAAAGCGTGAAAATTCAATGCATAAATAAACGNCAAGAGAGAATTAAAATAAAACGGCACTTGAAGTGAACTTTTGAATAATTTTATGCAGTAGTGTGGAAAATGATCTTCAATAAAATTTACGAAACAAAAAATCATACATTACGTGAGTAGTTTCCAATTTTTTCAGCTACGTAACCCTAAATAATCAACCTTCTTTCGCCGGAAACCCGACTTCATAAATAAAGTTTACTAATGTAATTGTGAACGTTAAAACTACTTTTTAAATATTTAATGAAATGAATGAAGATTTTATCATTAATAACCTTAAATTAGGTTTTATGTCCGACAGTTAAATGTGCTTATTCTATATTTAATCTAGAAATAAATTTGTTCTTGTTGTATGACAGACATTGGTTTTTGTTGACATCCACCCGTGAATGCTGACCATCACATAGTCACTTAGGTAAATGTCCGAAATATTAACTAGATTTAGTTAAGAGCCATTGCCCGGTATGCCCTACATCAATGTTTTTTAAGGTTCAGTGCCACTGCCCGGTATGCAGATATTAAAATATCGAATAAATATAATAATATCAGCGAATAAATGAATATCAAATCAGATATAACAAATATTTCGGACATTCACCAAAGCGACTATGTGATTGTTGACATTCACCTGTGAAAGTCGACATTCTCTTGATTTAGGTCATTCACGGTGACATATACACGGATGAATAAAATACGCCAACTTACTCCGAGCTGAAAATGGTTGTCATGGAAACATATTTCTTTATTAAAGAATTATTTTATTTTGATTTCAAAAGTGGGATAGGAATATGCTAATGCAATATTTTATAAAGGCTTTTCTTCTCCATTATTTGTTAAATATATTGTTATAGTAAATATTATATATATATATATTTTTATTTTATTTTTTATTTTTCAAATTTGCCATTTTTATTTTATTGGCATTTTACTTGTAATAATTTTATGAAGGTACCAGAAATATTAAATAAATTAAGAATTATAGTTTGAATTTAAATATAATGAGAGGTTTCAAAACTTATCACGGGTTATAAAAAATACTAACTCTCGGAACCCTTTTTCCTTCTTCGACGGAACTCTGGATTTCTGAGGAACATTATTATGCGACAGCAGCATTAGAATAATAACTTAGAATACAGTAAAACTAGAGGAAATTTTCTCCAAAAGCGTAGTAAGTTGGCTACCCTAGTTAAATGTAATGAATATTTATAAGAATTTTAACTACAATAAAGATAAAAGGAATTTCAACTAGGGGCAAAATCTTTTCGTTATTTTTTAGTGCCCATTATTTACATATGTATCACTTTGGTTCTATTTTTGCATCAAATAATAAATCCTTCCAATTTTAAACATATTCTGTCTTTACGATGTAATGCGTCTCAAACTATGTCGTATCTAGAAAATACAACATACAAAACAATTTTCAAAAGAAAAATCTATGGTTTCGTTTTATTTAAAAAAAATGATTATTTCAAACATCAAGTAATTCTGCAACTTGAAAGCTTAGAGATAGAAAAATAAAGATTTGCAGCTTATGCGAAAAAGAAAACTAATAGCGAAAACAATTCCGTTTTAGCTTAGAAGAAGGTAGCAAACAATTCGTGATTAATACAACCTGGCAATTCTTTTGGATTTTCCGTAAGATTTTATTTTTATATTAAACGTGATCGCAAAATTTTTGTATTCCTATTTCAGTGTTTCCCAAATTCATGACTTTTGTGTACCCTCTCTAAATTTTTCGTAACGCTGTGTACCACTAATAAAAAAATGAATTTATTTTTTACCATAAAAAAATTGCACAAAAGTGTAAAACCGCAACTGGTTGTTGACACCATTAATTATTAACTGTTAACTCTGCAAAAAATAGCCAATAGAAAAATACGTAATAGTAAATTTTCATGGCTAGTTTTGTTTTTAAAAATATCTTTTTGAAATTTTCATTTGTTGCAGGATATTTCGCATAAGAGCTCGTACCCCCACTAAACTGTTCCCGTACCCCTGGGGGTACGCGTACCACACTTTGGGAAACACTGTTTTACTTGATTCTTGCTTTAATGAACACTTCTATATTCTTAATATGCATGAAGAGAACCAGTTAACTATCCTATCGTGTTTTAAGTACGGTTTGTAAGCAACTGGTATCAATTTGAATAAAAATTTCTTAATATTAGCTTTTACTATCAAACCTTTCAAATCTATATATATTTATTTGGAGAAAATAAAATATTCAAAAAGCTATAAACAATATAAGTTATGTTAATATTAAGACCACATTTTCCTGCTTTTTTAGGTGCCAATGAACCCTATAAATAAGTTTATTTTATAACCATTGTTGAACTACCGACAAAATTTTGAGTTTATGACTACCAATGTTCAGCTCCGTAGCCTTGTAATTTTGTTTGAAACAACTCCAGCATAAATGAAAATGTGAAAATCATTACCAAGTATTGCACGGATGACAACTTCTACGTTTTATTCAAAATATTTCATAGAGTAGTAGACTTTTAAAAACCAAAGCTCTCACATTTTTTGGTGTGAAAAATTAGTTAAAAGGAATACTGTATTAGAACATAAGCTCAGCTACCACTAGAATAAATTTTTAAAAATGTGTTGAAAGTTGGCAGTCCTATTATCTGCAGGGAGGGCAACTGCTCGACTTTCTGCAAAATTTTATTAAACTGGCAGCAATTAAATAATAAAATGTTTATAATGAGAATAATCACGCCTACTTTTTAAAATTGTCATCTACAGTGAAGTTGTATTTGATATCATATATTACGGTTAAGTAACACATGTGTTGTCTTGTCTTGCTTTTGGATCTGGGCGCCTAAGACTTACTTACTTTATTTAACAAAAGCTGGGCACCTGGGCCGCGCAGAAGACCCATATCCCATTCATCGTGAAATTACAGTAAAATTAGAAAATGAAAGCAGTTTGTATACAGAGTCTCTGGGGTGACTGATATTGTAAAGCAAGCACCTTGCTTGTTTAACTGAAAAGAAAGTGAAAATAATTCTAAGCAACTTGCTATAGTAAAGATGGCTGTGTATGTATTGTCCACATGAGGTAACAGGTTTGAATTTCAAGGCTATAGAAAAGATGGCTGTGAATCTATTGTCAACATTAGGTACTAGGTTCAGATTTCAAGTTTGGTATTGTAGTTGAAGCAGTTGAGATTGTAATCTGTTGATGTTTTGAACTATTGCTATGAACTATTGATGTTAGAGTTGGAGATTTTTACTTATGTTGATAGTTTCGGTACGAGGCGTCAGAGGTGAAGTGTGCAGCTATTGGTCTAAGGTTTTTGTCTTTTTTAAAGTTTTCAAATTTAAATATTTCATTGAAGTTAGCTGTATTGCAGTTGATAGCTTTGTCATAAAAATCTGCATTAAATTTGTAAATATGCTGAGAGAGAGTCGGGATTTTGAGATCTTTGTGGATGTTTGAGTTTCTAATGAACCATCTGGCACAGGTGATTTTACGGAGTATTTTGTTTTGAGGGCGCCTAAGAAGTTGCATGTGATCCAGTACTGATTCAAGTGAATTTTGGAAAATCCTGGTTAGGAATATATTGTTGAATTGCATAAAAACTTTAGCTTTTAGAGAGAAATCGATTGCAGTGACGGGGAAATATAAGTACAAAAATCTCATGCAACCGAAAACAATACAAATTTCCCGAGTGTAATAATTTATGTAACTTATAAGCAATAACTAACTGGGAAAAGAAGCTACTTAAAATAATGAGCTATTTAATTTTTTTGCAAATTTACGTCTCTGGAATTATTTCAGGAATCTGAACAAAATTTTCATATAATGTTTGAAAGAATAAGTGTTTTTCAGAGAAAATATACAAACTGCTAACTGGTCAAAACAAAACTACACTACTGCGAAGAGAATTTAGTTTTATTTCAAATTTCTTTCGACAGAAATGAAATGAAAAAACTGTGTGATATGGGAAAGTTATTAACTAGTATGGGGAATGTTATTATTATTATATGGGTACTATTTCTTTTAAAAAAAATCATCCACAGCATAAAAAGGAAGAAAAAGTTTGGAAATATTTTTCAATGCTCCCTGCAAGGCATTATTTTTCATTTTTTTAAAAGAAAAATTGGCTTTCCGAACCTTGGCGACGTTAGGTTTGATATCTTCTCCGTAACTGTAACTGACAGAGAATGCGTCACCAATCTGCGCATGAGTAGAGCAGTGAGAAAATTAGTTTTGGAGCTTGTAGGTTAGAAGGAAATCCTGTCCTTAAAAGCCAGCGAATGAAAAAGAAATATTTGCTATAGTTATATTTTATTTTGTTGTTGTTGATGTTAAGACTAGTCTGTAATTATGACTGAATTATAGTGTAACTTCATTCTTCGGTTATCAAAGTAACGCCCTAACAAAATCACCCATTCTAATTTAAAATTTTTATGACTCGAGTTAAGTCCTGGGCTGGACAATCAACCTCGCAAATAATTCGAATACTTTTGATTTTTCGCAGCATTAGCAGAAGTTATATTTTAACATCTTGAGACACTTCCAGACACTCCGTGGAAACCAATTCACGGGACAAAATATGCACCAGTTTCGCGCTAAGTTGACTTGTAAAAACATTGCCAAAGACTGGCCAACATTTAATCAGCCTGCGTTCAAACTCAGTTAACTCAGTTTTTGCCCATATCTCCGCGCATAAGACATTGCAATTGATGGTTCACTTACCTGGCATTAACTTTTTGTAGCTATCTCCCCCTTAAGCGGCAACACTGTGCCGCGATTGCTCATTTTGCATAAAAGTGTCGAATGATCATATTAATTTGTTCACTTAGTATATAATGATGGGCATGGATCATCTTTTATTTCGTTGATTAATTTCCAAAACTATATAATTTTCAATACTTTTTTTTACGTTTAGAACACTTTCTTACATGAAGAATTCTTATACTAAATGAATAAGAACTTTCGAATTACATCCTGTCGTAGGCGAGCTCATACAACAAAGAACAAAAAAAAACTAATTATAAAAAAACTAATATACTAATTACAAAATAAAATCGGACAACTAAGTAGTAGCATGGCTATTAATTAGCTGTCAGTTAAAGTGAATAATTAAATTTATTTTGCAGTATACATTTTGCGGGTCTTTGAAAGCTCCTCCAATCAAAAATCGGCAAGAATTTATTATTTATTTACCTCAATTTTCCATCAACTCAAATTATATCTCTTTGAATTGAATATTAAAAATTTCCTCAGAAAGTGTACCTTACATATTCAGATAGACTTCAAACAGCAAAGTAAGAAGTATACTATGTCATATCAGGTATAGTACTTTTTATATAATTCAGTCTAATGACTCGTGTACATTCTCATTCGATTGAGAGTAAAAAATACATAGGAAACATTGCCTCCCTTGCCTGTAAAAAAATTCAATTCTATTCTCCTCAAAACATCCTCATTTCCCTCGAAAAAAAAGGAGGAACTGTACAGGAGGCTGTGGGAGTAGAGAAATTTACAGATATCTTTGGTAATAACATCACAGAGGTTTTTGATAAAAAAAATCTTGGGTATTAATTTGTCCGAAGAAACATTTGTTTTATAAATACGGGATAAAAAAGCTTTTTAAGTATAACAGGGAGGCTATAACTTGCTTCAATTTGGGAGAAAAGTTTTCGAGTGGCAACAAAATATGTGCTTACATTTTCGATTCTTAGCTAAGCAAATATAATCCAAGTTGATTTAAGCCTCCAAGTTTAAAGATATTTATTAAAACCACTTATTTATCAATATACACTTATTACCAAATATAAGATATTTACAAAATAAAGATATTTATAATAAACAAAATAAAACGCACATTTAAAATTTCCTGCATCAAAATTACAAAACATGCTTTGAGGGAAGCTAAGCTGCATCCCCAGGGTGACTAAAAAAAAAGGAAGATTTTTAAAACTGAAAAAGTCAATTAAAGATAAAAATTAGCACTTTTTTACAGAATGCTTTTTTCAGCTTAGTAATGAAAGGGAATGTTATAAATGTTTTGAATTTAAATATGAATAATTTAGGATTTAAGCCATAGGGGTAGTGACAATAGATTGTTTTACCTTTTAGGAACGGACGAGGCATAAATATAGTCCTACGGAATCAGAATAGTAAAAAATAAAAAGCGGTAGCTTAAATTTGGGCACAGCTAATTTGACACGACTTATTTTTGCTTTCACTTTAAATCTAACGCATCCAATCCTTGTGTGTTAAAAGTGTAACTGTACAATTTTTAATTCGAACTAAGTAGCGATGAATTAAATAAAGTAAACTATTATTACCCCGCCCACAAATAAATTACTATTAAAATAGTTTGGTTACCAGTTTTATATTTTTTACCCTGATTATCCTCACCCTGAGAAGACTCGCCCGGCATGAAGAGGTTCTAGAGATAATCAATAAATATTTAACTTACAATTTTGCCAGCCAACAAACCAGCTTTTTTAAATTATACCTGCAGTCGCTTGCCGTTATCGCAACTTATCTGAGCTGATAGCAATACTATAGTCACATAAAGTTTAACTTAAAAAGCGGTATCATTATTATATATTTTTTTCAAGTTGTTTCATTATCAATAAGAAAGTACTAATATAAATCTAATAATGATTTAAGTGATATAAGAAATGAATAGCGATAAATAATTAATTATTTAAAATACTTAAAAAAAATTTAGTTTCCCTATCTTTTAAATTAAATATTACCTGAAAATTCTGCAACTCTTTGGTCGACACTTTTTTGAAGGAAATGATGTGAGGAAGAGAATTAAATTTCTTCGAATCGGGCGAGATATACTTTCTAGAAGAGTTTGTGCAGATGCTGGAACTTCCAAAAGCCCGCTAAAATATTTAAGTGGTAGCAAACTTAGTCATAAAAGCAATTTGAACGCAGCCGCTTCAATTAGATAATATATCACACTTCTATAGTTGCAATACATTTCTAAATCTTTGCGGTGATAGAGGAAATTGATTGGTCCGTTCTTTAAAACACGTTAAAATATTAAAATTAGCATCTTCTTATACGGGGTTCCCCCGACCTCATCAAAATAAATGATTGACTACTAAATGCAAAAATAAGATGGGCACAGTAGGCCTTCTATGGGCTGTCACGCCACTGCGTTAGTTAGCCCGGAAGCAGTGGGATAGAGTGGAAACCGCGCAATTCAGAAACTGTGACAAAAATGCACATTAATGTCATTTGCAGGCATATAGTGGTCTTATACTGATTTAGGCCTATACTGGTCTGATATTGCCTTCAATGATATTTTTTAACAAGTTAAGGCCCATGGATGAAGTGTAACAGATACAGTGAAAACCTCACGGGAGAGGCCGACCCTTTTCCGATCCACTGTAAAATGCTCGCTGATAGAAGTGGGTCGTTATTGGAGGTTACATCCATTGACTTCAAAATTGTTATAGAAGATACATGATTTTTCGCAAAGGATTTTAATTTTGATCACTATCATTTTCTNATCAGATATCAGCAGAAATTCTTGATGTCACCATAGATCCAGTCTTATTTCAGATCATTGTCCAAAATATGTTTCATGCTCCGTGTGCATCACCATACATGTCTGTTTGAAAATGCACTAATGATATCCTAGAGAATTAACTGCTTTTTTTCACCATTAAATAAAATTTGCATTTCAAATCATAATCGCAAATGTCATTTACACACTTAAATACAAAATTCAAATTCAAATTGAAAGCGTTGAAACGCACGCAGGGTACACCTAGTTACCTATAAAAGATAAGAAGAGATTTGTTTGAAGCTCTCGTTTTTGTAAAATTACTTTTTTTTCCAATTTAATTTTCAGCTCTAAAAGTAAATCATAGATGGCATCGTTTTTAGCGCCCTCTGTCATCGTCAAAAAGAATTCTCTAAATAAGTGTCTCACACAAATATTTTGCATACATTTTAAGCTACTTCTTTGTTTTAATTTTTCGTCTGGATACTTTTTCGTGTTTCCTTATCTGACCTTTTCCGCATTTAGTGCAAACATTTGTCCGGTCTCTGGGAGAGGTTTTAATGGTCTCTCCTAAAAGTTTTCCTTAACACAAAGTCTATGGAAAAAAAATTCCGTGCCTCCCAAAAGTGATCGCAAATAGAGATGATCGCTACATAGAGGTGGTTTTTCCTAGAGATTTCACTGCATTTCAGATTTTCACCTATGCGATAATCTGAAAGTTGACATGAAGATCTTTGCTATACACAAATTTCGGCTTTCCACAGTATTATAAACTAGCTTTTATAGATACTATTATAATAACTATTATATAAACTATTACTATTATACTATCATTTGGTTGGCATACAAAATTTAACCTTTTTGCACTCCGATCTCGCCTCTGAAGCACCATCTACTTTAACCTCTCTCAAATTAAAAATATTTCTTATACCTTAATAATCAGTAACCACATTATTTAAGAAATGATTTAAAAATGCTGAATTGTGTACTTTAAACTGCTTACTGGGCCCTAAACTGTAACATAAAACCCGACACTTCGTTGAGTATGAGTATAGTAAAGTGCGGCGTACTCTCTGCTTTCGCTTATAGCACTGCGTTTCAATAGGTAAGGCTTAATTTAGCCTGACAAGATTTATTTGAGCTCTGAGGCTCTTCATCAAATTTCACCATATTTTAATTCATCCACCTCGGTGATTTAGAATGTAAAAATACTGTTTATCTCATGGCTATTCAGCCCATCCTAACTTATGCTTGCCCAGCAATCACGATCCTGAATAAAACCCTTAAAAATAAGCCCTCCATTACATAAGGCAGAATTATAAGAAGAATGGTAGGTGCATTAGCTATAAAAGACTTAAATATCGGCAACATCAACGATTATATCAAGAGACTAAACGCCAATTTAAGCGACAAAGTTTACAACTCTACTATTAGTGAATTCAATCTACTATTATATATTGATCTCACTGAAGATAATACTAGATTCAGCCTATTAATTCTTTCTCCCTTAGTAACATGGAGTAGCCCCAATCCCTCTCAACACTCTTAGTGTTAGCTCACTACTCACACAAAATTACATACACAGATAAGCACAACAATTGATTGGAACCGCTGTACGCGAGTAACCCTTAGGGGTCGCTGCAGCGGGAATAATATATTGCTAACTTTAGTGTGA
Organism: Parasteatoda tepidariorum; assembly: GCF_043381705.1. Classification (NCBI taxonomy): domain Eukaryota; kingdom Metazoa; phylum Arthropoda; class Arachnida; order Araneae; family Theridiidae; genus Parasteatoda; species Parasteatoda tepidariorum. Next base: position 7,470,542 of record NC_092209.1, read on the forward strand.
TGAACAACCTAGAGTACGAGCGGTTTCAACCGGGATGCCTGTGTCATCATTCTAACAGAGGTACAGATGACTTAGACAGACGAATTGCTGATTAATTACTATTATGTCATTTTGTATAAGTTTATGTTATTTTTTATTTTTGCTTATAGCTTTGTAAATATATCTTATATCCCAGAACAATACGTATTTAATATCGCTTATTATCCAATGCATTTCGTATCATTTTATTGTGTACTAATTGCAATTTTATTAATTTTTATTATGATTATTCGTTTGTACTATATGACTAACCCAATTATGACAACTCTTTGTTGTAATTTTCTTGGTGCCAGGCACTCTGCTTTATATCCTCATCACAATTCTCCCATTATTGACTCATTAAAATCCACGGATCTGTTAATGCCGCAACCCAACAGTGCTCTGATGTTCGCTGTATTTCCAACGTGTATTTTAAACGATTACATTAGTTAGTTCAAACAGCATTTTAAAATACTCAAGGTGGTTAAACCTCAGGGTAGAATAGTATTAAGTGGTTCACTCACCGTAACCTGGCATCTTCATTGTGGAATGCAAATGGCGGCAGATAGAAATAGCATCTGGCACAAGTGTCTTGTCTGTACACGTCCAAGGGCAAATAGAAACCTCGCTCTGTTCTGCAGGACAGCAACAAGTCCGTCTCATTATCAGGTATCAACATCTCGATGGCCTCACTGGCGTTTACCTATTTGAGAGAAAAAGCACTCATATACCTCGAATGTCCCGAATTATCTCAGATTTGTATTAATAGTAATAAGTTATTAATTCGAGAAAAATCGGACAAATCAAAATTGTCAGTGTGAGTTTTAAATTTTTTTTTTTTGTAATTGGTGAAAGAAAGTATTTTGCTTTATTAAGCAATTTTAACGTTGTTGTCGTAGGCCATTAAGGGAATTGGTGCGATTATTCTTGTTGTCCAGTGGCGCCATCTATGACCAAGAATTCAATTTCAGCTACACACTCGTCACAACCTATTTATAGGACGAAGCCATTCATACATCCACAAATTGTAATTTTGACCTGAAGCAGAGAATCATCCATCTCCAATTCAGTATTCCCAGAGGAATTATTTGTTATGGGAACATGGAGGACTTTGTCACCCGACATATTTAACGTGCACCAGTCACCATTTACTACACGGAGAATCTTCTGCCACCGAGGATCGAACTCGCGATCTCTTGTTCATGAGTCCAACCAACGCCTTACCAACTAGGCTATCCTGGCCTGCAAGAAACGTGATTCCAATAGCTGCCAGCTTGTACTTCCGCTGAGAAATACTTTTTTTAGTAAAAACATTAGCGTTTCGAGGTAACGAATTTTGACTGAAAAGGATATACAGTAATTCTCTTTTAAACAGATACAGAAATGTCAACTGCTCCACTTTCTGCTAAAGTTTTAATAAATTGGTAGCGAATTTAATAATTAAATTTGTAGAATAAGGATAATTTCTCCCTTTCTTCAAAAGTCTCACCACAAGATCAAAGATGCCAACTGCCCCGGACACGCCAAAATAACTACAAAATAAATTTTGCAAATATTTGACTATTTTTGCTTGCTTTTAAATAGGCGTAGTATGACGTAAGGACTATAAAGTGGTGAATTATATAAGCCAACGAATTATTTAGAAATAGTGGTGGATAAAAATCTACTAAATTGAATTTATTAAACCAAGAATCACAATTGATAAGCTACCACTTTAAAATCTATGTTTGCTGTCCGGAGCAAGTTGGCATCTCTGCAAGATAATTGCAATGAAAATTTATTTCATACGATAATAAGATTAAGAAAAATTGTTCTATTACTACTTTATTCATAAAAGTTCTTTACAACGAAATATTGTGTTTTTGCAACAGTTGACCAGTGCGGATATGCACAGTGTTATTTGATATTCATTGTGTTTGTTTAAAAATATTTATGCAATATTACCTTTTTTATGTCTAACTTTAAAACCATTACAGCGGTCTTTTTCTCAAAGACAGAAAACTTGGTCACACAATTAAATCCTTCCTAATACTTTTCGTAGAAAAAGATAATATAATAACTTAGATATGATATCTTAATTTGATATGGAATTATTTATATTTTATAGTAAACTAAGGCATAAATAATTTAAGGTTGTCTACTGAGAATCGTAAATTAAAAATTAATTTTGATACCACTAGAAATACTTTTCTTCCCAAAACGAAACAAGTTGGCAGCTCTGAAAATCCGAATTTAAAATGACTAATACAGAGGGGTACCACGGGCGACTAAAAACATAAAAGGTGGTAGAAATTCATTTCACTTTTATTTGTTTATAATCTCTTTAATCAATCAATCGTAACTGCCATAATAACTTACAATTCAAATTATTGATATTTAAAAACAAAACCGCCCTTTGAAATCGTTTTCAATAGTAAACTAAAATATAAAATTATGTTAGAAAAAGTTGCCCATCTTAATAACATTTTGAATTTTATGAGTCACCACTTAAAGTATTTTTAATAGCCCGTGGCAATCCTGAATACAACACAGTTGGCATGCCATCTCTCATTCAGCCATATAATCAAGCCACTTGTCCTCCAGTCTTCAGTTGGAGCATTCATAGCTGGTGAGTAGCTTTGCTTTTATGTATTTGTTTGTCCAGGTTCTTGATCATCAATCAACCTGTCTCACCGCCATCTGGAGCTCTGCGACTATGTCATCCCAACGATGTGCCCGTGGGGGGAAGCGGCGGACCGAAAGGTCCGTACGGCAACCCTCACAACTCCCTGGTCCCTCATTGAGCCATTGCAGTATAGAAGAAATCGATCAGCGAATTTCTACTCGTGTTGCTCGTCATAAACTAGTGAAGGAGAATAATGCCCTTAACCCGGAAGCACTCACTTCCTACGAGCAGGAACTCGTCGACCTAAAGCAAGCAAGGAATCTACGGTCCCCTGTGGAACCTGAATCGACCATGCCCATGGAAACGGAAAAGTCAAATCTGCCTGAAAAACGACGGAACCCACGGAAACTGTTTCTTCCTGCTAGATTCAACAAGAAACTACCCAAATCGAGCCATCTACTGAGATAAGGATAGAAAGGGAGCCTGTTCCTAAAGTCCCCCCTCCCCGAAAGACCGAGGAAGAGAAAAAAGAAAAGCCGAAATGCCAGCGGAAACCAAGAGGCCATTTCTACCCGTCTTGAGTCAACACCTGAGATCACTTCATCCAAATCTGAATTGACGGAGGTTTTTCCACCGACCAAGGACAATTATCTCCCGAGAAAACGGATGATCTTTGGAAGATATAGAGGACAATGGTCGACGACGGATCAAGATAGAGCAACTAAGAAAGAGGCGTGGCAATGGATACAAACTCCTCCCCCTTTTTCTAGCGATACTCCATGACTTCCCAGAACATCGGGATTTTATTTCCACAAGGAATCTGCTGCGGAGGTGGTTACGCCGTTCAATGCTACAAGGGCCAGAAATTTGAACATACACAGAAATAATGCTCAAGTGATCCAGCCTGCGTGAAATGTGCAGGAGCACATTTTACCTACCAGTGCGCGAAGCCTCTCTCCCCTCCGGCCAAATGCATCAATTGTCAAGGAGATCACCCGGCCTGTTTTACGGGCTATGGTGCTCAACCGAGGCGAAACCATTGCACTTTCACGCGTAGACCACAAGATGCCCCCAGTTGTGCAGTGAAGTTCCTAAGGATCATCAAAGAACTTCAGGAACTATTGAAAGACAAAAATCTCATTACTCATCTCCCAGCCCTAAAGATGTAGGTGAGGAGCCTCACCATCAAGCCTGCTACATCTTACGCATGTTGCCTTTCATTATTTTATCTCATTTCAGGTTCTTTTCCCAACCACCAATACAACTTTCCTCTGCATGATACTTGCATGCGACGCAGTGTGGGTATCTCGATCCCGATGGGTTGTTGAAACGTGGCATTTGTTTACGTTAGCAATTGTTCTTTCTATTCTATTTCGAGGAAGCCAAGACCGTCGAGAAAGAATTCTTTTAAGTGTCACATTCAAAATTCTTTCACAAATATTCTTTCTCAAAGATTTCAATTCTTTCACTCCATATTTACTCAGAAACTTAACACAAGGACAGGCACGAAGCCATTGGAACTTAATTAAACTAATTATGCACCGAAATTGCCAGACACACACAAAAAAAATATATCACGGTTCCAATGAAATACATAAACAAATAATAAATCTAAGTTAAGTAATGCGGGCGCTGTATTTAAATAACTTATAGTTAATTATAACATTCTAACTCATGTAGAGAAACTTGCTCAACTTAATACCGAAATTTGTCCCGCAGTGGACTGATCGTAATGACACGGTTCTCAGACCAACACCGAAGTCAAGCGTCACTGACTGCAGTTAGTAATGGTGGATGACCACTTTGATTAGCCTGAGTAGGGACCGATGTTGCGCGGTATCGGTCCTCGTTAAACTGTTCTACCGTAAGGGGCTCGACTTCGCATGCAGGTCGTCAGGCTACCAGAGCAGGATAGCCATCCGCTCTGCAGAGGATTAAAATTGTGATGGCATGTCTTCGGATCATCCTCAGGGATGTTTCATAGACCGTTGTGAAGCTCTAGTGTGACCATAAATAAAGTACCTACCTACCCTAATACTCCATTTTGCAGATAAAGATTAGCTGGCGTTATACGTCACATGTGTGGGTATGGGAAGTTTTCTTCTTCTTGAAGTGAAAGTACCCAATTAATCCATTAAGTTGTCTTAAACTTGGTAAGAGTTCTGATCTGGTAATTTTAAAGGCTAATTATGGGCTGAACAACCCCTCAAAATGCTGCCCAAAACTTAAAGACAAAAAAAATTCATATGACTTACTGACATTAAGAAAAAAGAAAAAGATTTAGATGTATTTTTTTCCTTCTTGAAGACATTGTTATTAGATTAAGCAAAACGCGTTTTTAGTAGTTTAACCTAACAAAATTAAGATTAACTTTCATGAATACCAACTCAGAGCCAACTGATAAAATTGAAAATTTTAAAACTGAAGCGATTTTTTCCTGTTCCAGGGCTGTTCCATTTGCTGAGAAACTTTATTCCATTTCTCTCGTGGGGAGGCTTAAAGCAAAATTACCAAAATTTTGAAAGCTATGGTTTTTAAATATCTACTACTCTATAAAATATTTTGCAAAAACCGTAGTAGTTGACAGGCCTGCTGTTCTTATTCATTTTGAAGGGGTCAGTGACAAACCTTTTTCCACAGGAGTCGATCAAAGCAATGGACTTGCTCTCTACAAACGCTTTTTGTTTTAGCACCATAAGTTTTGCAAGATTTTATATGACTTAAAACTATTGGCGCAATTTGAAAGATCAGATTCGAAGTTTTAGAAACAGTTTTGAACTATGCAAAGTTTGGACTGTTTCAAACGGAACGTTGAATGCTTACAACTTCTTCGTAGCTTTAACACCAGTAATTTTGAAATCCTTCCACGGTATTGCAATACTTATACAGTATACCCTCGATATCTCGAAAACTTTGTTATGCCGAAATAATATTTCTCTCCTCGATATTATACATCCACCTAATAAGAATTGGAATGACTATGTCGAAGAGTTTCTTCTCAAAACCTTGTTATGTCGAAGATTTTTTTCGAAATAGGAAATGAATTTTTTCGAAAAAGTCACAATGTTTTATTATTAACTAATTCTTTTCTATTTAATGCATAATTATTTTGGTCTTACTTTTAAAAATGAAATTATCATTGCTGTCTTTGGACTTATAGTCAGTTATTATTACATAAATATTTATTAGTATAAGAATGCTTTTTTTAATTATTGTACGTAATATTGAAGCAAATAATCGGATTTTAGCTTCTTACTCTCTTTTTAGTCGATGCAAATTTCGCATGGTTAAAAAAAGGAATCATTTCTAAAAGCTTCAAGCATGATAGATATTTCAAATTGTGCGATAATTTTTTCCACATAAAATTTGTCGAAACACTTGCTGCTGAAAGAAAAATTGCTTACATAGAATTGGCATAGAAGTCTTTCCATTATTTTGAGCAACCACTGCATATTAAAACAGTATTCGAACAATAAAATATTCGTACAATTTTAATCGCTTCAAATAAAATAGACACATAATTTTTTTTATATCTAAAACAGAAATATCTACTCTTTTTATAAAGCAATAACTATTCGACATGAAAATTAATGCAAAAAATAAATATATTCAATTTTCTCCCAAATTTCTGTTTAATATCTATCCCAAACTATATAATCGAAATCTGAACGATTTTTGAAATCGGTGCATCCCTTTCACGCACATTCCAAATTTAAGAAAACTAGCTTTAACGGTTTTGGAGTTATAAGAGATACGCTCTTCATTATATTATTTTATTCGATTTAAATAAAATCATGATTTTACATTATTTATTGTGAACAGATCGTTCATTATAATTTATAACAATAAAAAGTAAACAAATTTTTTTTGCACATTTCATGAGTTGATACAATAAATTAAAATTGTGCAATAATAATGTTGTTTTCGTTGTGCATTCTTGTAAAAAATTATTTTCTAATAAACCTTTTCCAAAAAAAATGGCTACTTTTAAAAAAGATATATTCTAAAACATCATCACTTCTTTTCAACCCACGTGTTTTAAGATAAAATAAGCAAGTTTAAATGTATTAACTCTTTTCACCATCAACTACTCTTAGACGATTCCGTTGCTGTTGACAAATAAAAAATCTGGTATAAAAAAAAAGAAAAAAGCGGAATTTGCAGCCGCCTTGTTTGACTGTGAATCGTAATAGTGGTGTGCACACAAGTTGAAGTAACTAGGACACATTTAAAAGTTATATTGGCACAGTTTTCGACTGGGAAATAAACATTTCTGATGTGTCATCGGATGTTGTCAACTTTGTCAAAAAGGTAAATTCTGAGAGGCGGAAGTATTTACTCGCACCTCATAAAATGCTTTAAAAAAGGAATCTTAAAGATATTTTTGTGGTGCGAAGGGGTTTCATTTAAGCAAAGAATAAATACAGTTTTTAGCTTTGGTTTGGAACTAGGATTAGTCACGTGTTTTTACTTAGGCTTGTCACAAAAAAGCAATCCATGAAACAACGTTACGAAAACAACAAAGTAGAAAGTTTGAGACCATTAATACTATTTACCATTTCTTTGCGTATTTCACCTATTCAAATAAGTCGCATTTTAGTATTTTTATTTCTCAAGAGCTATTCGATAGATTCCTTTCAAATTTGGGATTTTATGTTTAAAATTACGTAAGTTGGTTTCTCAAGTATTTTATTCAAGATTCAAACATCTTTTAATCATCAGAAATTTAAATAACAAAAAAAAAATAATAATAAAACTTCTTTGCTTGGATTTTTATTTTATTTTTTTGTGTAAACGAGTTTTCTAATTGCGAGATCCACTTCATTGAATCTGAAGGTATGGCAAAATACACAAACAATTAATTATTTAACAATTTGTGTGGGGCAAAATTTTCGACATTTGTTCTACCAGTATCCTGTGGGACGCTATTTCTCAGAATTCGGCGACATCCCCCCATATTTTTAGTGTCAGGAATCTACATCAGTTGAATAAAAACACTATGCATAGGATAAAAACGCTATCTATAGTATAAAAACGTATCTATAATATGTTTAAAACGCTATCTATAGTACAGTTTGCACAAACTTCTCAGCATATTAAATGTTAGATCCCAGAACCATTAAAATTGGATAGCTCATGAAAAGTTGATCGTTTAATCAAATGTTATTTAGCATATTTTGTCTGCGCTCTGTGCATATTTGTACAGCCCGTTTAAAGATTTAAAGTTAGATCTTAGGACCATTAAAATAGAATTTAAGCGCATGAAAAGCTGATCTTTAAATCAAACGTTACTCAACATATTTTGTTTTTTTAGTTGCTCGCTGTTTTACAAATTTGTTTTATAACAAGCACATATTGCTTTCTGTTACGTACCACTTTAGCTACAAAAAGCACACAGGTCTCAATTCGTATCGATTGATAAATATTAATATTATGAATGCATCATAATCAATATTTATCTGGGCGCCTGGGGCAGTTAGCGGCCTTTAATCCATTATAATCATCATCAACAGCATTTATCTGGGTGCCTGGGGCCGTTAGCGGCCTTTTTCCCATTCGTCTTGAATTTTGATCTTTGGGGTGGAATCCATTATAATAATGTGTCCTTTTAAATTATGTTATTAGAAGAAAGAAAGAAAAAAGTGGTAGCACAAGTATTTCAACATTAGGATTGATTATACAGATGCACAATATTTTTGTCGACTTTAATAAATTAATCACATATGAAGTTAGGGCAAAGTATTTTTTTAAAGCTAGGAGTAGCAGGGTAACTGAAAGAAATATCTTCTTTCATACATGTGCTTTTATATGCACCACTTATTTTGCAGGTAGTTAATACTATAACTACAACTGCTATATTTTTGGGGGAGATTTACATACCTGCTAACTCTTCCGGATTTTCTGGAAGATTTTATTTTCATATTTAAAGTGGTAGTAAATATATACTATTTTTTCCTTTATAAACTTAATTTTCAAATGATTTTGATCACCACTATTCTTACAAAAATTAAGCACATATATTAATATGCGTTACTATTATAGTTGTCAACTTAAGTTTTCTCAAATACATGGGTGAAAGCCCTTATATAGCAAGACGGAAAAGAGAAAAACCTGGTACGTAAAACATTTCATTCCAGCTTTTTTTCGAAAAATATGAAATATCTGTAACCATCAAGATTTCTTTTATAATTCTGGCATATATATAAAACTGCTTCTTTTCCAAGATAAAGTAGATATTCTTGAAAAATTTAAAAAAAGAATAAGTAAACTCCTCCCCAAAACTAACTATAACTGAAATGGTTTTACTACCAGCCTTTCCTCTTTTCCGTCTCGCTTTCACCCCTGCTCAAATACAACGTATTTGTTTGCTTAAAATTGAAGTTTTAATTCCATTTTAATACCACTGGGAAAAATGATAATGGAAGGGATTAAAAGTTGGCAGGT
>NC_092209.1:7480069-7506285 GCF_043381705.1 Parasteatoda tepidariorum
GTGGACCTTATCTACTTATGCATAATTACTTATTATTTAATAATAAGGTATTTAAATTTCAATATTAATATATTTTTCATAAAACTATTGTTACACAATGTACTATTACTTTAATAAATGTTTAAAATCATAAAATAAATGTACAAACACAGTATCTAATATAGTTTTATTTTAATTAACAGAAAATTACTTTTGCGGGGGTCGATGGAGATTTCAAAAATTATGTAGGGGTCGATGATCAAAAAAGTTTGGCGACCCCTGGCCTAACACATTAGCATAGAATTAGAAAACCGTTATAAGCTTGTTAAATGTTTTGATTTCATTAATTTCTCTGTTACTTCTCACGCTTTGTTTTCCGCCCACTCATTTGAATGCGGAAGGCAAAGAAAGAGAACCTTCCCATTAAATTTAATCATTTAATAGCCTTCACTTTCCTTAGTCAAAAGTGTGGACCATTTTCCAAATTTGTAATTTGATATTGTGTATTTATAATAAAAATTAAGATTAATTACGATTAATTTTTACCTTAGAGCTCCAAATAAATTAAAAAAATAAAGCATTTTTATTTATTACAATTTCATTTTTTATTAACCAGTTTATGGTCTTTGTTAAATAATTGCTTCCCTACGATATATCCATCAACATTCGACTTCTTGAACTAATGATAAATACATCCACTACATCAATCAATTTCCTCTTTAACTTATGGTAATTCTTCAAACCTCTTTAACAAATAGTAATTTCTTCAAGCACCAAATATATTTCAGGATAAGTGTGGTTTTATCAAAATTTCATATTTTAAAAAAAAATATGCGTGCAAATGTTAAACACTTAAAAGAGTTATTTTGTTGTCTAGAGTCATTTTACTCGATTCTCTTGATAAAAAATCAGTTACGAAATTAGGTATCGTTTCCAAGTTTTATTACGCTGCTATTGAATTGCCGATTTTATTAAGGCAATAACAATATTGTCTACGTAAGTAGTTTTTTTTCTCTCCAGCCACAGGATGATCGACAATGGATGCAAGGAGGGAAACATAAAAGTGAGTTATTATTTCTTAAAGTAGATTTATTGGGCAATTTTTCGAGGCTAGATTTCTCAGGACATGATGAGGGAAAACAATTTATTATGTCTATGGTAGAAATTTTTTCATAGTAGTCTTACACGAATAAATAAATAATATTAAAAAATAAAAGATTAAGCAATAGTTTTTCATTTTTCATTTAGAATATGTAAAAAGAAGGAGAAAAAAATAAGCCCCTTGATTAACTTTTGATCAAATGATCGTTTTTTCACGTATTAAGATTCACTCTTAACAATTTCTCAAATATGAGCTGTGGTTGCTCAGGGGATAAAGCGTTCACCTTCCAACAAGGGGAACTGGGTTCGAATCCCGGCGATGGTTTGTCGATACGAATTCCACAACCGGCTTGCACCAACTACATTGCTGACGTAAAATATCCTACTGGAAGAGACGGATCATGGGTTAGAGTCCCTTTGTTCTCAGTCTGGGAGGTTTTCGTGGTTTTCCTCTCCATGTAATGCAAATGCGGGTTAGTTTCATTAAAATGACCTCTCCACGAAGGCAAATTTCTAGAGTAAACTACAGAGAAGTGCCGACACATAGTGTTCCTTCGGTTGAATTTAAAAAACTCCTGATGCGAAAAACCAATTCAAACAGGTAGTAGCTTTGTAGATAAGTAAAGAGGTGCAGTGAAGGGTTAAGGTCAACCCTTTAAAAAGTTTGGGTTTGCACAAAATTCCAGAAAATCCAATCACTAGAATAAAAGTTATTCGGAATGATGTTTTTTCCCCTGTCCACTGTCTAGATATACACGATCGACTAAATTGTGAGATTTTTAACATTTCTCATTTAAACAATATTAACCATTTGAATTATTAACTCTAAAGTTACATAGTGAAAATTGTAATTTGAAACTCATTCATAAGCATTGTAAATATTTAAAGCAAATATTGTTACAGAAGTTGGGTAAAATACCACATTGCAAACTTCATTTATGAAAGATGAGAATGAATGCGAAGGTAAATACAGCCGGCCGATTGCGTTTCGAATTTTCAGTAACATAAGTTAATTAAACATTCACATCAATAATCATGAAGTTAAACCGGAGATGCGATATAAAACGATAAATGTGATATATACTCTAACCAGTGACCACAGCACCCTATAAAAAATTAAAAAAATACTATAATTTTTTTTAGAGAGGACAAAATATGCAAGTGTATGCTCTCGCTCTGTTTTGAAATCTAAACAATGTATGTTTAGTTTTTTGAATTCAATAAGGCGACATATATTTCAAATATCACTGAGGAACAATTCTTTATTTTTTCTAGTTTACGAGATTTTTCCGCGTCGCTAATTTCAATTCTTCAATCGGTTTCTTTTGACCAGCCAATGTTTTTATGCAATTAAACAATATATGCCTGATCAAAATTTTTTAAAATTCACTTGAATATATACTAACAAGGGAAACTAGGGAAGTGTGACTCGCCAATTTTGAAATCAACTAGTGGGATGTATGCCTCATGAGGAATAATTTTGGGGGGCAACATTCGTTTCGGCCCATAGAAGGTCCTGTGAGAGATAAAAAATAATTCAATATATAGAAAAATCGNCTGTTTCGAAATCTAAACAATGTATGTTTAGTTTTTTGAATTCAATAAGGGGAGATAAATTTCAAATATCACTGAGGAACAAATCTTTTTTTATTCTAGTTCATGATATTTTTGAAAGAATCTGATATTTCCGCGTCGCTAATTTCAATTCCTCAATCGGTTTCTTTTGACCAGCCGCTGTTTTTATGCAATTAAACAATATACTCCTGATCAAAAATTTTTAAAATTCACTCGAATATATACTAAGTGTCCCACTTCTCTGTTTCGTTGCAAGTAGTAGGAAGAAGGTGAAAATCTATTTCAGTTTACTGTGAGATATCTTATAGTCATATATTTTTCACCTTAAGTGCTAGTTTCAAAGGAGCAGACAAATGCATTTGTATGTCTATAAACCTATACTTTTTTTAAAAACTTGCAGTTTCAGACACAAAAAATAAACTAAACTAAAAAAATAATTTTGAAAAAAATCTGTAGTTTTTCGAATATAACTAATTTCAGATTTGAAATCCTCATACCCGAATAGTTCCCAGATTGCTGCTCCCCCCGATGTTTTGGGGGGCAGAAATCCGAATCCGTCGAAAATTAGATATTTTTATTCAGAGAAAGTACGTTTGTGTGTCTGATTTCGTAACTTGAAATATAGTCTGCTCTAATTATTAAGCATATTTCAGGTCCCCCCTTTCGAACCTTTAAGAATGAGTTCCAGAACGTAAAGATCCCATCATTAAATCAAAAGTTATTAAGGGTACTCCATTTTTTATTTTGCACACTCTGTACATATACTTTCTTCAATTTTCGGAAGTGTATTAAAACCGTACAATTAAGGTGGTGGTTACAAATTTTATTATTTGTTTGAGTTCAACTATTAAATTTGATTGAATGCGTAATTTTATAAGGGTAAGATAAATGGCCTTTAGTGAGGAAATATATTCGATAGGGAGTCATCAATCAGGAGAGAGAGAGGATAAAAGAACAACCGAAGAAGAAATATTATCCAGTATCAAAGAAAGAAGCTAAGTGCACAGATAAATATTTGTCTCCCTCTTCTTTGTTTCATTTGGGAGAAAATGAAAACGCTTCTTTAATAGCCAGAAACAGGAATGCGTGAGGTATATTATGACCTATATTTTTGTCTGTGACTTTCCTTTTCTCTGTGTAGGGCTGCCAACTAATAGGATGTTTGCAAAATATCATATAGAATGATAGACAATTAAAACTGAAGGTTTTCAGAACAGTTGGTCATTTTGCTAACATTTTAAAAGCCTCATCGCTAAATAGAGTGGAATTACATACATTTGCAGGCTTATGTTTTCAATTTAGGCTTATAAACCTTTGTCAAATAAAAGGAAAGATAGCACAATGCAAAGAAGAACTTTTAAACTCCAGGGTAACAGCGGGATTCGAACTCGCTACCTGCAAGCTTTGTACAGCGTTTGGTGGGCGATACCACTCTGCCAGGGAAGCCCCACAACAAAATAGTCCGAGTATTGCGCTTTAGCTGGCCACCTGGACGCAAACCTGCCCAATATGCCAAAAACGTAGCAATACATTTGCAATTTTAACAATCATTTATGTTATTATGTGCGGTATTTGTACAGAGTTTCGTGAACCTAGTTTACATATTTATGGATATAGGGGCATTTTTATAAAAATTAATTTGCAATTTCAGTTGTGGGGGTGACTAGGGAGCGGGGGTTGGTGTAAAAGTAAAAAATAAAAAAATACAGTGCGAACAAAGTTTAAACAATTTGATTACAGGTATATTTTGAATTTCGAAATATTAAAATCAAATTAAATCAATATATCAATTAATAATCAATCAATAAATTATATTAAAATATCATATAGCTTAACATCATGATGCACCTCAGGGTTTCCTCAGGAAAAATGCTGTTTAGTGGTGTCATCTATGATAAATACATTTAATTATAATCTAGTCTATCCATTATTACTAGAACGGATCTCATACGGGCATTCGAAATAAAATAACGCGAGATACAAGATTGCCCATGGCCATTTGCAAATCAAATTTGCTGGTAAGTTTCGCGCGTGACAGACACGTTCAAATGCGTTAAGGGGTTAAAATTAATATTTTAATTCTAATAGTCAAGATTTCTCTCCAAAATCGTTATAATAAAAATTTAACCAGCTTAGCAGCCACTTAAATACTTTAATTTTCACCACCATCCATAACATAACTTTTTACATGTGTTTGAGTTTTTGAATTATTGTGGTGATATGGAATATTTTATGGTAACAATTTAAAAACGTGAAATACATATTATGTCAAAAATTTATATACCATTATAATAATTTTGGGGGTCCATTGGATGCATTGCAAATGGTTTCATATAGTAATGGCATACTTATTGAAAATTCTATAGCTTTGAATTTTATTCTCATGTTTTTGTCCGCTTGTTCTTTACTTTATTACTATGTTTTTGTATAACATTAAGAAAATTAAAATAATATACATGTAAGGACTTTTCAGGTAAATACTTGTTTTCAATGTAGGGGAAATATCGATTGGTAAATAAACAATTGGGGAAATTAACATAAATTGTGCGCATTCACTTATTAATAAGCATTTTAGTTTAATACATTAAGCATTGATTTTAAGCCTGCATTTGGAATGAACTGCATATTAACAATTTTGAAGCATCTAATGCTCTTAAATATTAGGTTTACCATGCATGCGTGCTGGAACAAACTGATGAAAACTACTCAGTTTAAATTTATTAGATGAGATTTTAAATTGTGCACAAATAGCATTGCAAAATAGATTAAGAGATTGGTTGCGAGGCAAAAGAGATCTTGAAAAGAGATTATGTCATATACACATAACATAAAATAAATTAAATGCTATTTTAAAATAAAAAATAGTGCAATTTATAATGCAAATCATGACTTATGAATGTACACGTTTTAAATTCAGATTTATTTCAGATAGCAAATAAAAAAATTAAAAATAAATAATAAAATAAAACACACGCACACATAGACAGCAATTCTTTACTTAATTTATATATATATTTAAAATCTACGTCGGATACTCAAACTGAGTTGAAATTGCTCATGAAAAATTAATAAAATCGATATTGTTCAAGATACAACTTATTTTAATTCTTCAGTAAGTTTCTCAGTGTATCTCTTGTCATTTTGAATTTTAGAGAGAGAAGAATCAAAGTTATCTTATTTTAGGAAGTCAAGCATAAGTTCATTAAATTAGAAATGCGCTGAATCGCCTTTATTATTTTGTGAAAACATTCCAATTTTTATTTAAGTTCACTTGACGTCAAGTTTAATTAGTTAATCAACTCACACATAACCCTATTATTATTTATAACACCCTAATAATTAAACCAACCCAATAAACATAAAAAAAATTAAAACAATTTTAATATTTACAGAAATTGTTCTTGCTAAGAGCTAAACTATTTAAGAAAAATATATTATTTCAGCATAATTAATATTTGAATCAAAATGTTAAGCTATTATTAATCGAAGAAATGTATATAGATAAATATATGAATATTATGTGTATCATTATTATAAAAGGGAAAATATTGAAGTTGGACAAAAATATGGAAACATTTCTGCACTCACTCAATTTAAACAATCTTTCTTTCAGCAGAAAATCTTTTGGAAGATTTAATATGATTAGACTGTTAGCACAACTTGAAAGATTACGCTTGAAGCTCTTGGAAATTGTGTTCTTTTTTTTCCCATGCAAAATTCGGATAGACCAAAATGTGGAGAGGAATTTAATAATTTTTTCTTAGCTTCGTTTCAAAATTATGAACTGAACTGAACTGTATTAAATACCTGGGCACCTGAGGCCGCTTGCGTCCCTTTTCCCATCCATGAATAAATCGAGCAATCTTTTGAGTTTTAGTGACATGTTTAGTTTACAGAGTAGTACCAGGAGATTTTCGCAATTATGCTACTGCATAGCGAAATTTATATAAAAATGCTATTAAAATTATACTGGTATTAGAAAAGCAAAAAAAAAAGCTTTTATCTTCCTACGCTCATTTTGGTCGATGCAAATTTTGCATAGGTAAAAAAGAGACACCATTTCTATAAGCTTCAAACATGATTTTTCAAACAATGACAATAGTCTTACCATGTTTCCCATAACATTTGGTGCAAAAAGAAAGAATGTGTATATGGAGTTAGTATAGAAATGTTCCCATATTTTTTTCTAACTTTTGTATTGAACTGTTTTTTAATAAAACGCCAACAATACCATACATTTTTTTTCAAAAGACACTGATTTTTGTTATACTTCGTGAAATATATAATGGATAAACAAGTTATTTTTTTTACCATAGTACATAAAAAACAGAAATATCCATATATTGTCTGAAATTTCGGAACTGATATCTTGTTAGAGCAGTTGTCAAAATTAGAAAATTTCTGAATATTTTAAGCCTAAATGCTCCGTCAATAAAAGTAATTTTTGTATCACAAGTGTTGTGTTTATACAACGGTTATCTAGAGAGGATTGAACTCCCATTCTATCCTGGCTATTCATTTCTATTTCAATATTATTTTTTATTCCCTCTCATTAACCTAATTGCAGCACTATACAAAACCATTTAGAAACAAAGGAGAAGAAAAATAATTTAGCTCGTAGCTGAAATGTTTTGTTACATCCATTTCAAACTTATTGAGTTACTAATTATTACACACATAGGCAGGCAGGCACACGTGCACGGTACAAAGTCTGCTTTTTAACCCATGTCAAGCTGAAGATACACAAGTTCTGCTCCGCTTTCCGCAACAAAAAAAGTTATTAATTAGTAAAACGTTCGACTAAAGCTGCAGAATTTTACAAACACTTTAAGAGCCCACATCGTAATTAGTATTAAGTGGGATTTTATTGAATTATGTATCAGTTGTGGTAAGCTAAAGCAGGCCTGCCTACTACTACGCTTTTTGTAAAATATTTCATAGAGTGGTAGACATTTAAACCCAAACTTTTCAGAATTTTGGTAAATTGGAAGCATTTTAAATGGTCCATCAAGCGAGAGCTGGATTTATTGGAATTACATACATTTGCTGGCTCGTGTGCTCAAATTTAGGCTTATAAACCTTTGTCAAATAGAAGGGCAGATAGCACAATAAGAAGGACAACATAAAGATACATCCGGGTTCGAACCCGCTACCTCCATACTTTGCACTGTGTTTGGCGGGTGATACCGCTCAGTCATAGAGAGCTGGAACAAAGTGATGTTGCATATGAACTTTTAAATCATTTATATATAGTGGTGGGGAAAATAAATTTAAATGAATAAAAAATAATACATTAAAACATAAACATACCTACCACTAGAATAAATTTTAACAAATAGCGTAGAAAGTTGGCAGCCCTGCTAAAGGAACGACACACCAAAATCATTAAATCTTAAATCGTACACTGAAAGATCAATTTTGGTACCACTGAAAATTATTTTCTGACAAGCTAACAACGCTGCAAGTTAGCGAACGATGTCAGAAAGGTGCACCCAGAATTGCGGCGCGATTTGAACCTGCAACCTGATCAATACAGAGTGCTAGGCAGATAAGCGTGATCTCTCAGCCAGGTAAGCTCATACTTGCTGTTAGAATTACATACGAGACAAAAACAAACGATAAATTAACTTACTTACAATTTGAATGCATTATGCCTCATCAATTACATTCGGTTATAAATAGCGTTATATTATATTCTCGTTCAACAATGAGTTAAAAAATGCTTGTAAGATAAAAAGAATAAAATATTTTAAAGACTAGTTAACAATTATTATATTTTTTTACAAGTTTTCCGCCAATCTTGCTCCTATGTGGGATGCCTACTTTAGAATTCACCACTTGCGGTTGTTTTTTGAAGGCTTCCTCGTCATATTAAATGATGATTTTTTGCGAATAATATGTCATTTTCATAACTGTTGTGAGTTTGCAACAGTCACTTTCATGACTGTTAGAACATGTTTAGCCAATCTAAAGCAAGCTCTGAATATGGCGCAAAACGTAGGCATGGCGAAAAGATCGAAAAATGTCGCCAAATTGGAGATATTTAAAAAGTTTAATAACTTTTAAAATATTTAAGTTATCGTTCGTTCAAAAGCCCGGATAATTCTTCATGACCAGATGGTATATATATATATATAGTATAAAATCATCATTTTACCTCAAATGTAAGACACTTAAACTGTGGCTTTTTTTATTTTCCTCGGCAACAGGGACTCGAAAAACCATGTAAGCGCTTTTGACTTGCTTACGCGTCGTCCCAAATCACTATTGCGGTGCGTATAACGTATGTACTCGGCTGCGATTACAACTGACTATCAAAATTCGAAATTTCAATAAAACAGAATAAGAATATTATTTGGAGGTATGTATCTTTTTATATTAATAATAGAACAGCTCAGTATTTTATATTGCGGTGCGATGAAAAGCATAGCATCCCGAAATTAATGGCATAAGTTGAAGGCGTACGGAGAAATTAGTAGGGTCAATACTGTCCAGTAACTCTACGAGTCATTGAAGTTCTCGAATTGAAACCGAAGCATTCGGTTCTCTTCCTTGCTTTTGAAGTTGGACTGAAAATAAGACGGCAAAGAAGAGACTGATAGCAAAACCATTTTAATTTAAAGTCGTTTTTTTATTAGTAAAAGAAGCTATTACCATTTTTAGTTATAAGCTATTCATTTCAATTTACTTTATCTTGGGAAAAACACAATCCAAGAAATGTTAAAAAAAATGTTGATATAAGTTTTACGAATAATTTATAACAGGATCATTTTCCCTGCATTGGATGAGCATATGTTACTGCGAACGACAGAAATGGGTTGTTGACTTCCACCGGTGAATGTAGACGATCTTATAGACAATTTGCCAAATGTTCGAAATATATACTAGTATGTATATACTAGTATATATACTAGTATATATACTAGTAAATATATACTAGTATATATGACATTCTCTTGATTTCTGTCATTCATGGTAACGTCTTTGACAAATTTTATTTCCGTACCCTATATGGGATATCTAGAATTACATTCCGCGTGTAACTGGTTAAGACGCTTAACCAAATTATCGGAAAATATTAATGCTATGTCCGAATGCAGAATCTCTACCGTTGACGAAAATCTGAAACAAAAATCTCTTTTAGTGGTTCTGTTAATCCCAACTTCTTCTTAAAAACTAATCCTTATCCTCAAATATCTGATTCTACAATTATGAAGAATAGAGTCACAGACAAGGTAGTTGCCGGACTATCTATCAGTTATATAACTTTTTCACTGTCATTGACAATTTTTCTTTTCAATCTCGTGCAAATATGTAAATAGTTGTATAGATTTTCTCTATTATTTTATATTTTATTAGACCAGCGTGAATGTTAACATTATTCTGACCCCAGTAAATATTATTATATTCTAATCAAGCTTAATCTCGATTGTGTTTAATTTCCTATCGATTTCATCATATGTGCAACAGACTGGTTTCCCACTCATGACTTTAATGTTTGGTGCTGGGCAACCCCTCTTCCCCTAATTCTACTCCCACTTCACACATTCCTCCATTCTATGTCTCAAAAATCCCGCAAACAAGTTAATGTCGATTCACGGCGGCGAAATGGGATTTGAATTAGGTTCTAGGAATTATGAAGAATCGTAGTTTAATAATAGTGAAACTACAACCACTATTATTTTTAAATTATAAGTGTTATATAACTTATCATTTGCACTCTCGCTAAAATATTCATTATAGCGTAATCAGTTTTGTATACAGCCTCCAATTATTACAAGTGGTGACTATGACTTAAATAAAGTTAGATTTTAATTAAAGTTAGACGTTTTCATCATATGTGCAACAGACTGGTTTCCCACTCATGACTTGACTGTTTGGTGCTGGGCAGCCCCTCTTCCCTTAATTCTATTCCCACTTCACACATTCCCCCACTATATGTCTCAAAAATCCGACAAACAAGTTAATGTCGATTCACGGCGGCGAAATGGGATTTGAATTAGGTTCTAGGAATTATGAAGAATCGTAGTTTAATAATAGTGAAACTACAACCACTATTATTTTTAAATTATAAGTGTTATATAACTTATCATTTGCACTCTCGCTAAAATATTCATTATAGCGTAATCAGTTTTGTATACAGCCTCCAATTATTACAAGTGGTGACTATGACTTAAATAAAGTTAGATTTTAATTAAAGTTAGACGATTTCCTCATATGTGCAACAGACTGGTTTCCCACTCATGACTTTAATGTTTGGTGCTGGGCAGCCCCTCTTCCCCTAATTCTACTCCCACTTCACACATTCCCCCATTTTATGTCTCAAAAATCCCACAAACAAGTTAATGTCGATTCACGGCGGCGCACTGGGATTTGAATTATGTTTTATTCTTATTTTATTATTATTTTAATTTTATTTTAGATTTATAATTTTTAAATTAAAATTCCTTCAAAATTCATCAAATAAAAAACTTCTCGAACTTATCAAATGAAGTTGGGTACCTAAGCCAAACATCGTGTCCATAACGCAGTGTGTCGTAATCGTATCCATAACGACCAACTTTTTCCGCTTTTTTTTTAAATATTTATTCTAGTGGTAGCTATGTTTATGTTTCAATGTATTATTTTTTTAGTCATTCAAACGATTTTTCCACACCACTACATATAAATGATGTGAAATTTCAGGCACAACGCAATTTTGTTTCATCTCCTTAGTGGGGCCTCTCTGGCAGAGCGATATCGCCCGCCAAACACTGCACAAAGCGTGGAGGTAGCGGGTTCGAATCCCACTGTTAGCCTGGATATATCTTCGTGATGTTCTTCTCTATATTATGCTATCTATTCTTCTATTTGACAAAGGTTTATAAACCTAAATTGAGCACACAAGCCAGAAAATGTATCTTATTCCAATAAAGCAATCCCGCTCTCTCCTGCAGAGGCTTTTTAAAATGTTAGCAAAATTACCAAAAATTTTGAAAACTGGTTTTAAAATGTCTATCATTCTGTAAAAAAATATTTGAATAAAGCGTAGTATTTGACAGGCAGTTGCCTTTTACTGGGTTCAAATGGTTGACTATAAAAGCAAAAAGCGCTAACTAATAAAATTCAAATTTTTGCAAAAATAAATTAGAATCAGCAACTTTTTTTTCTTCCTATAAACCAGTTTTGCCAACAACTCCGCTTACTCGAAAAGTTTGAATATGTAACGATTTAAATAGTTAAAGTTGCAGAACAAGAATAATTGTGCCTACTCAAGAATAATTATGCCTCATTGTAACTAAGTTAAATTTCACGCGATACTTTGAATTTTCGATACGTTATGGCGGAAAAATTGCTTAAAATTAAAAATACGGAAGTAAAAATAAATTAAATATCGTTTTCACTTGAAAATATACTTTTATAAAGTGAAACAAGTTGGAATCTATGATTAATAAGTGAAAGAGACGGAAGGTGAATACAGAGTCCCTTCACTCTTTCATCGATGATAGCGCCCGTAGAGGCAGCTAGGATAACAACGGTATAAGAAGTGACAGTGAATATTTTTGTTTTAAATGTCCATAATTTGTCCAAAGTAAGAACTACCCTAGCCATTCGTCTGGACCTGTGATGGTAACTACGGTAACGAGGTATAACTATTTCAAGTAGGCGGGGTAATTGTTTACAACAGGTTTCGGCTCGGTTCAGCAAGAGAAAGATAATTTTTTCTTCGATCTACTGAGAGTGAAGAGAAACTACCCTCCCTTAAATGCGATATTCTTGTTCCCATAGCAGCAGACGGCCTCAGGCTTTGTCGAGGGGGGAGTTTTTACCATAGACAAACTATAAGTTATACTAGTAATCACGGTTGAAATTAAAGGCAGGGAAGCCAACTACTACTCACTTTTCAAGAAGAGTGAAATATAGTAAAGAACCGAAGCTTTCAAAATTTTCGATCATTTTGCCAATATTTTGAAAGCCTTACCCCCGTTGGATCTGGAATAAAGTGACTTTGCATATGAAATTTTAGATAATTTATATGTAGTGGTGTGGAAAATAAATTCAAATGAATAAAAAATAATGTATTAAAACTTATACTTGGGTACCACTAGAATAAATTTACAAAAAGCAAAGGAGGTTATCAGACCTGTAAAGGTATAATAAATAAATAACAATTGAGTTTCTTCCACTTCTTACATTTTTAGTCGCCAGTGGCATCCCGGTTTTTATAACATTATAAAAGATGAAGAAAAGTTCTTAGCACGCTGAATGCCGCGCTAATTTCACATAGCTTGCCCGTCTGGCCAAACGGTAAATAACTACAAACTCAATCTGCAAATTTTGAAGATTTTTCCAGTTTTTTAAGAGGTTTAGCATGACTTAACTGACAAAATTGGTGAATAATACAAGCCTACGAATTGTTTAGAAATAGTGGTGGATAAAAATCTACTAAATTGAATTTATTAAATTAAGAATTCTGTTTTTGTTCTTTATTTTTAAGCATTGTGCGNGAACTTTTAGATAATTTATATGTAGTGGTGTGGAAAATAAATTCAAATGAATAAAAAATAATATATTAAAACTTATACTTGGGTACCACTAGAATAAATTTTACAAAAAGCGAAGGAAGTTATCAGACCTGTAAAGGTATAATAAATAAACAACAATTGAGTTTCTTCCACTTCTTACATTTTTAGTCGCCAGTGGTATCCCGGTTTTTATAACATTATAAAAGATGAAGTTAAAAAAAGTTCTTAACACGTTGAATGCCACGCTAATTTCACATGGCTTGCCCGTCTGGCCAAACGGTAAATAACTACAAACTAAATTTGCAAACTTGAAGATTTTTCTAGTTTTTTAAAAGGTTTAGCATGACATAACTGAAAAAAGGGGTGAATTATATAAGCCTACGAATTGTTTAGAAATAGTGGCGGATAAAAATCTACTAATTTGAATTTATTAAACCAAGAATCACAATTAATAAACTACCACTTGAAAATATTTATTCGCTGTCAGGAGCAAGTTGGCATCTCCGTACTGTATATAAATAAATCTATTTTTGTGTGTTCTATATTGCATTCATTTCTTCAAACAATTTTAGTCACGATAATAATATTAAAAAAAATTAAACATTTACTCGAATTATGTGTTTTTAATAATTATGGCTTCGCCGGTCACCGGTGACCCCCTTGGCGCTACAAACAGACTGAGTGCCGGTGACTCCCATGGCATTCAACGTGTTAATGAAATTCGCACCCGCTCTGACTAGCACTCGCATCACGGTGCTGGCTTAAAATATCCTCAATGGCAGACGGATCATCTGTTAGAGGCCCCCCTTGCCATTAGGCAAACCGTGGAAGATTTTCATGGTTTTCCTCTCCATGCTACGCAAATACAGGTTAGTTCCATTAAAAAATCCTCCACGAAGGCAAATTTCTTCTAATACTTGATAAAGAAGTTCCCTTGCCTTCTGGATTGGCTTCAAAATTACAAGGCTACGGAGTTGAACATTAGTAGTCTTAAATCCTAAATTGGGTTGGCTCTTCAACGACGATTATAATATAAAATAAAAAGTATTTAGGCCATCAAGTCGATTGCCTTCTATGACATTATTTCAGATGAAGAATTGCTGTCTGAGAAAATTTTATATCAATGTAAAAATGGAGACATTTTATCCTAAAATTTGGTTATTTCAGTAACCTCAGAAAATGGCTGCATTTGAAATAAAGGGCGAGAAAATTTTCGTGACTACTTGACGCCCGGGAAAAATTACTTTCAAACAATATATTCCCCTTTTTTATAATTACGATTGGATTGGTAATTTATTTAAAATTGCATTTCATATTACAACATAACAAATGAAAACTGAATAAAAATATATTTTTTTCAAAACGTTGAAATTGTGCAAAACCATTTCATATAAGAAAAGAATTGCACATCAATATCTTAAGAAAATATTCTAGAACTAGGGATATAGTTCAAACATAATACATTATTTTCAATTAACTTTCCTACTCAGTTAAAATTGTTTTTGAAATTTATGTTCTTCTTCAATTCTTTTCTTCATTGGTCGGTTGTAGCACAGGACAAGTAGTGAAACTACTGTAGTTGCTACTTTTTTTGTAGTTCATGGTGTAGTGTTCTTTTTTTTAAAAAAGAAGTGTAGTGTGTACTGCGATACAAAAATGAAAACAGTAGTTTGTAGCGATTCCTGGCAACCACTTTTTACGTTAACATAGTAAAGAAACAGGGATCTAGCGCAACTAATTTTTCGAATTTGATGGGTACAAATTGTCTGTCAAAGGACGCATTTTAAAATACTCCCGTGACTGTGTGTTAGCAAGAATTGCGTATTTAGAGTCACCTATAACTAATATTTAAAGGAGCCATTATGCGAATAATATATAATTTATCACTTTGATCACACATGTGAATGTAGACTCGTAAGACATTGATGTTATTTTAAAAGAAGTAAACATGTTTTAGATGTATTTCATTTCTTAGAGGAAATAAAAGAGCAATTATCACTTCACGAAATTACAAATATTTGTAAATCTTCTAGCATTTCTTTAATTAAATATTCGCTGTCGTGAGGGACATAAAAAGTTTAATTACTTTATTATCCCCTTAACTTGTTAATTCGAGCGCGTTAAACTGGCCAAACTGTACACACTCGAGATAATTCGAGCGGCGTTGTGTTTTATGCAGCAATAATTTTTCACACTCGAATATAATCGAGAATTGAAAATAACTGCGAAAGATAAGGAAAAAAAAATCGTTTCATTGATATATATATAATTTACATAGCTATAACATTTATTCAAGAATAAAATATACAGAGATGCCAACTTGCTCCGGACAGCAAATATATATTTTAAAGTGGTAGTTTATCAATTGTGATCAAATTCAATTTGGTAGATTTTTATCCACCACTATTTCTAAATATTTCGTAGGATTATATCCTTCACCACTTTATAGTATTTCAGACGGCACGAGCGGTGGAGTACCGGGACGGCCGGGTCGTCGTATTAACAGAGGATACTACTTGTACATATTGTAAACACTGTAAATAGTTTATTATATTTGCCTTTAATTTTTATCAGACTTGTACTTTAATATTTGTACATAAATTTCTTAATTATTCATTACTTATTTTTGCCAATTTTCATATCTTTATCCCCAACTAATTCTTATATGTTATCATGATTTGAACTGCATATGCAGATATCTCGAGCCGTTACTGCCTCGTACTCCTCCAAATTTCCCGTCCTCATTACTTCCAATGCCATTAGTCTCAGTCGCCCTAGGGCATAACACAGATCAGAGGTCTAGTGCCCGCTTGCGCGGGCAGGTACCTTGCCAAAATTACACGATCTAGCTAGTATTTCAGAGATGCCAACTTGCTCCGCTTTGTAAAATTTAAGTTATTTTTAGTTTAGTATTTTTCATTTTAAGTAATTTTTGCACCACTAAATATCAAAAATTTTAAGTATTATATCCAAATGAAACGTTAAACAATGGATATACTGGTTACTATTTTAAAAAGTAGGCGTAACTCTCCTTTTTCTAAGAATTTTACTATATAATTCGCTACCGCATAATGAAAGTAATTCTTTAGCAGTTTATTTGTGGGCGCAGTTATAATTGTTTGATTTATTTAATTCACCATTACTTTGTTCAAAATAAAACTATTTAGTTATACTTTGATCTAACATTGATTATATATATAATATAATATGCCTGCCAACTCTTCCGGATTTTCCGTAAGATTTTATTTTCATATTTAAAGTGGTAGCAATACTCAGGTTATTTCAATTAACTTTTTGAATTATAATGATAATTCTAAATGAGTTTGACCACCACTATATATAAATAATTACAATAAATATATCAAAGCATAATAATCTTCACCCAAGCGAATTTCAACGGGATCAAAATATAAATATGTTTTTCAGTCAGATAGTTTTTCGTTTATTGTTTTACAACCACTCTGAAAATCCATTCTCGGAACGAGTGAAAGTTGGCAGGTATGATATATGGTTAAACTAACAATAATTAAAGTAAAAGCAAAGTAAGTCTGTCAAATTAGCAACGACTACATTTAAGTTACCGTTTTTTATTTAATTACATCCTGATTCTGATTTTGTACGAATGCTTTTCTGAATCACCCGTCCCCAAGGGGTTAAGATGATCCTCGACTCGGGAGTATACCATTCACCAGATTACGCTAGTTCTCTAGTCGTTCCATAAGCCGCCAATTACTCAATCACACCTCCATATGCCTAACGCCAAAAGTCTTAGTCGCCCATGGGCAAAATAGATAGATGAAGACGTCAGATGCCCGCTTCGTTGGCAGGTACTTCGCAAAACAATATATCTAGTCAAGTCAAAGTACTTATGTCATGCTATACCTTTTAAAAAGCAAGCAAAAATAGTCAAACATTTGAAAAATTTACTATGCTGTTATTTTCCGTTTTTAAAATTATTTTGGCGTGTCCGGAGCAGTTGGCATCTCTGAATATAGCTTTTTTACATGGAACAAAAGCGCAGTATATCGAAATTGTCCACCAAAAGAAAAGAGAATGTTCTAAAGTCTGTTATTTTTACATTTAAAAAAAAAATTTTTTTTTTTTTGGCCGGTTTGTTTCAAAAAATTTGCTCTTTAAAGGGTTAATCATTTCACGAAATTGAAAGTATTTGATAATTTTCAAGCATTTCCTTAGTTAAATATTCTCTGTCGAGAGGGACATAAACAGTTGAATTACTTCATGAATCACATAAGAAACTAGCTCATGTAAACATGAATAAATATTTCTAAATAACCCTTCATGTTTGATAGAAGACAATTTTTATTCAAAAACTATTTTGAACTTAGGTGTAAATTAATTTCTTGAACAAAGATCGGTTCCGTTAGTGTAGTAGTGACTACATTTTAAAAGTCGTTAATGGTCACTACATTTAAAAAAGTTGTTGCAGTTGTAATTAACTACATTTGTAACAAATTAGTTGTAGTTGTAGTAAACCACAAAAATAATGTAGTTTTTCCGACCACTACTTTTATTAAACAGAGGCTCAAACACTTTCAAGTGATGAATTAAAAATGAAGTTCTTAATAATCGTCACAATACTCATTTTAGAGCAAATTTGCTCTGATACTTATTATAAATACTTTTCATAGGATCAACAAATTCGTTTCTAATCTTAATATATAGGATCAATTTATAATCTGCTGGAGTCGGAGCAGAGCCGGATTATACCTTTCGTAGGCCCTAGGCACAGAGCCGGATTATACCTTTCGTGGGCCCTAGGCATACCGACATACTGCCGATATTGCAGTTGATATCGATAATACCATTATGATTAGTTCGATTGATAACAATGTTAAAGATAAACTTGTGAATACTTTTCCTAATGTTCACATTGCATTAAGAATATATTTGTCGATTCTTGGATCAAATGCAGAAGGAGAAAGATCTTTCTCCAGATTAAAATTGATAAAAAATTATTTGCGTTCAACAATGAATCAAGATCGTTTGGCATCGCTCGCACTTATGTCTATTGAATACGACATTTTGCGTAGTTTGGAATTCGACAGCATAATACAAGATTTCGTTGAATCCAAAAATCGCAAAAAAGTAATATATTAGATCATAAGATTCTGCAAAATAATTTATTACCGAAAAATATTATATTTTTATTTGTATCTTCATAATTTTGTGCAAAATACACTTGTTGTTTTTAAAGCTAAATTATTTTTGTCAACAAATTTTTTTCTCCCAAGTTTTTCGTAGGCCCCTGAATTTCGTAGGCCCTAGGCACGTGCCTAGTATGCCTATAGGTTAATCCGGCCCTGAATCGGAGTCAAACAAATTTTTTCTACTCCGACAGCCTTGTAACAATTCCCTTCGTTATGTCAGCAAATATTTTTGAGTGGTAGCAAAACGCTGCGTTTTTTTTTTTTTTTTACTCGATTCTTGGTTTAGAAAATCAAATTTAAAGTTATTTCGCCCACTATCTGTGACTGCTAAAAACTCAAAAGTTCTTATAAAACCTCAATGATATTTCAGTTCTTTCACAGTGCTTTTAATAAATTCTAAAAAATTAAAAAATAACTAACAATCTTCGCGTTATTTGCTGTCTGATACTTTAAGTTATTTGCTGTCTGATACTTTATAACAACGATCCCCAGAAAGTGTTTAGCGGTACTCTAGAGTTCCGAAAGTTGGGATACCTTTAATCAATAATAATTATGTTAGTATTCAATCAATATTCCATAATTTATTTAATATTTTGGTTGCTTACACGACCTTATATGTGCAAAACACCAATAAGAAAGTAACAAAAATAAAAAACTAATAATAATATATTGAATGAATTGTGGAAAAGATACGCATTTATTAAAAAAGAAATTCAATAAGTATCTTTTATCGAGTTTTTAAATTCAAAACAAAATAACTAAAATCAAAAATAAAATTTACGCACTTTTAATACTTGATGATAAAGAAATTATTTAAAACTTTTGAAAGCGTTTAGGGATTGTGTTGAAGAAAACTAATAATAATAGTCTCGAGTATTCAGATTTCTTCTTGCAATCGTTGCCCAAATTTTAAAATTCGAAGCGCAAATTGTTCGTTTTTAATAATATATAATTATAGAGCGAAGTTAATTCATATGCATTTATTTTAAGAAACTCTTTCAAAAGCAGACAATTTATTTAGACCATCTACACAGTCAAGACTGTGGAGGAAACAAAATAACTAAAATTAAGAATAAAAAATTACGTTTTCTGATAACTATTCTTAACGTGTATAATAGTTCATTTTTTAAAACCATAATTCAACTTATTTCATTCATTTTCATCTATGTGGATACGCCAAGAATAAATTCATAATTTTAAATATTTTATTCTTCTCAATAAATTTTTCAAAATGAATTTTTTGTTATATATTCACAGCTGGTAAAGAAGTTTTTTTACAACATCGGAGTTCTAACAAAAGACAAATTATCCAACTATCATCGCGTTTATGATATTTGCTCTCTAATTCTTTGCCACAACGATTCCAAGATGTTTCACAAAATTCTAGGGTTCCAAAAGTTGGGACATTTTCTTATCATAAATTATGTTAGCATTCAATCAATAATCCCTAATTTATTTAATATTCCGGTATTGTATCTTATTTGTGCAAAACATCAACAAAAATCAATAATAATATATTAAATAAATTGTAAAAAGGATATGCGCTTATTAGAAAAATTAAGCAATTATTTCTCATCCAGTTTTTCAATTCAAAACAAAATAACTAAAGTCAAGAATGAAAAATTACGTTTCTCTGATAACTATCCATAACGCATATATGAGTTTTTCTTTTAAAAAAACAACCCTTAATACAGTTTATTTCATTTATTTTCAGCATATGGATACGCCAAAAACAAATTCATAATTTTAATATTTCATCCTTCACATTAAAATTTTTCAAAATACTTTTTTCCGTAAAATCACAGCTTTCAAAGTACTTTTTTGAAACATCAGGATTCCATCAAAAGAAGAATTAACTCTTCGCATTTCATTTATTTGCTCTCTAATACTTTATAACAACGATTCCCAGGAAGTGTCTCGCGTAACTCTAGGGCTCCGAAAGTCAATAATAATTACGTTAGTATTCAATCAATAATCCATAATTTATTTAATATTTGGATAGCTTACACGAACTTATGTGTGCAAAGCAGCAATAAAAAAATCTCAAAATTTAAAATAAAAAAACTAATAATAATATATTGAATAAATTGTGAAAATGTTATTCATTTATTTAAAAAAAACTATTTCTTATCACAATTTTCAATTCTAAACAAAATAACTAAAGTCAAGAATAAAAAATTACGCTTCTCTGATAACTATTCTTAACGTATTTAACAGTTCTTTTTTTAAAAAAAACCATAATTCAGCCAAGATACGCCAAGGATGTGGATACGCCAAGAACAAATTAATAATGTTAAATATTTCATTCTTCACATTAAATGTTTTCAAAATAATTTTTGTTTTGTTCGTATATTCACAAATGATAAAGAACTTTTTTTCTATAACATGAGGATTCCAGATACGAAAACAAAATTTGAGAAGCTGCTCGAATATTTAACCTTTTCGGGACGGGAGAGTCATAAATGTATTCGTTCGTAATAAGAATCAGGATGGTAAAAAATTAAAAACGGTATCTAAAGTACTAAGGCTCCTATACTACACTTCTCAAAAAAATTAGGGAAGCCATGTGCTCCCCTAATTTTTTTGAGCAGTGTACATATATATATATATACATATATATATATATACATTCGTAAGCTACGTGATTGAATTGTTGTACCTCCTTAAAAATATCTCAGAACGTTGTGAACAGGAAGGAGGTGCCCATGCAATTGTTTCAAATTTATTTTGAAATTAAATATTAGTATTGAAATTCCACTACTGTAATTAAAATTTTAAGTTTTATTTAGTATTTTTGCATGAATACAGTGAAGGAAAATAACTCGTCTCCAAGGATAAAATCACACCAGATAATAGAGGAGAATTCAGAACTTAATAAAAAGGTATCACGTGCTTTACAGACAATAAAGAGAAACTTTATTAAAATGTAATATATTTTATTTCGTTTTCTCTTTTTTGATAATTTTGTGACAAATATAAAATTTTAGTTACTGTGAATATTAAGCTAAACCAATCTGAAAAGATATCTGAAATCTGTTTGATTAAAGAAAAATGATTATAGTAAACAAAGTACAAGTATCAGCAAGTTATAAACAAGTCAAATAAAACGAATATCAGTGGTAATGTAAAGAAAAAAATTTCAGAGTTCGAACGACGACCAGTTAAATCTGAAACCTGACGAGACATTAATAAAAATATATCATAAGACAATATATATATACTAAGCATAAAATATCATATTCTGCTGAGTTCAANTATAAGCCTACGCATTGTTTAGAAATAGTGGTGGATTAAAATCTACTAAATCGAACTTATTAAACCAAGAATTACAATTAATAAACTACCACTTGAAAATATTTATTCGCTGTGCTTATGCTAGCTCTTTGCTCCAACAATAAATGGTAAGTCGGCCTGTCTAATTAAGGGGATCTATTAAGTACGTGAATGGCTAATGTGACAGACTCATTTTTGCTTTTACTTTAAGTCTCCTACACATACCCTCCAACTGCTACGGAATTTCCGTAGTTTCAGAAATCTTCTTTTCAGACGGTAGCAAAATTAATGTCTGAATATTTTAAAAAAATTAATTTTATAGTAACTTGTCCACTATTACTTATAAAAGTGCAGGCCATATGGCTAGATTCTTAAGTTCTGATAAAAGTTTTATGAGAGATCCATTTGCTTTAAAAATTTCTACTTTGGTTCGCTACCACTAGAAAGAATTATTTTCAAAATCTTCATAAGTTGGAGGGTATGCATACATCTAATCCTAATTTGTTAAAAGTGTAACCATATAGTTTTTAATTTGAACTAAGTAGTGGAGAATTAAATAAAGCAAACTATTATTACCCCATCCACAAATAAACTGTTACAAAAATAGTTTGGCTACCAGTTTTATCTTTTTTACCTTGATTGTCGCCACCCTGATAATGCATAAATGACTCGCCCGTCTTGAAGGGATTAATAACATCTTTTTCAAAAAGTGAAGCAATTTGTGTCCCTGCAATTAATTTATTTATTAAAACAGTCTATATAAATACAAAACAACATGAAGAATGAATTAACAAGAGGAAAAGACGTTAGGTATACTTCAAAAGGTGGCGTAGAATACATATAATCTTTGAAATTCGAACTACTGTTCTCATTTTAAATTCTATCTCATTTTGCCTATTCGAATGCATCACAGAATGGATTCAGAGTCGAATGGAATAGTCTAATGGTTTCTTTAACAAGATTGGGCGCTGCTGCCGCACCGTCTTTTGAGAAATATCTCTTTAAAGAACCTTCAAACTTCTGTCTCGTTGTTTAAGTTCATAGAACTCCTGGATAGTTCTTTCATTATTTGTAACATCACACTCAACATAACTTCATTAAAAATGTGAGTATATTTCCCCCTTAGTTAAAAGGTCGCAAAAGTTTTAAGTAGACAAGACAACATGGATTTAAAGAATTTTCGCTTTTTCGATAAAGGCTAAGAAAAATAGAAAAGCATGGTTGCCGTGGTCCTAGAAAAATTATAATAGTGGTAGTAAACTTAAGTTAATACGAGAAGGATTTTTTATTTTAATTTACCACTTTGTCGTTAAGTGGTTAAGGAGGCAGAATTTTCCTGCATATATACTTTCTTAGGAAAACAATATTTAGTGGTAGTTATACAGAAATGAAACGATCGACATTTGTTTTATTTTAGTTATCACTTTTTTTAAATTTACCAAACCCGGAGGAACCCTGAATAGAGACTAATTATACCAGTAATGAAACCACATAATAAAACCACTCGAGTGCGACCGCTCTAAAATGGTCATTAATCGTTTGTTGGTCATTCACAAAATAATTTGTGGGTCGTTCAGAGGGGTTACCTTCATTGACTTCAAAATGATATAGAAGGTATGTGATTTTTTGCAAGCAATTTTAATTTTAGACCGTTTTAAAATATTCTGTCAAATTCTGGCAGAATATTCTGCAGCATTTTCTTTTTTTTATGCATTTTTGAGAGGCAAAGTTTGCATTTTTGGGAATTTTTCCTGGTCCTCGTGTGATCTTAAAATTGGGCACCTGCGGCTGCGCTGCTGGCTTTAACCCATCTATTCTGAATTATTTAAACCATAATGTGAAGGCAATGAGGTTAACAGCTGGTGAGGTTGCCGAAGTGTGAAGACGAGCAGCCACTCTGCTCTGTCAACAATAAAGTAGGCCTGATATTAGGATATTACTTAATGGTGGCTGCAATGCAAACTGAAGTTTAAAAAAAAAAATTAAAACGTACTGTATTCTAGACGAAGATGCACCGCTAACGTTAAAATACGTACTATTTTATGTTTTATATAAATCTTTAGATTGCTAAAATAGTGTGATGGCCAAAAACAATTCAATCAAAATATATAAGGTGAAACCACTTAATTTGAGGAAAACACTATGAGACGAAGGCAAGTCTTACAAAGGGCACGCGCTAAGCATTCGCCACGTCACCCATTGCGAAAAAATCGTAAATTTGGCGTATAAAAATTTGCTTTGGTGAATGATGTTTTCCACTGGAAAGAAAAATATATATTTAACTAGATCCTCAAAATAACGTCATAATGAATTCTTCTAAGCAAATCAGTGTTTCTTATTCGATTACATTAATTTTCGGCAGATGCGCCGCTTAGCCAATTAGAATTGTGTGCAAATAATATAAGTCTGAAACAAATTACCGTAAAATAGTTTTCTATGGGAAAAAATTAACCATAAAAATTTTTTAAGGTTTGTACTGGCGAAGACTTTCAAAAATTGGGGAATACTTTTGATATTTAGCTAATTTGCTGAAATATAGGCTGGCTAACAGTTTGAAATCCTTGACCCGAGCCTTGCGTACGTAACATACATATATATTTTAAATCTGCTGACATTATAAGTGCGTAGTTTGAAACAACTTTTAACAAAAAGTAATTTTTAAAATTAAATGGATAAAAAGTAAAACATAAAAAATGGGAAGTAACTTAAGTTAGTTAATATGAATAGACGTTAAAGATTCAAACTGTTGATCAAAAGGAATGCATTAATTTCTAAAAAGAAATACCTATTCTCAGGTTACAAAAGATTTTATTATGCGTGGATATATTTTCTTTTTGTTGAGGGGTTCATTGGATATCTTGTTTGCTTTAATCATCTCACTATTCAGGTATATACATTTTTTTCTTTTCTAAAGGTCTTTCATAACTAAGAAGAAAACATATAAAAAAAACTATTGAATAGCAAATATTGTTTGACAGTCGACCTGTTGCCGGAATCCTTAGCAAACAGAGACGAGACGTGAATGTTGTTTTAAGAACTTTTTTCAAGAACATGCATTGAATTCTTGATGTCTACAAGAAATATATCTCTTTATTTAGAAGCTTTTCTCTACTCATAAACACCGCAATTTTATACAGAGTTATTCTAAGAAGAATAAATGTTTGTAGTTTTTAATCATAGAATTGGAACTAATTTTTACAAAAATGAATCAAATTAATTATTCATGCTATGTAGGTTTGTGAGGAATGCTAATTTTTGTAAAAGACAGAATCCTGGTTGTAAAAAAAGATTGGTAGTTTTTTTTACACTTTTCTTTAATAGGAAACTCATCTATAACTATGTATAAACTTTTAAAGAATAAACTTCTAAGTATAAATCTTGTATAACTGTATAAACTTCTAAATAAAATTTCATTGAGACTGTCCACGTGTAAATATACATATTTTAACAGTTAAAAAATAATAATAGTTAGGCAAAATTCGAAAAATGATAATAGTTAGGCAATAAAGGTAGAGTTCTTTATATTTACATATTGTTGACAACCAAGGTTGCCACTT
The DNA here is from genome assembly GCF_043381705.1 of Parasteatoda tepidariorum. Taxonomy (NCBI): domain Eukaryota; kingdom Metazoa; phylum Arthropoda; class Arachnida; order Araneae; family Theridiidae; genus Parasteatoda; species Parasteatoda tepidariorum. Next base: position 7,505,228 of record NC_092209.1, read on the forward strand.
CTTTATATTTTCCGACAGTTAAAAGCTCTGATGTGTATATAACTTTCTGAATCGTGGTGGCTCAGGGGATAGAGCATTCACCTTCTACTGAGATGAACAGAGGTTGAATCTTAGTGATGACGGGTCGATAGGAATCCCGCACCCGGCTCGCACCGACTGCAGTGCTGACGTAAAAATATCCTCATAGGTAGACGGATCATGGGTTTGAGTACCCTTGCCGCCAGGCTAACCGGGGGAGGTTCTCCTGGCTTACCTCTCCCCGCAACGCAAATGTGGTTTAGTTCCATCAAAAAGTCTTGTTTGTCTTAATGCTTGATCCAGGGGCTCCCTTGTCTTCTGGATTGGTTTCAAAATCACGTGACTACAGAGTGGAACATTGACAGTCTTAAACTCAGAATTGGATCGGCTGTTCATGGCCGATTTTAAAATTAAATAAATGGTTAAAAGCAATAGTACAAATAACTATTTATAAGAGATACATTCGTTTATTTATTTATATATTTTTACCTGAGCAATCCCTTGCTACTCAAGTTTGTGATCAATTGAATAAAGTTCTTCAAACACATGTGTCTCAGATCACTTAGATATATAAATTGCGTATATGAGGAGATCTGTGAATTACTTTTTTCTGATTGTAGTTTCTTAGTACAAATTAAGTTTACTTTTCATCGCATTTATTAATTTTTTAAATGTCGATGGAGAACTGCTGTCCCATTTATAATTTGTGCTACCATCTTTTGATAACTACTGAAAATAAAAAAATAAAACACAAATAAATGAGACTTTGTTTACATAAATGTGTGTAACAGTAAAGGTTAGAGTGGGTTCAAGAAGAGAGGCCAATGCTGGAAAGCTTCATTAATTTTTGGGTAATAAGCTAAATTAATTTATTTTTAAAAATAAATTTCAATTCCAAAAATATTTGAGCATAACATTAATAGAAACGCATAGCTATAAAGGGTTAAAATATTTCACGATTTTAAATTTTATAATAAATTATCCCCTCAATACTGTTCATATTTTATATATATATATATATATATATATATATATATATA
>NC_092209.1:7506311-7598198 GCF_043381705.1 Parasteatoda tepidariorum
TATATATAGGAGAAATTTATTTGTTTTTTTTGCAATAGGTTTTTTTACAACCTTAAACAGTTTTTTTTAATTAATATTTATAAAAACACTTACTATTACACATAATCCCTAAAATATTTCTTGGATTTTAATAATTATTTCTCTGGATGAAATTTCCTAAATAAATAAAAACAAAAAATAGCAAAGCAAATTGAAATTTTTTTCACTAAAATATTTTAACCTATGAATAAAATAATAATTAAATTCGATTTTTCCTGGTAGAGTTCACCAACTTTGACTTGGCAAATTAAACATGAATAAGTTTAAAAATATAAATAAATGAATAAGTTTTTTTTTAAAAAAAAAACCTATTGTCTTCGAAAAGAAAGCCAGTTTTATTTACTTTTCATTTTTAATTAAAACTATGAATTCAGACGTAGGCTTAACCGTAATAATAGGCTAGTTCTAACCCACGTAGGGAAAAATTTAAAAATAAGAAAAAGTTAATAATGGGATGAATATCAGTTAGAAGTATGAAACGCAGACGTTGTTCAACTAAGTAAAAAAGAAAAATCTCTTTCAAAATTAGTATTTCAAACGTGGCAACATCTCCAATGGAATTTATTGAGGCATGAAATCATGCGTTGATGGATGCCGGTGTAAACGGCTGCAGCTGCTGTTCGACTCAGAAGTAATTAAAAATCTAATGTTGAGAAAATATCTTTAAAATAGTTTAATAAGTGGGAAAAAGATTAAATTTTTGCTAATATTTAAAAAATATATACATATATATATCTGTAATTTAGCCAAGCACAATGTAACGTTACGTTAGATTTTGTTCTGCTAAATGCAGATGCTTACTTGCTCCAGATAGTGGATAAATAATTTAGATTTGTAATCTTTTAATGTATGATTCTTGGATTATTAAATTTAATTCACACACCAATGTTTCCAAATAATTCAATCAAAAGACTTACGTGTTACGAGACTTTATTACGGCCAGGAGTGCCATATGTTGTAGTTTCAATACTATTGTAGTAGTTTTTCACCAAAAAATAATTTCGTAGTATTTTTTTTAAAAAAGAGTTAAGGTTTTGTTTTTCTTTTATCAATTTTTAAATCAAAGAGAGGAAACGCCGCTTTAGTTTTGAAGTAAAAAGCAATTTTTGAAATAAGCAAACCGGATAAATCTTGATTTCCACTGCGACCGCGATAAACTGCCAGATATGGAAGCCACAAACTATATGCGAATTATTCTAGCCTGGCATTATTCTTGGCTTCGTTTTGATAGCGGTAGCTGTGGAAATCAAGATGTGCCGCCAACCGTTCATTTTCTACTAGCTTCTCCGTCTAGTGATGATGATTGTAAGAAATGAAAGTTTAATTATTTCTTATTTGCGGATTATACTATAATATAACTTGATTTTTACGCAACCAGCACATTGTTAAAATAGATTTTAAGTTTTTTTTTTTCTATGTACGAAAGAAAATATGGGACTTTTTTCGACTTTCTACAAATTTGTTATTAATCACTTATGATACACAAGAAACATTTATGCTACACACAGTTCTTTAATGACAAAGTTGCTGATTTAAATCTTTGTTGCTTTGCTACGCGTTTACTTAAAATATAACTTGAAACATAAGTAGAACATATAATAAGCAAAAGAAAAAAGATCATTGTTTTTCTATTATAATATTATATTATTCTTAGTAATATATCCTTTTTATTTTATCCTTTTAATCGTATTTTATCCTTTTAATTTTATTTAAACTTTCTAACAGCTACTGTAGATGACGCTTAAAAATATGTAGTGTTTTGTAGTATTTTTTCAGATAAAGTTGTAATGTTTTTTTAATTTCACATTAAATCCTCATTACAGCTAAGGCGAGTGGAGCCTTTTAAAAAGTTAGCAAAATTAAGTTTTAATTCGTAGTTTTCTATCGTTTTTTGAAAATATTTCATCTCTTTGTTATGACAAACAATTATAAAATGACTACACTCTTTTCAATAACAATGAAATATTTTTATTTCTTCGTTTTAATCTACATAAAATATTTGAGTTGCAAAAAATAAATAAAAATGTTGTTTCAAACATGAGTAAAACTAAGATAACCTGTAATAATAAATCGGAAGCCCTCGAAATAGAAACGTTTTGGGGCTAAATTGATTTAAGGCCATCATAAAACTTTTACGACGAAAGTTTTTTTTTTCCTACATCGTCTTCATAAATGTGACTCTTATGTGTTCGTAAAGTTTATTTTTGTTCACTGAGACACGAATAATTAAGTTTAGTTTTCATTCCCCCTGCTTGTCGATCGTAAAAAAAATTAAATAGAAAAGAAAAAGTTATATACCCTATATAAAGAGTATTAATTAAATAGAACGGCAGCGGTGACATCACAACACGAAACATGTGAAAAATGTTAAATATTTTGTTGCCATCTATATTTTAACATAAATAAGTTATGTTTTTCTTATGGAAGTCAATATTTTGGGAAATACTAACTAGAAACAAAAGTCTCTATTCTAAAGTTTTTAACTAGAAGAAAATTATTATAACTTGAAAATTACGACTACTTGTTAATAGTTAAAATTTATATACGTACCAATAGATTCATATTTCCATAATTTCTAACCCAAATGGGACTAGGTCTGTAAGCGGGACGGAAAAGAGAAAATAGTTGTATTCCAAGAATTGAAAATTTTCGGGAGAAGTAAAGCTGTTCCTTTTTACTGGGGTAAGAAGCAATTTAATACATAAGTTATATCCGCAGAGATGCCAACTTGCTCCGGACAGCAAATATATGTTTTAAAGTGGTAGTTTATCAATTGTGATTCTTGGTTTAATAAATTGAATTTAGTACATTTTTATCCACCACTATTTCTAAATAATTCGTTGGCTTATATAATTCACCACTGGAAGTATTTAGGTCAGGCTATGCATTTTAAAAAACGAGCAAAAATAGTCAAATATTTGCAAAATTTATTTGAAGTTATTTACCGTTCTTTAAAACATTTTGTCGTGTCCGGAGCAGTTGGCATCTCTGTATCCGTTAAAAAAAAATTGGTAGTTTGGGATATTTTATTAGTTCCGAAAAAAAAGCTAAAAATGAAATTTAGTATTTACCAGTTTTTACACTATTCCATTTCGATATATATAAACTCTCAGCACTGAATGAATTTGTATCGCCTTTCAGTTGCGCTTCGGCGATTTATTATTTATTTCCACTCAGATGAATTAGTTAGAGCCCCTAGCGGGGCTGACGCTAAGGTAACCAACACATATGAGTATGAATGAGAATGAATTGTATCGACCTTGAAATACATCCTGATTTGAGTTAGACGTTTTGAACGGTGACGTTGCCTGAGGTGTTGAAGAGGAAGTGGATGTCTTGATTTTGCTGACTGCATTTGACCATTTTTCTTTCAAGTGAGTCGTACCTATTTCATTCTCTTGCAATTATGTCTGATTTTACTAATGCTGAATTGATTTGAGAGTTTGAGTAGTTGCAAGTTATGTAAAGGTTTCTGCCTGCAAATTGTAGTCATCAATTTACGCAACCATACCGATTAAGCTGACATTTCAACTACGCTACAATGGCTACTTATCATCATCATGGACGTGGCGGTAAGCGGCTGACTGAAAGACATGCACGTGACTCAACGACGGATGAGGAACGCACGGATTTTGAAACCAAAATGGCTAAAGAGTTTGCAGACATGGAAAGGAGAATTAAAGAAGATGAAATGAAAAATAAAGAACTACTTGAGAAATTAAATAAGTTGGAGCAGTCTCTCATGCCTGTGCCAAATAGGCCTGAAATGCCGATTGCAACAGTTGATGTCACTGACATGGAAATTTATGAAGGCGGCCAACTTTTGGAACAGACGGGGAACGTCAACCATTGATTCAGAAAGCTCAACCAAAACTAACACAGAACCCCCTCCGAAAAAACGAAAAAAGAAGAAGAAAACGCAAACCAACGTCAAAAAAACGGAAGATAATCTAATCATGACTACAACAAGCTGCAATTCTTCACCGACAGATACCGCCACTTTCTCACCACTACCAGATTCTTGCTTAGCTCCACCCATGGAGGATTCAAATGAAGCTGCAGCTCCACCCACAACTCCAGTGAAAGTGCTAACAACCAAGCATATTAAAGTCTTAATTCGTGGACTCCCAGCTGAACTAAACACAGAAGATATCTCTCATGAATTGGGGAAAGCAGGCATCTCAATCCAAAAAGTAATACAGTTTAAGAGAAAAGTGGGCGAGGCCTATCGGCTCCTCCCACTTTTTCTCATAATTCTTATAGAAACAGAAAATAACCAACAAATCTTCTCCGTCACCAGCATATGTGATGTCCCGGTCAAAATTGAAAGGTTCCGCGGCGGGAGAGGCCCGATTCAGTGCTTTAACTGCCAAAATTTTGGCCACACTCAAAAAATATGTAATTCACCTCCAAGATGTGTTAAATGTGCCGCAGAACATCGATCTTACGAGTGCCACAAGGACATCAACACTCCACCTATGTGCTGCAATTGCGGGGAAACCCACACTGCCAACTACACGGGGTGTAAAGCCCGTCCCCCCAGGAGGGGCCCTCGTGCCATTCCATTCACAACTACAGGACAAGCTCACAGATTGGTAACGATCATCAAAGAACTTCATGATCTTTTAAAAAACAAAGAAGTGTTCCAGCTATTACAATCGATCATGAGGGAGACCACTCCTGGTGATATCTCTTGCCTTAGTTAGAACTCTTATTTTAATCACAGAACTCTAATTTCGTATTTCCACACTGCTTATTTAACAAATATAGAATGTTTTCAGTTTATTCAATTTCGAGTTGCATACATCAGATGGTGCCACTAAAGTTTGGCAAAACCAAAGATTTATACAGCTCGACTTATGTTTTTATCTATGTATCATCTCGTTCAATAATTTTCAATTGCCTAATTTCCATTTCACCTTTCATATTTCTATGCATAATATTCATATCAAGCTGCATTTAATTACTATTACACATTTCTCAAATTTGGTTGAATTCATGTTTCTTTTGCAAATAATGATTAACGTATCTATCTCCAATAATGTTTGTAAATAAATACCAACGTATATTTTTCAAATCATGCCTGTATATAATTATCATATTTCTTTGTAATACAAAATGTTTTTAATTTATCAAGCAAAGAGCTTGACTTTTTTTTAAAAAGCTAGCATAAAAAAGTTACACTGCATTTTCAAATCAAGCTATTGCACATTTCACTAATTATGTTTGAATACAATGTTTCTTTTTCATTGATCAAGGTTGCAAATAATGATTAATGTATCTATCTCCAATTATGTCTGTAAATAAGTACCTATGTATATTTTCAAATCATGCCTGTATATAATAACCATCTTTAAATTGATTGTAGTACAAAATGTTTTAATTTATCAAGCAAAACGCTTGACTTTTAGAAATAGCTACCATACTGTTGCTAAAATCAAAATGTCTTTAAATCAATGTATATAATATTTCATGATGTATGGGATAGGGGCCGCTGCGTGGTCCAGGTGCCCAGTTTTTGCGAAATAAAGAAGAAGAAGGAATTGTATCATTTTGTAAATAGCTGTAAATACTTGTAAATAATTTTGCGCATTTATTTTGTATTCTTCCTTTTCTCTGAGGCTATGTGGCTACTGTGCACATGAGAAGCTCGGGGGTAATACCTCGAAGGGAGGCGAGGCAATCTGCCACAAAACCTCTTCTCTCTCTCAAACTTGTTTGTTCAATGTCACTACTTCATTTTAATTTTCTCTCAGTAAAAGATACTGAAGCCCAACTTTCACCTTTCAGTTGCGCTTCGGCGATTAATTATTTCCACTCAGATGAATTAGTTGGAGCCCCTAGCGGGGCTGATGCTAAGATAACCAACACATATGAGAATGAGTAATGAATTGTATCAGAGATGCCAACTGCTCCGGACTTTCCATAATATTTTAAAAGAACGTTAAACAACTACAGACTAAAATTTGCAAATATTTCACTAATTTCAATATTTTCTCTATTTAAAGTGGTAGTAAAATGTATACGTTCTATATATTCCTTGCATTTATAAACAAAATTTATAATATTTTTGACCACCACTATTTTTAAAAAAATTAGGCATATAGATTAAAATGTAATACTTAAAGTACAGCTTCAGCATAGTATATGTTTAGTTACATGTTTCTGCTAATATTGTAATTTAAATTTCACTTTGCTACCACTGGGGAAAAATCATCCTCGAATGGATTAAAAGTTGGCAGGTATGCTTTTATGTAAAAAAAAAAGTAGCGAATTATATAAGCCTTAGAATTATTTAGAAATGGTGGCGGATAAAAATCGAATAAATTAAATTTATCAAACCCAGATTTACACATTGATAAACTACCACTTATATATATTTGCAATAAATATTTATTTGCTGTCCGGAGCAAGTTGGCATCTCTGTTGTAGCCGCGGAAACAATGAATTGGCAACTTAAGTGTGATATAACCTTAGAGGAGGATATAACAGAGTCACAGACAAGGTAGTTGTCGAACTACTATCGCTTATATAACCTTTCCTTTTGCCGTTGACAGATTTTAGTTAATCTCGTGTAAATAGTTGCATATCTTTTCTATTTTATCAAAACAGCATAAATGTTAATATTATTCTGACCCCTGTAAATATTATTATATTCTAATCTAGTTTAATCTCAATTATGTTATCGATTTCATCATAAGTTCAACCGACTGGTTTACCACTTATGACTTTACTATTTGGTGATCCCCAGTACTTCACACATTCCCCCATTATATGTCCAAAAAATCCGACGAATCAGTTAATGCCGCTTCGTAGCATCTCTCTGAGATTTCAGATATGATCTAATGTAGGCATAATTCTTATTTTGTTCATTGCTATTTAATTGTTATTTACAGTTTTTTTAATTATGTTGACGTGTCCGGAGCAGTTTGTATCTATGTAGGTGTACAACTAGATATTCAAGAATAATAGTACAACTTTGAATGGCTGTTCAATTACTCCTAGATATGGATTAAAAATTATATTATTGAGAATAATCTTTCAGTACAGAGACGACTCCATCGACCCAACACTCGATGAATTATTTCTAGTTTCCATAACAATTAGTAATGAAAATAGTTAACTTAAATTTAAGTAAAGGCATACCAACCAATATTTAAGATTTCTGAGGAATATTTTTTCTTCCAATTTGAGAACTAAAACCAAAAATTTTAAAAAAGAATAAAATGTTTACATTATTTTTATGAAAAAATTAAGGTCCTTTGCATATAGCATGAGATCATAAAACTGTTTAAATTATTTTAACGGAATGAGGACAAAATTCTTTATTTCTAATTCATGAATTCATTACTCTTATCCCGGAAAATGAGAGGAGAAAAAAGAAAAACTGGCAGTTAAACCATTATACCTGATTTTTATGAGACTGAAATAAACTTTTGCTATTCTTAATTAGAAATTATTCATCACTATTTTTTTTTCATATATGAAATAGTCCTGTATATAAATATAACTGATAAAAAATCTTGGTAGACATGAACACCCAAAACAAGCAAGAAAGCTCCTCATCAGTTTATAAAGACTTTTCCGTCTTGATGTGTATAAACTTTCAGCCCTGATTACTTTTGCTTTCACTTTATTGCCACTAAATTATTAATAAACAAACTTAAATTCCGTAGTTGTTGGAAGGCAAGGTAAACAGGGCAGACAGCTTTTTACGCTTTGTGGGAAAATATCTTCTTTAGATTACTTTCTTGAAGCGAAAGTTCGTGTTTTAATGTATGATTGTTTAAAAAACAAGATTTAAAGTTATGTTCCATACCACTATATGTGAATATTTTTCAAAAGTTTGTATAAAATGTCATTTGTTCCACTATACAGATAAAGAGGGTTTATATTTGGTCAAAATTCTGAAGATTTAGTTTTAATCATCAATCAGACAATAAAATTATTCGTAAAAGATGAATTAATTCGTAGCCCAGGGGACATTTAAAAAATTTTCACCAACAATATTTTTCAAATTTTAGCAGTTTGACTGAAATCTCCTAAAAAATACTACGATAAGAGAATGATTATCAATTTTTGAACGTCAATGATCAAAATCACTTTAAATTTAATTTTACACAGCCAACAATTTTTATTTCATAACCGTCGTTAAACAGACGAAGCTAATTTTTGGGTTTACGACTACAAATTTCGTAGCCTCTTCTCATTTTGAAGCCAATCCAGAAGACATGGAAACTCTTGGATCAGATAGAAATTTGCCCTCGTGGAGGACTTTTTGATGGAACTAACCTGTTACATGGAGAAGAAAACCACGAAAATCTCCCCCGGTTTGCCTAACGGCAAGGGAACTCTAACCCATGATCCGTCTACCACTGAGAATATTTTAGGTCAGCACTGTGATTGGCAATTAACGCATGAGTTTTGCTACAACATTCTATATTTTTGAGTAAATTCAGAGAACTCTTCTATTCTTTACAAACACATTTATAATGTGCTTTTCTAAAGATTCATTCAACAAAAGCAAACATTTTATAAAGAATGAAATTTCAAAAACATTTCTCTTTTTATTTTGCATTTTGAAAAAGAAAAAACTTCCTTAGCTATTGTTTAGAAATTTAAGGAAATTTTTCATTTTTTATATTTAGTTTTTTAATATTTCTTTATACCTTAAATTATTTTTATTTTATTTTCTATTCTTAAGTTTTCTAATAATTTGCTAACATATTTTTTAAACTATAGATAAGTCGCTTCTTAATTTCTTTTAATTTACGCATTTATTTTAATTTATGAATTTTATTTTCTGAAATAAATAATATTGTTTAATTAGAAGTATTGGATTTAATTTTGAAAGCATTTATGAAGATTTCTCAGTTCAACAATATTTCTGCTCTACTTCCATTATACATTATATTATTGATTATACATTCTGTCATTATACATCATGTTATAAATTATATTGCATCATATTTCTAGTTGCACTTACAGTTCAAAAGTTAATGAAATACTATGATTTCAGTTTAGTAAAGTAATAAACAATTTTTTTTTTGTAATTTTATATTAAAAAGTTATTTTATTATACAACGAATCTTTAACTTTCTACTCTAACAGCTTAAAAACTAATTGAAAATGGTAAACATTTTTTAATTATAGAAAAAATAACAATTTATAACTTTAATTTATTTATTTAAAGACCAAAGCTGCTTATCTTCAATTAAAAACTAGGAAATTCCATAGAGTAAAAATTTTGAAACTTCTATTAAATTCCATTCGCATTTTTCATGAAATATCAATTTGAGACTATTTCATCACATATTGTTTCATCAGTCTAGACCATTTAAAGTAGGAATCATCTTAAGAGCAGTCGTGATTGTCTAAACTGACATGCCAGGTTATATTATCTGATCCATATACATTGGATGCAGGTTATGACGAAACCCAATGCTGGTATTACCATGGCAACCACAGACAAACGGATAATCCAATTGAAATCAATTGCATATCTCACACAAGAGACTAATTGAATAGTTAAAGTGGAAGCAATAAGGTTATAAACAATTCTAACGACCACCATCTGTGCAAACAAGGGAAGTGGTTTGTTTATTTATTAGATAAACTGTTTCGCAAAACTCTCAATTGAAAGCGACAGGCAGAGTTAAAGAATCAATCTGAAATTAGTTTAGCTAATGTTCATTCATCCTTTTAAAAAAATACACAGTTTTCAAAACTGCAAACAATTTGACCGCAAACGTTTAAATGACTTTATTAAATTTGAGCAACATGTCTCTCATTTACAAAATTACAGACTGATAACTCCATTAATTTGTCAGCAATTTCTTTTTTTTAATTCGAAACACAAGATGCTCGTGCTGCATGTAGCGCACTGCAACTACTGCAGTCGCTGCATTTTTTCTTAGATTGTAGTGCAGTGTGCTATTTTTTTAAAAGTAGTACAGTGAGTAGTGCGATTAAAGAAACCGTAGTTTTTAGAGATTCCAAGCAACTAATTTTTACGTTAGTAGTTTATTATATGAACAGGGTTCCAACACCACAAATTTTTCGAATTTGATGGGTACAAATTTTAACGGGTCAGTCAAAGGACGTAATATGCATTGCCCTTGTGTTAGACTGTGAGTTAGCAAGAGTTGAGTATTTAGAGTCACGTATAACTAATATTTAAAGGAGCCACTGCGAATAATATATAATTTATCACTTTGATCACAATTTCACATGTGAATGTAGGCTCGTAAGACATAGATGATATTTTAAAGGAAGTAAACATGTTTTCGATGTATTTAATTTCTTAAAGGAAATAAAAGAGCATTAAACACTTAACGAAATAACAAATATTTGTAAATCTTCTAGCATCTCTTGAATTAAATATTCACTGTCAAGAAGGACATAAATTGAAGACTAAATGAAAAAAATTCGAAAGAAATGTTTCAGAAATGGCTCATGTAAACATGAATAAATATTTCTAAATAATTCTTTGCGTTTAATATAAGCCAATTTTTTATTCAAAACCCTTTTGAACATAATGTGTAAATTAATTTCTCCGGCAAAGTTTGGTTCCTTAAAGTAGTCAGAACAGTTCCAAAGTAGTTTGTAGTCACTACATTTAAAAAAAATAAAAGTAGTTAACTACATTTGTAACAAAGTAGTAGTTGTAGTTGAAATAAATTACAAAAATAATGTTACTTTTCTGACCACTGCTCGTGCTACTGAATTTTATTATTAATGCTAAAGTCCATTTTTGGTAATGAAATCGCACTATTGTTTAAACGAATTTGGTTGTAAATGCAAATGTGTAGACACTTTTTTGCGAGGCATAACTTTTTGTATCACTTTTTCAATAGCACTTTCTATAATTCTCATTAATACATAATTTGATTCTGTAAGAGAAAAAAAAATCCATAAGTTGTTTTAATCCCTGTTTTGAAAGTGTTAATTTTATTGAATAATCTTTAAATGAAATTTATTATTAAGTTTAGCATAACTGTTCCCTTCTAAATTTTTCTCTCATTTTACCCCCTCAACTCGCATTTTGTAATAACGAGAAAAACGGATTTTTTTTTACCAAAGTGATATTACGTTTGAAACTTCTTCCAATTTGAGAACTAATACCAAAAANTCAAGAACTAAAAAGAAGAATTTAAAATTTGGCATTTCTTAAATATTAGAAATAAGCTAAACAAAGCTTTCAAAACTTGTAGCTACTAACAAACTCTAAGTCAAGAATGACTTGACATTCTTCAGTAATGTAATATGCCAAACAAAATTATGGAAATGTTGAAAATTTTGTTTAGTATCCTAATATTTTACTTCAAAGAGTATGTTTTGATATAATCATGTTGGGAAAATGCAAGAATCTGTTCTTAAATATCTCTTAACAACTTTTTTTCTAATTTTATTGCCTAAAATGAATTAATTTTAAATTATAAGCAGTTAAACTCAAATAAAAATACAGTTTTACCAAAACTATGGGTTTTGGACATTTTTGACAGAGGGGTTTTTGACATGACGGTAAAAACCGTCATGTGTCAAAAACTTGCCAACCCTGATGCTAAAGTCCATTTTTGGTAATGAAATCGCACTATTGTTTAAACGAATTTGGTAGTAAATGCAAATGTGTTGACACTTTTTTGCGAGGCATAACTTTTCGTATCACTTTTTCAACAGCACTTTCTATAATTTTCATTAATACAAAATTTGATTCTGTAGGACAAAAAAAAATCCATACATTTTTTAATCCCTGTTTTGAAAGTGTTAAATTTATTGAATAATCTTTAAATGAAATTTATTATTAAGTTTAGCATAACTGTTCCCATCTCCATTTTTCTCTCATTTTTTCCCCTCAACTCGCATTTTGTAATAACGAGAAAAACGGAATTTTTTTTTACAAAGTGATATTACGTTTGAAACTAACCAACTAGGTTTAAAACTATGACCAGGCTGTGATTTCAGAACCAAGTATATAATTTAGTATTATAAATTCTGTCTGTGAATTTAAGCTGTTAATTACACTCCGAAAAAAATTAAAATCTTCTGCCACAATTCAGAGAATTGGTGGGTCCTCCCTGGCCGAGCGGTATCACCCGCCAAAAGAAGTGTGGAGGTGGCGGGTAGCCCTGGACGTATTCTTCGTGATGCCCTTCTCTAAATTGTTCTATATGTCCTTCTACTTAAAAAAGGTTTATAAGCATAAATTGAGCAAACAAGCCTGCAAATATATCTAATTTCAATATAGCGGAGAATTGGTTCAACTCCAAATATAAAACTCTAATCCTATAGAAGAGAAAATTTCAACTGTTGTGACTGTTCAACCTGCAAAAAGAAAACAAGACTTTCCCTATTGCTGATACTTTTCTCTTATCTGCAAACAAAAAACTAAACTTTTGAGCAAATTGCTTCGTTCGAGCAAATTGCTCGTTCAAATTGCTTGAGCAAATTGCTTTTACTGACATTATTTCCTCGAGCAAAAGTGCGTGAACCTCATTTACAGCCATCAAAACAAAGTGTTTGAGCAATCTGCTTCTTATTATTTCCAATTATTTTAAATTCCTTGAGCAAAGTGCTCGAACTACTCATCCAGCTACTACGCGGACAGCTAACCTCACATTGTTAAAACAAACTCAAGGCGGAGACTCCCAGTTCCAGAGCACTACTATGATACTACTGAGTTGAATATTGGTAGTCGTAAACTCAGAAATGGGTTGGCTGTTCAACGACTATTATAATATAATATAAAATACAGACCACAGTGTTGACATAAAATATCCTCAGTGGTAGACGGATCATGGATTAGAGTCGCCTTGCCGTCNTGTCTCCCGTCTTCTTAAGTTTTCGTTATATCGTACAATATGACAAATACCTAGGTAATGCTTTTTTAATTTTGTTATTAATCCTATTTAAATAATATATAATATAATATAATATAATATAATATAATATAATATAATATATAATAATATAATATAATGTAATGTAATGTAATGTAATGTAATGTAATGTAATGTAATGTAATGTAATATAATATAATATAATATATCCACAACTCTAAAGGCAATTTCGCTGTTTGGAGTAGCCTATAGGGTTGCTCAATTGCCCAAACGTTGCTCTTATTACGATTACCATTTTTTGTTACAGATCTTAACTTTTGGCAAATATTATTTTTTCCTGTGATGCTATTATCTCATATTTTCTCAACGATATCTGTAAATGGAGGAAAAGTAAATCACAGACGCTCTAGAACTGATATAAGTTTAATTTTATGTATTAACTTAATTAATTTACTGTATAAACTCAAAATTTCATTCAATCATCCTCGTCATCAACGTCGCCACCATTTTTATTTACATTTGTAAACGTCATCCCATAGAATTGAAACGTCATAAAATGCAAACGATTTGATTGGTTCAAATGTGAGTTGCTCTTCTTTAACCCCTTGGGGACGGGTGATTCAGAAAAGCATTCGTACAAAATCAGAATCAAGTTGCAATTAAATAAAAAACGGTAACTTAAATGTAGTCGTTACTTATTTGACAGACTTACTTTGCTTTTATTTTAATTATTGTTAGTTTAATCATATATATAATCAATGCTAATTCAAAGTATAACTAAATAGTTTTATTTTGAACAAAGTAATGGTGAATTAAATAAATCAAAAAATTATAACTCCGCCTACAAATAAACTGCTAAAGAAATACTTTGATTACCAGTTTTATCTTCTTACCCTGATTGATACGGTTTTTTGCTGTCACGTATTTGTGACAGTCGGCGCGAAAGGGTTAAGGCTCCTATACTATCAGAGCTGACCTATCAAGCAATATTGGAGCAAAAAAGTTCACAAGTTAACGTTATGTTAGTATTGTGCTTATGTTAGCTCTTTGGAGCAAAAATAGATGATGAGTCGGCCTGTCTAATTCAGGGGCTCTAGCTCTTCTTTATAAGCAATTTTTCTCTTAGTGAAGAGAAACATACTCAGATTTGACTGTAAATTCACAGAGGCTTCTCAGCCAACACTCGAATCTTTCTTTGCCAAAGCCATTTAGTCTCAGCCATTATACCATTTCATCAGAAGAAGGAGTGAGATGCCCGCTTATCAAAGTAATGCATATCAAAGTTAAGTCAAGTCAAGTGAAGAGAAACAATAGTTAATATTTCGGGCAATATCACAATATAATCTATATCACACGAGGATTTCCGAGCAATTTTTTGAGAAAGTGGAAGATACAATTGCGCTTACGGTTGACTTGCTGGTTTCGTTGTTGATAATTTTCATCGTGTGATATACTCATGACTATGTCCGGAAAGTTAGCAGCTAAGCAATTAAGACTTATTGAATTGAGAAGGGAGGTCTTGTTTAGCTTTCATTTTAAAATAAAAAATCTCAAATTGCACAATTAGATGAATTGGGTTGTCCGGTAAGTTAGTGCTGATTTTCGATAAGTGGAGAGCCCAATCGTCTACCAAAAATATTCAAGTGGTAGCAATATTTATACTATAATAAGTATTTCGTATTTTTTTAAAATGGATCATTAAATTCTCCCGATCGCTACAAAGATTTGGAAAGTTACAGCATCCTCATGCCTAATGAATGATATTAAAATAAAAGTAGTTGCGAAACTTGTTTGCTACCACTTCAATTTTTTTAGTGAACTTTTTGGAGTTCATCCTTTCGGACGACCCAATATTTATACGGAAATATTATATTTCTTATCAACCCATTTGTGCATGCGTCCTTATAAAAGGATGGTTTTTCTTCTTCGTAAAAGAAAAGAATAGTAGTTTTTAAAAATTTTTAAATGCGAAATTATTAAATTATTATTTAATATTTTTATAAAATAACTTCTTTTTAGATTTAATACAAGCAACTATGAAATCATTCAATAGCATTACATTATTTATATCTGAATGCGTTTTTAATTACAGTAGTATATGAAAAGATTATGAGTTTTTAATTACCAACTTTCATTTTTAACGATGCACATTTTGAGCGAAAAAAAAAGCACTACTTGACGGGTGAGAAATTTCTACGCTCTTTGTAAATATTTTTTTCTAGTGGTAGCTAAGTTAATGTTTCAATATATTATTTTTCATTCATTTACACTTATTTTTCATACCACAGTAAATGATTTTAATATAAAATGTTACTTTGTTACAGGTCTCACGCGGTGATGCTTATAAAACGTTGCCAAAATTGCCAACAATTCAAAACACTTTGGTTTTTAAATATCTGCCACTCTGTAAAATATTTTACAAAGGGTAGTAGTTGGCAGGCCTGTTATTCACTTAGCTTTCTACCTCACATTAGACTGAGTTTTAAAACCTTTTCGTTGTAGGATTTTCAAATTTTTACCTTCTTTAAAGTATTGACCATATATTTTAACTACTATGTACGCTTACAAATTGAATTTTAAATTCAATGTTTAAAACTATGCAGGGTTATTCATAATTCCCTCCGGGGTTTCGAAGCGTTATAGTAAAAAAACGAAGACGAATATGGCAAAAAAGAACATATGGAATTATTCCGAAAGTATTCAAGTTTTAATTTAAGCAGTTGCCGGTAGATGGCAGTAACATGTACCACTGAAGCCAGTTGTAGTAAACAGAGGGAATTATGAATAATCCTGTATATCTTAATAAACTCAATGAGAATTAAATAAACGAACGCATAACCCGCTTGAGAAATTAGCTTCTTAACATCGTCAGCTTTTGAAATACAGTTGTCTATATTATTAACATACCCATACCTGCCAACTTTTACGCATTTGGCTTAAAATTTTATTTCTATATTTAAAGTGGTAGTAAAATGCATGGTTTCTATATATTCCTTGCATTTTTAAACTTAATTTATAATCTTTCTGATCCACCACTATTTTTAAAAAAATTAATCATATATAATAATATGTAATACTTGGTTGGTTATCCGCCTAAGCTTGTTCAAAATACAGCAAATGTTTCCGCCTATAATTGTAATTTAAATTCCATTTTACTACCACTGGGGAAAATCATCCTCGAAAGCATTAAAAGCTGGCAGGTACGCATATCGTTAAAATATTTCGTATAATCTAAAATAGGAATAAACGACCACTCAAAAATACAACTAAATGAAAGTTATTAATAATACCACTTTAAATTAATAACATATATTGTTATTACATACCTGCCAACTTTTATTACTTT
Organism: Parasteatoda tepidariorum; assembly: GCF_043381705.1. Classification (NCBI taxonomy): domain Eukaryota; kingdom Metazoa; phylum Arthropoda; class Arachnida; order Araneae; family Theridiidae; genus Parasteatoda; species Parasteatoda tepidariorum. The sequence goes on from NC_092209.1 coordinate 7,522,536, forward strand.
CGAGGATGGTTTTCCCTAGTGGTAGTAAATTCGAATTTAAATTACAATTCTAGGCAGAAACGTATGGTGTTTTTGGATAAAGCGTAGGTGGACAAAGACGACAGTATATTCTATCAATATATAAGGTTAATCTTTTTAAAAATAGTGGTGGTTAAAAAGATTTTAAATTAAGTTTATAAATGGAAGGAATATATAGAAAGCATACATTTTACTACCACTTTAAATATAGAAATACAATTTTACGCCAAATGCGTAAAAGTTGGCGGGTATGTTATTATTTTAAACTATTTTTGTAGGAATGAACAGTATTCAAGTCCACTATTCTGTACGATTAAAGTATTCAGTTGTAGCTAAATACTATTTGTTCCCGAGCAAGCCTGCATATTTAAAACTAATTTAAAAAGTATTCTACCAAGGAACTCTTAGTAGGAATTTATTCTAGTGGTAGCTAAGTTAACTTTTAATTATATAATTTCTTATTCAATTAAGCATATTTTCTCCACCGCTACGCATAAATGAATCAAAAGCTGATATGCAACGCCACATTGTTTCTGCTGAATCGTGTTGAAGCTCAGAAAACGTTGGCAAAAAATTTGGTTCTGAAATGTCTATAACTCAAAAAAATATTTTACAATAGTAGTAGCTAACCAGCCTGAGCGAATACAGAGATGCCAAATTTCTTCGTTTGTAAAATAGTATTTTCTAGTGGTAGCGAAATTTAAGATACTTTTAGTTTAGTATTTTTCATTTTAAGTAATTCTTTCACCACTAAATATCAAAAATTATAAGTATGATATAAAATACAACGTTTAAGTATCAATCTACTGGTTACTATATAAATAAGTAGGCGTAACTATCTTTTTTTAACGAATTTTACTATATAATCTGCTACGACTTTATTAAAATTATTCAAGATANTATAAGTATGATATAACATACAACGTATAAGTATCAATCTACTGGTTACTATATAAATAAGTAGGCGTAACTATCTTTTTTTAACGAATTTTACTATATAATCTGCTACGACTTTATTAAAATTATTCAAGATAGCGGAGCAGTTGGCATCGCTGCGAATAAATGTAGTGGAAAAGGTGCTTTATTAAAAGGATTTGTTTCGCAGAAATAATATATTTTTGTCTATCATAGTTTAAAAAATATTTATAAAAGAATTCGAATGAAACATAATACTTTTTAAAGTTAAAATTGAAGGGGAGATGCTAGAAATATCCTTTTTGTGCATAAACAAATTCCTCCTGGAGAACAAGAATATCTGCCTTGATTGCTGACGACAGCAAGTTCCTTCCTCTCTAATTGTATTGTCCTCTCTAATTCTTCTTAATTCCTCTCTAATTCTTCTTAACGACTACAACATTTATGGTTTAATGTAAAAATAGTGTGTTTGTTTAATTAAAAAAATTTGTTTCACTAACCCAGAAAACATAAAGACATATTAATTATTTTTTTATGCTTTGAAAGGGTGAAGAAGCAGAATATTACTTTTTTTAATTACTTCCAGGATATATAATTATTTTTTTACTATTCTATAAAATATTTTCCTGTACAAGTGGGCAATTTTATATTTATATCAGCCAACTGATACGGTTGTTGAAAAAGATTTTAAAGTTATTTCTCAACGGCCTTACAAGTTGGCAGCTACGTATAGATGTTTTTCATACAGCAACCACACTTTTAAAGCCGGGCTTTAATGGGTTTCCAAGAGTATTTCATTCTAATTGTTTTAAATAGTTAATGTAGAAGGAAATTAACATTAATGGGTATAAAACCATCAACCGTTCTCGTGACCGAATTGGGACTATATTTTCCAAATGGTAGCTACTTTTCACCATGGATAAAAGCGAGACGGAAAAGCTGATAGTAAAATCAATTAAATTTTAACTTGTTTTCGATAGGAATAAATTCATTCTTTTTTTAAACTATTCAACATCTGCAATCTACATTACCTCCGGAAAGAAGCAGTATTTTATAGTTGTAAAATAACCTCGGTAGTGACAGAAATTTAATGTTTCTCGAAAATTGAGTGCTAGAATGAAATGCCTTTAGCATAATTTAAGTCGGATCTCTGAACTATTACATTCCGTGGATGGAGACTAGCTTAAAAGTTAACAAACGTAACAATATTTGTTTTCACTTCTAAAAAAAAAAATTATAAAAACGTATCAATTAGCAAAGTTAAGGTAAAACCTCTGAGCCATTACGGTTATATCTAAGAGGAAGACAATTAAATCTGAAGTAATTAAGGTGTTTCCTTTTCGGCACACTGTACTTTACTTTAAGCATATCCTATGATAAATGTTTTCATTTCTTAACGAAATTATTAAAAACAAAAATATCTTCTAAAAATGGGAAATTTTGAAATGTTAATGGAGAAAGTGCTCCCACATCGAGAGCCTAAAAAATCGCATCGAATTTACGCAAGTTAAAATCCGGTCGTAAAATATTTGTTCTTTCTCTGTGTAAATAATTCATCCTTAAAAGTCGAAGAATATTTATGAGCAACCTCACCGTATAAATACATAAATGATACTACATCGACTTCTGCATTTTCTTCTGCTGGGACGTCATGCGAATCTCGTTCGCTTCCTCTATAACTCCAACTAATTAAAGAATCAATAACCCTTTTTTTTCAGAAAAAAACCCCTTCATTTATAAGCAGATCTACTCATCCTCAAAACAGAGATACCTACAAGGCTGCCAACTTTTTACGCTTTTTGTAAAAATTTATTTTGGCATTAAATTCATGTTTTAATGTATTTTTTGTTTATTTAAACTTATTTCCTACACCACTAAATATAAATGATTTTATTTTATAACCGTCGTTATAAAATAAATAATAGCTGACCCAGTTTAGAATTTACGCCTCCCAATAGGGAACTCTATACAGAAAACAAGGGATAATCTTAATTAAGTATTGGGTGAAATTTTGCCTTCGTGGTGGACTTTTTGAGGGAAGTAACCCGCTTTTGCGTTACATGGAGAGGAAAACCTCCCTCGGTTAGTCTGACGGCAAGCGGACTCTAACCCATAATTCGTCTACCTCTGAGGATATTTTACGTCAGCACTGTGGTTAGGACAAGCCGGGAGCGGAATTCGTATCGACCGGCCAGAGCTGGGATTCGAACCCGGTTTACCTCATTGGGAGACGAAAGCTCTTGTTTTCAGAGTCACCGTATAAATTATTTAAAAGTTCATACGCTACGCTACTTAGTTTTCTCGTGGTGAGGCTTTTAAAATGTAGACAAAATTACTGAAAATACTGGAAGCTTCGGTTCTTAAATTTCAATTACTGTATAAAATACTTAGCAAAAAACGTAGTTGTTGACAGGCATGTATCTAGAGAAAGCACCTTATCAAAGAAATCAAATTGCTCAGTTTAGAAAGAAAGAATATTTTTAGTGAATTTGAGTTTTATTGTTTGTGCCTTGGTTTAGTACAATGGTTCCAAATGGTAATCTGTGGAACACTAGGATTCCGTTTAAGGATCACAGGGAATTTCCGAGAGTTAGGACTTTCTTTTTTAACACGGTTATTGTTTTCTATACCTCTAACAACATTTATATCCAGTCATTATGGAGATTTTGCAAATGTAGTATAGCTTCCATACGCTCCCTAAGTAAGATTTCAAGTAATTGCGCATGTGCAGTAGAAGTGCGAAGTCAGTTCTGGTGAAATGCGCATGCTCCAGCGAAAAATATCAAACTTAAATAAGAGAAAATAAGAGATTTTGCAAAAATCCGTAAAAACGCTAACGTAGAGAAATATCATTTTAACTTTGACCTCAAAATCAAAACAAACATTTACAATGGCATACGATTCAAGACGGTTTGCTCTACGTAAAACTGTGGATCTGAGAGCAAAGCAAATTGGTAGATTATAGATTTTGATGAATTCAGCGATAAAGAATGCAGCTTATTATTACTATTTAAAAAAAATATTATTGAACTCCTTTTGATTATTTAACTTTTTTTTTTAACTAAATTGCATAGTTAAAATGGATGTAATTTTGAAATAGTGAAATTATATCTAACTAAGAAGCTCCACCCCCTGTTCGCTAACGCTCGCCAACCCCCGAGAATTGCTACGCAATCCTATGTGGTTCACGCCGTGAACCATGGCTCGCTGCTCTCGCTCGCCAATGAACACAATGTTCTAGCACGAAGACATAATATATTATCATCAAAGACATAGTATTTTATCATCAAAGACATAGTATTGTACTTATGTAGAAGAATTCTACCAATGTTCTTATTGGCTTTTAAAAAAGTATATTAGCTATTTAGATTGTACATGGTGAAAAAATCAAAACATTAGCTAAATAAGAAACATATTAGCAAAATAAATTATCAAATATTGCTTCACTAATATTCTGCATTTTAAAGCGTGAAAATTCAATGCATAAATAAACGCGAAATATAAAAAAATTCAATGCATTCAATACAAACACTTAAACGTTTTTTAGACGTTTAGGTAGCTCCCAGTAGAAAAATATCAATTCAACAGCGGCCTTTTAAAGCATTCTCACTTCAATTAATTAATTAATTCCTAATTGAGTTTAAATTAAATATTGTCATGTTTTTAGTGCATGAATCTGAATTGAACAACCTGATAATGCTCACTCTGGTTATTGTTATCTGGTTGCTCACTACGTGCTCTTGCGCGCCGAATCCAATCAATTAAAAATGAAAACTGTTGCCAGCGCGAGAAAAGAAATATCATCGGTTTTATTGATACATACATACATACGTACGTATTAGCGTTTTATATAATATAGATTTCTTATTTGACTAGAGCAAACCATAATGTTAAACAAAAACTAAAAAAAAATTTTTTTATTGAATAAACCAATGGTTGTAAGATCACACGATTCATTTTTAAATTTCATCAATATACTTCTTCAAATTCGCATTCTATGTCTCCATGTTTTTAGTTCGAAGATAGCTTTAATACAAAACATTTAACAACTATGCTTGTAGCTTTGTCTTTTAGCGTGAATCACACCAACATAACTTAGAGATATGCGGCATCTAAAATAAACGCGAGTATGCGCAGATCTTACTTACGCGAGGGTACGGCTTCTGAGGTAAATTTGCTAAAGATCCCTATTTGTAAGACTAGTATCAATAAAATGATGAAAACATTTACTTAATTTCTCATGTTAAATATTTTTTAAATGATTTGTTTTAACCGGTTAACGCCCAGCGTCATATATTTAGGACAGTTCCTTTTTTCAAAAACATTCATTGTGGTGGGAAACTTTTTTTCAGTATTTTCATTTATCTGGGTAACTTAAAAGATTATCAGATACCACAATGATTTAGTTATTTCTGACTAGATCTAGAATTAAAAGGAGCAAGTACTTTTTGATCTATCAAAGACTTTTTGAATGCCCTAACAGTAGAAAAACCAATTAATTTCGATAATATATTATACCACCTTTTCCATAAAACCACTTCTTGTATCATTTCAGTACATAAAGTCGGGACAAAACGGGTTAATGATTGTAGAAATACCAACTACTTCTGGACAATGAATAAATATTTTCGAGTGGTGGCCATTTAATATTCGATTCTTCGTTTAGTAAATTCGACTTATATGGTTTTCACTCTCCACTAATGCTAAAAAATTCAGAGGCATTATGCCACTTTGTAACAGCTTAACCGGCAGGGCCATCCTGGAAAAGTGGTATCGTCTGCTAAACGATGTGCAAATCGTGGAGGTAGCGAGTTCAAATCCCGTTGTTACACTGGATGTATCTTTGAGCTTTCCTCTGAATTCTGTTATATATCCTTCTATTTGACAAAAGTTTATAAGTCTAAATTGAGCAAACAAGCCTGCAAATGTAAGTAAATCCAATAAACCAATAAAGCTAAGCAGTGTTGAGCCTTTTAAAAAGTTGGCAAAATTCGCCGAAAATTGAAAATTTCAACTTGTAATTTTCTACGCTTTATAAAATATTTTGACGATACTAGCTGACCCGGCAAGCGTTGTTTTGTCATATGAATTATTTCTATAGTTTGGAAATATATCTTATTTATTGTTAGTGTGTGTGTATGTGGTATATGAGTGGAAGAGGCATGGAACGCTGTGAACGATGACGGAATGTGAAAATAACAACACATCAAATAATATTTTTTTTAAAATTTATTGTAACTTTATTTTATAAATTATATATACAACGAATTCTGAAAATATTAGTCAACTATACTGATCTCTTAGTGCAATGTAGTGTACAATATTTTTTGTCATTACATCTTTAGCTAACACAAGTAAATTGGATGGTTTGCCCACTCGAGAGCATGCCACGCATAATTGTCCGCGTGAAAAACATGGTGTGATCAAATCAAAGCTACAAACATTGTTTGGCCTTGAAATTTATTAATAGTCATTGCAAATGGCAATCTAATGTGGAACTGAATGCGTTTAAATTGAATTGGCACATCTGTGGGTATAATAAGGATTCGAGGAAGTAATATACTTTCACCCATTTAAAATAATGACTTCGATAACGTGGTTCATTAATTTTTTAACGACTAATCGTGTGCCATTGCACAGCCGTGGTGGGTCCAAATTACGAAGCAAAATATCCGGAGATCCAACTTTCCAGTTGATCAAGTGTTAATTGATCAGCTATCGGCCGGACTTAAAAAATATAAAATGCTATTAAAAAGTAGGAGTTGGTGGTAGGAGGGTGAAACTTAAGGATTGAATGTATTTTTTAATGCCACACAATAAAAAATAACAAAAAAAATTTGTCCAAAAAATGAAAAAAAAAATAGTTTTAAACCTATTCTCAGACCTACTGAATATACATATAAAATTTCATCAAAATCGGTCAAGCCGTTTCGGAGGAGTATAAACACTAAAACTGTGACATGAGATTTTTATATATAAGATAACAAAAAAAATTTGTCCAACAAATGAAGAAAAAAAATTAGTTATAAACCAATTCTCAGACCTACTGAATATACACATAAAATTTCATCAAAATCGGTCAAGTCGTTTCGGAGGAGTATAAACACTAAAACTGTGACATGAGATTTTTATATATAAGACAACAAAAAAAAATTTGTCCAACAAATGAAGAAAAAAAATTAGTTATAAACCTATTCTCAGACCTACTGAATATACACATAAAATTTCATCAAAATCGGTCAAGTCGTTTCGGAGGAGTATAAACACTAAAACTGTGACATGAGATTTTTATATATAAGATAACAAAAAAAAATTTGTCCAACAAATGAAGGAAAAAAAATTAGTTATAAACCTATTCTCAGACCTACTGAATATACACATAAAATTTCATCAAAATCGGTCAAGCCATTTCGGAGGAGTATAATGACATGATTATAATTAAAACTGTGACATGAGATTTTTATATATAAGATTTATTGAGATTTTTATATATAAGTTTAATTATTTTCGATATGAAGCAAATGACGGCAATAACAGTCCTCAGAGTGCCTTACGTCACAAACAACTGTCTCTTTATTGGATCTGTTAATTACCACTTTCTTAAAAAAAAAATAATTCCTATTCTTCAATGTCAGATGTATTGGAGAAATAATCTTCGTGAACTGATACATTGAACCACTATAGCTCAGTGCTTAAGGCACTGAACTGTCTTTGTGATGAACTAGGGTTCGAACCTCTGTGGAGGCTTAAAGCCCAACCAGCACCAGATCAATGGGTACCAGCTTGACTGGGAAGCAAAGGTTATCCTAAGCGCAATGCTCATCATAAAGTCACAATCATGTTGTAGAGCCTTGATCTCCCTGATCCCTCTGGCCCACAACGGGCTGCTGCTGAAATGCTTTACTGATGCAGCATAAAAAAATCATATCAATGTCCAATTAGCATCTATCTTAATAGTCAGTTGTCTCAAAAATTCTTGAAGATCACCAATAAAGATGACGAAAATATTCGTGGCTGAGAGACATACTGGTCCTGTTCATTTTAATTAATGGACGAAGGAGCATTAACCAAGTCAGCATTTTTGATGGTTTTCCATTGACGGACCAACATAATCTTGATGGCAACCATCAATGATTCCATCATGAAACGTTACATTTTTTGATGGTAACCAACATAAGTAATCATCACGCCAATGTATGAATTCGGACTGATTTATGACGGTCCAACATAAGAATAGCAATTTGTTGTGATGGTTTCTTCAGATTGAACCATCAGAAATTTCGATCATAGTTTCTTAGAAACGATCATGACCTGACTTATGAAGGTCCATCATAAAAAATAAAAGAAATTATTTTGATAGTATATCAGAGATGCCAACTTGCTCCGGACAGCAAATATATATCTTAAAGTGGTAGTTTGTAAATTGTGATTCTTGGTTTAATAAATTCAATTTAGTAGATTTTTATCCACCACTATTTCTAAATAATTCGTAGAATTAGATAATTCACCACTTTATATTANAGAATTCAATATAATCTCGATATGAAGCAAATGACGGCAATAACAGTCCTCAGAGTGCCTTACGTCACAAATAACTGTCTCTTTATTGGATCTGCTAATTACCACTTTCTCAAAAAAGAATTAATTCCTATTCTTCAATGTCAGATGTATTGGAGAAATTATCTTCGTGAACTGATACAGTGAACCACTATAGCTCAGTGCTTAAGGCACTGAACTGAATTATCATAACTGATTATCATGAATTGTTGGTTCATGAGAATCAAACTTCTCTTGATAGCTAACCATCATAGTATTAAAATAGTATTTTCCATCACGGAATGATGGAAGTTTGCTGGCATATAGAAAACCATAAACACATAATGGAAAATGTTGGATGATGGTGACCATCAAATGAACCAAACTGAAACCAACATAAACCATCAACAAGAATTTTGACTTTGGCAGCACAAAGTGTACTGATGCACTCGCTAATTATTCAGTAATACATCGAAAACAAAGGATGTAACATTTCAAATAACATATCAATTTATGTGTGTGCTTGTATGGGAAGAGACAAAAAGAAATGTCAGGAGGAGCAAATGGCGGTCACAGACATCGAGAATTTTCTTGGAAAAAATATGACTGTGATAATTTTCACTTTCGAACATACGACTGAAGTTCAATTTCAATATAGCAGTCATAAACAATTGTAGATAAAAAAAAATGTGTTACCGAGTCCGATCGTCAAATTATAAGTCCAAGGCAACGTTGTTAATAAGCAAAATCTTTCTTTCGAACATCAAAGAACAGCTCACTATTCGAGAATATTAAAAAGCTTTACTGAATGACTCAAACTAAACTGTCACCGCAAAACATTTAAAAAAAAATCTAAAAACCATTTAAGTATCCGATTCCGAAGTTTTTATTAAAGAACAGTAAAGTTTTTTTTTCCCTCTTCAGATAAGGTTAAAAGTGATGAACTCAATTTATTCTCTTTTTTTAGTCCATCTGAACAACACAGTTTCTAAAATTTTTATCTTGTTTCTTTTTATTTTATTAATTTATTTCATTTTTTATCTTCGAAAGTGGCCGTTACATAAGATGTGTACTTTTCGGTTCTCTTTAAAAATACCACATAACTAAAATATCCCATTTCCAAACATGTCACTTATTCATTTGGAGGGAGTGTGTTTTTCACATAGATGATATAAGGAATACTCGAAAGATGATAATAAGTAGTTTCTTTTTCAACGCCCACGTCATTAAGATTCTTTTAGTTAGTTATTTGAAATAATGCTGATCTCATTAAGGCCATAACACAGACTTTTATTTTAAAAGAGTTTAAAAAATTACGACTTTTGAGAAGGAATTTGTCTTTTAAATAACATGCAAGGAAAATCATTATTATTATTTCGATGAAGATGCTTAAAGAATTTATCAGTAGATCTTGTAATAATTCCTGAAATATTTGGCATATTTTATTTGTATTTACTACAGAAATAATGTATAGTTTTCTGTGAGTTCAGCGATAAATAAATGTCGATTTGACGAGGCCTAAACGATCTCACCGGTCCACCTAATTGTGGGTAATCACCGGTAGTGGATTTGAATCCACTGTAAATCTGGATGTATCTTTGTAATGTTCTTTCCTCGCTTATGTTATCTCTTCTTCAACTTGACAAGGGAATTAAAATTTGTACTTAGTAAAAGGAGCATACAAGCTTGCCTACATGTATGTAGCAAGGGCGCCGGCAGAATAATATAAAAAGGGGTGCAACCCTCTAACAAACTACTCTCCCCCCTAAAAAAAGTATTCTGTTACATTTTGCTTTGTTATTACATATACTTTCATCTGTTAATTTTTTTCATCTATTTTAATAGAGAAAATTCTTATGAATCCCTCGAATACATAGATTTAGTTATTCAGGCCACACCGTTTTATCCAGCTGTAGCGGGGAGGCAGTCAAAATTGGCCCAACTCTTCCAGCTACTACGTGCACTATTGAACGCACTTTTAGTACAATGCGAAGCATCAAAACATGGAATCGGTTTAAAATGTCTCACGAGAGATTAAGTAGTTTGTGCATGCTCAGTGTGCAAAAGAAAAGATGACTCAGAATTCATTGAAAAAGTTATTAACAGATTTGGACAGCTAACAAGACGATTACAATTCTTGTTTGATCATAAAATTTTTTAATTGTTATGTATCAATAATTACTTAATTATTTGTTCTTGAATAAAAATATTTTTAATAAAAAAATTTTATAATCGAATTTTTTTCTGTATCTCTTTAATTGTTTAAAAAAAAGCCAGGGGGGTGCAAGTGCACCCCGCTGCCGGCACCCTTGGTATGTAGCAAAAAATAATTAAACATGCAATTATTCATAATGAAAAAAAATTTTAATTATAAAATATGAAAATTTTTATACAATCAAAATTTTCATTGTTTTTTTAAAAATTTAAATTTTCAAGCCATNTTACAATGTCTCACGAGAGATTAAGTAGTTTGTGCATGCTCAGTGTGCATAAGAAAAGATGACTCAGAATTCATAGAAAAAGTTATTAACAGATTTGGACAGCTAACAAGACGATTACAATTCTTGTTTGATTAAACAATTTTTTAATTGTTATGTATCAATAATTACTTAATTATAATTAAACAAATTCAAAAACAAATATGTTTGTTTTTGAATAAAAATATTTTTAATAAAAAAAAATTTCTAGCAAAATTGTTTTTCTGTATCTCTTTAATTGTTTAAAAAAAAGCCAGGGGGGTGCAAGTGCACCCCGCTGCCGGCACCCTTGGTATGTAGCAAAAAATAATTAAACATGCAATTATTCATAATGAAAAAAATTTTAATTATAAAATATGAAAATTTGTATACAATCAAAATTTTCATTGTTTTTTTTTTAAAACTTAAATTTAAATTTTCAAGCCATTTGATTTATAAAATAGTACTTAAAAACTAATTTGAAAAAAATTATTTTGAACAGTATTTAAATAAAACCCCATTTTGAGATTGTATCACCAAACTGCAATACTTCATATTATACAGTATGTCCCAAATAAAACTCAACCCCAGAAAAGAAAAATATAGACAAGGGAGAAAAGGATTGTTTATTGAACAGGAATTACAAGAATTGTTGAATTTCTGTAATCTGTCATGTGACAAATTAAGCACACTTAACAAGATTATGGAAAACATGAATCAACATTTATGGGAAAACATTTTTGATCCCTTGTTCAATTTTCGCTTTATTAGTTCGGCGATAGTTGTTGAGCAATCTGCTTATCCAACATTTCTTAAATATCTCCATTAAAAATATTCCGGAGGTAACAATTCCAGACTTTGGGAAGGCCACAGTCAGTTGGAAATCGGGCTCAAGAGGTTCTTCAAGAAAAGACAAGGTTGATTCAGATGCATGGATAGTGCCTATATCCGTTAATCACATCAATTAGTCCCACACAATTTGTCGAGGGACAAACAGTTGTAAGCACAATCCATCGCAGCAACAATTCGTCGTGGGACTATAAGTCGCACACGATTCGTCGGAGTGACAGTTCGCTGAAGGCACAATTCGTAGCGGAAACAATTTGACGTGAGCAAAATTCGTCACTGCGACAATTTATTGTGAGCACAATCGATCGCAAGCAAAATTCGAACACAGCAACAATTCAATATAATCACAATTCGTCGCAAGCAAAATTCGTCACAGTGATAATTCATTGCGAGCACGATTTATCCTAACCGAAATTTGTCACGATGACAATTTTATTGGGATCACAATTCATCGCTAGCAAAATTCCTCTTATCATCGCAGGCACAATCATCGCGAGCACTATTCGTCGTGGGTACAATTTCTTGCTGTTTCGGTCGAATACATCCATTTACGAGTCCCGCAGTGGACTGATCGTTAAGACACGGTTCCCAACATGTCACCGAAGTCAAGCATCACTGGCTACGGTCAGTGTGCGTGTGGGTGACCACTTGGATTACTCTGAGTAGGGACCGAGGGTGTGCGGTATTGGTCCTCGTTAAACTGTTCTACCGTAAAGTGCTCGACTTCACGTGCAGGTCGTCGGGCTACCGATGCGGGGGTGCCATCCCCTCTGCAGAGGATCAAAATTGTGATGGCATGTCTTCGGATCATCCTCAGGAATGTTTTCCAGACCGTCGCCAATAGCCCTTTGTGCAGCTCTAGTGCGACGTAAATTAACTACAACTACAACAACAACATCCAATTACGAAGACAAAATTCTTGCCTTATCTACAAAAGCTAACTAAATATTAAATTTGTGGGCGTTCAAAAATTGCGAAGGCAACTAGGAAGTGACTTGTTTATTGTTACATTGAAAAAAGAAAAGGTATACGAGCAATATCTGAGTAAGACACTAAATTAAAAATGACTGCTGTGGCTATTCCATAGCGTCAGTCATGATAATTTCGTATATGTATCGGTAGTATAATATTTTTTATTCATCCTGATTAAACAAAATATTTGCATTCATCGTATCCTATTGGTCACAAGAAATATTAGGTTCTTTCCATCACCCCTTTTGTTAAAAATATTCTTGGTTGTTCAAATTTAATTTTTTTTTAACTAAAAAATTCTCTTCTAGAGACTGTTTTTCCTATTTTTCTTTCATTTAATTGTTTTTATAGCACTGTTTTATGAATTCAAAAAAAAAGGGGGGAAAAAGAAAATTTACTAAATTTAGCTACTACGTACGAAAATTAATGATTTTTACAACAAACACTACCATTGGCATTTAATGTCGGGAAGCATGGACTTTTTAGGTTATGAGACAAGTAAAAGTTTAAAACAAAAACTTTTATAAACAAATAGAGAAACCGAAAAGTGTCAAAATTTTTTGATCGAGTCGTAGTGGAGCCGGGGAATAGAGAGTTCGCCTTCCAATGTGGCGAACCGGGATCAAATCCCAGCGATGGTGGATCGATACGAATTCCGCATCCGGCTTACACTGACCACAGTGCTGACGGGAAATATCCTCAGTCCCCTTGCCGTCGGCTAACCTTGGAAGGTTTTCGTGGTTCCCCTCTCCCTGTAAAGCGAATGCGGTTTAGTTCCACCAAAAAGTCATCCACGAAGGCAAATTTCTCCCAATACTTGATCTAGAAGTTCGGATTCAAAATCAAAATGACAAGGCTATGGAGTTAAACATTAGTATCCGTTAGCGCAAAATTGGGTCGGCTGTTCAACGACGGTCATAAAATATAAAAAAATTTTGATCTAAAGATCGTATTATCTAAATGATTGAAGAGGCAAACTTTCAATTGAGGTAGTTAAACGCTGTGGACGATAGATAAATTAGGAAATCACGTGAAAACACACAGTAAAAGATAACAAAAACAGCCTATTATGATACATCCTCTATTACTACGATATATCCGCAATATATATTACGATGATATATATATGTTACGATATATCCGCAAAATCCTAACATTAAAGATACGGAAACTGTATATTTATAACTGTTTAAAAATTACTTGACTTCCTCTATTGTGAGAGAATTGCTCTTAGTAAATACATTTTCTTGCTGTATAAGTGGGCAATATTATGCGAAAAACAATTAACCTTTTGCACTTCGAGTACTTTCAAATGCTGTTTGATTTAACACGTTAACGCCGGGGTGACCCACCGGTGGGTCACGCTAGATTGTCTCATCCTGGCAGCGCACTGGAGTAAAAACTGGTCACAAATAAATTTCATTTTTTAGTTTTTTTCCGGGAATAATAAAAATCCATAACTACCAATTGTTTTTAACGGATGCAATTTTTATATTGAATTGCTTCTTCGCCGTGATAAATTTCCTTACAGTGAATTGTTATTGTTGTGAATAGATTAACTCCTCCCGAATATTGTCTAATATTGAAATAGTTCTTCTACCAGTATTTTCTCTTTTCCCAGCATGAACGTGTTAATATCAGCACTATAGCATTTAAGTTACACACTATACTATTGTTATACAATTTCAAAATTCTTTTAAATAATGTAGATACTTATTATTAAGCTATAAAATTTCTTAATTTTAAAGTGGAGACTGTTGATGGTGCCTTCGTGGGGACATCCGAGTGCAAAGGGTTAAATCAGCCAACTACTTCGCATTTTACAAAAATATTTATAGTGTGGTAGACATTTAAAAACCCACGCTTTCAGAATTTTTGGTGATTTTGTCAACATTTTAAAAGTCTTACTACGAGAGGGTGGGAACAACAGTGGCACTGCATATGAAATTTTAAATCATTTGCATGTAGTGGTGTAGAAAATAAGTTTAAATGATATAAAAAAAATAATATATAACTTAGACATATACATAAACTTAGCTACCACTAGAAAAAATATTTACAAAAAGCGTAGTGAGCTAGCAGGCCTGATTAAGTGGAAGATGTTTTTATATAAAGCTGATATCAATATAGGAAAGCAAACATCGTTTCTTCTTGAAATTTCAACTAATTATTCCAATAAAGCAACTTGACCACAGGGTAAGTGAGAAGTTATCTGTTACTTTCCAAGAAAAAAACTTACAGATAGATAAAGAAGAGTTCACAAGTATCTTTTATATCAATATAAAAAAGCTTTTTGTCAAAAAAACATCTTGGGTAATAATTTTTTCGAAGAAAAAAATTTTCTTTTTGTTGCTGTAATTACTGAACAAAAAGGTTTTTTCTTATGTATAACAGCGATACATGTCTTGGATTACTTCGTGAGAAAAGTTTTAACGTGGAACCGAAATTTGCGTTTTAAATTTGAATTCATAGGCAGGCAAATTTAATCAAAACTGATTTAGGCCACCCAATTTAAAGATCTTTATAATCTCCTTAGCAGGGCTGCCAACTACAATGCTTTTTGTAAAATATTTCATTGAACGGTAGGCAATAAAAAACTAAAGCTTATAGAATTTTTGATGATTTTTCCATCAGTTCAGACGCTTTACCACGACAGGGTTGGTTTTATCTTCATATTAGAGCTGGGCCGCACAGCAGCCCCTATCCCATCCATCAAGATTTTTTTTATATATATATTTGTAGTAGATCTTTATGGTTAGTGGTCTATGTGGTGGCTGATTCTTTGCTTGAGTAAATAATAATATTGGAAATTATAAGAAGCAGCTTGCTTTAAACAATGTGTGGGTTTCCGTGTCTGACGGGCCTGGGTCCTGACGACCTGTGGAGTGCGAGGGAGATATTAATACGTGGGGCAGTGAAAAGTCGTAAACCCGCTTCGCGGGTTGGGTAGGCCGGGATAGCCTGGTCGGTAGGGTGCTGGGCCCATGTCCAACAGTTCGTGGGTTCGATCCGGGCCGGTCGAAGACTCCCTGTGCAGAAATGGGGACTGATGCACGTTAAATCTGTCGAGTCGCTAAGTCCTCCATGCTCCCATAGCAAATAAATACCTCCGGGGGTACTGATCCAGGAGTTTCCTTGTCTTCTGGATTGTTCAAAATTACAAGGCTACGGAGTTGAACATTAGTAGTCGTAAACCCAAATAAATTGGGTCAGCTGTTCAACGACGGATATAAAACTATGTGTGGCTTTGAATGCAGACGAGAGGATTGGAACAAAGTGGCTCTTCATATAAGTTTTCGAATCATTCGCAAGTAGTGGTGTAAAAAAAAACTTTAAATCAAATTTATAAAAGAAAGAATAATACATTAAATATTAACTGAGGTACCACGAGAAGAAATTATTCAAAAAATTGTTGAAAACAGGCAGCCCTGACCTAGTTGTCATTTTATTATGTTAAGGTTCTCCAAAAAACTTCCAAAATGAAGCAGATTTTCACAACACATCTCTGTTTAATTGAAATCAAACTGGTTTATGAACCAGCTTTTTTGAAGTTTTCTATTAAAATGAAATTAATCCTCACAACTCTTAAAATTTTTATTTTATATACAAATAATTTAATTTAAAAAGTGGTAATGCGTTAATATTTTTTTTTTTAAATTTCCACTATCTATATTATATAAAACGCTAATACGTACGTATGTATGTATCAATAAAACCGATGATATTTCTTTTCTCGCGCTGGCAACAGTTTTCATTTTTAATTGATTGGATTCGGCGCGCAAGAGCACGTAAGAGCATCATATGGCTAATCCATGTTATATAAAACGCTAATACGTTTTAATTGATAGGCTTCGGCGCGCAAGAGCACGTAGTGAACATCATATGTCTAATTGGGTGAATTCTCACCGAATTATCAAAAAAATTCTCACAAAATTATCTTCATCGAAGCCGATGCTTTACATCCGGCGTTTAGTACTATTTCATATTGTTTTACAACACATGGTTTTATCCCTCTGGTGGGAAAGACTTTAAAACAAAACTTACAACAGTTACTTTTCTCAACAACTGAAATTTAGAATAGTGTGATTAAGAAAAATATGCGAACTGTTTGCAATTTCAAATTAATATTGAAATGCACAGGTTTAGAATTTTCTACAGTGAAAAGTTTTCGGAACTTCAGTGTTCAAAAAAGTATACAAAAGCTAGACGTTAAGAACGTATCCAATGAGCGAGCAAAGCGAGCATCGGATAGCGAAGCAATCTGAAATGAACTGCGAAAGCAGTTCCGAGGGTTGGCGAGCGCCAGCGAGCAGGGGGCGAAGCCTCCTAGTATATAATAAAGCATTCAACGAATCCTCACATGAAATGCTTCTAACTTAATTTGAAAGTTTTTTTTAGCATATTCACACCTGATAATTTACTTTTCTTTAAGAAAAGTCCCATAGCAAATTTTTCTTTTTTGCTGGTTTTCTTTAAGAAAGAGTGAGGGTTCCGGCAAAACAAGTTCGATCATTTGGGATTCCGTTGCTGAAAAAATTTTGGAACCGCTACTTTAGATCTTTTTTCACGAAACATTCTTTTTATTTCTATCACTATTAACCCCTTAAGGCACGGATTTTTTGATAAAAACCAGCAAAAAAAAAATTATAATTTCTTTATATAAAAAAACACACTTTAGAACATTGTCTTTTCTTTTGGTAGACCATTTCGATATAGTGCGCTTTTCTTCCATGGAAAAAGGCTATATTATATTTCATTCTCGAATAAATAAGTGTTATAGCTTACAATCCTATGCAAATGATAAATATCAATAAAACGATTTTTTTTCTTAGCTTTCACATTGTCATTTTGAATTCTCGATTATATTCGAGTGTGAAAAATTAGAGCAGCATAAAATACAACGCCGCTCGAATTATCCCGAGTGCGCACAGTTTGGCCTGTTTAGAGCGCTCGAATTAACTCGAGCGCACAACTTAAGGGGTTAAACAAGCATGTATTTCATCGAAACTGCCAGAAATTGCGCTCTTGGTGAATGGGATACTTGCATTTCAAGAAGAAGAATATCACTGATACCCACACATGTGATCAATGACGTCAGCTTCAGCTGATCGTTTATTAGAAAAATGGCGTGCTAATAAATGGATCGTTTATTAGCAAAATGGCGTTAGTTGAGCTAAGCTTCCTCACATAAGTCAGAATGTAAATTAGCGTGAAGTTGAATAAATACAGCGCAGTATCGAACATATAATTTGTTGAAATATAATTCTTTCTCGTCTACGTCCCTTACTTAACTTACAAAATTTAATATATGTTATATATTTTATTGTAACTGTAATATTTTTTTGTTTTGTGTACCTGGCAACTTCGATGTATGATGAGTTTGTTTATATTCTGCAAGCTTCATGCCTGTTTGAGTTTTAAGTAAGAAATATATAATAAAAGAATTGAAATCTTTATGAAAAATTCTTTGTGTAAGAATATAGAATGTGTCACTTAAGAGAATTGATACTGGATGGGCTTGGGTTACTCGAAATAGAACGGAAAGAACAGTTGCAAACTTAAACAAATGAAAAGTTACAACAACCAGTCAGGATCGATATCCCATTATCGAAACTATCCAGGTATCCCATTATCGCAACGACAAGTTGCGCCTGCGCCAAGTCGTCGTTGCGACGAATTGTGTTCACGATAAATTGTGGCTGCAATGATTTGTATTCAAGACGGATTATTCAACGACAAATTGTGTACGACGAATTGACTCAGAACAAATTATAATTATCTCTAATGATTTTCTTGCAGGATCTTGCTTAATTTCCTTGCATCAATATTATTTTCTTGCAGGAATTTCTAATCTTTTACACTTTTATTATTTTTGTCGAAAAATGTAATTAAATAAAAAAACAAATGCTATGAGGTTTTATGGATGACAATATAATTTAAGGTTCTAAAAAAGAAGTGAAGTTTAGACGCAGCTGTTCGATTTAAAAACATGCATGCTTTTACATTACAAAAGTAAATACTTAACTTTTTGTAATAGTGTTTAAAGTAACTTTATGAAACAAATGGTATAGCATTTGTATTTAAGTTTACAGAATGTTAAAAAAAAAAAATTCTATCGCTAATGTTTTTAGTTATTGCAATTGTGTAATTTCATACCAAAATGTGAATGTTAATAATTTTAATATATTGGAATAAATGCAAACGTTTTTTCCCCAAAGATAAACTTTCAAGAATGGTTTAATTGAATTTTTTTTAACCTTTGTAGTTTACTTCACTCGAATAAAAATTAAAACTATATTTTTACAACAACGAGTTCCTTATAAGAACACCTGAATATTAATGAAATAAAAAATTAGCTACCCTAATGCTTAGTAATCTGTTGTTTTAAGTTGTTTCACTCGACACAACAGAATGCTCCTAATTTTAATTCATTTCCGTTTGTTACAATATTCGATTGTGCAACATCGTAAAATATGCGAAATTAAATGGTTTTAATTAAAATTCCCCTTTCGTTTACCTTGCAACAAAATTTTGTAAGATTATGTTGACATTTTAGGTGAATAAATTGAAACAAATTATTCCAAAGTTTGAAGGTTAAATTCCCAACGTCTAAAACTGAAAATTTTTAAAATTCTCAAGAGTAAACGCATGACATGAGTTTTTAATAAATAAAAAAAAAATAAAGCGTTAAATGTATAGAAGTATTCAGGAATTTGACTATATAATAAACACATAAATATTAATCCAAACACTATCTACTTTAATTTCATAGCAAAGCAGAAAGCTTTCATTTAAAATTCAATTTATTTATGAAAATATTTCTAATCGCACACTTTTTGCATCGTAATTAAGTGTATAAATTCACTGAGTGTTTATGTTTTTATAACGACTCAACTTGTTTAATCATGAATTGCAAATAGAAATGAAATTTCTTTTCAGACAGCTAAGAAATAAAAACTCTTAGGATTGGTAATTTAATCAACTATTTTTGTCATACTATTATTTAAAATGTTTTTGATAAATAAGTGCAAGGATAAAAAAATAAAAATGGGTAGGATTTTTCTTAAGAATTTTTTTTTTTTTTGAAATTGCAAAAAATGCAAAATTATAGGAAAATAAGAGATTAAGAAGTCTATATTTTCACATAAAATAGTAATGCGTGTGTATATTGTTAAAGTGACCACCTACGGCAAACAACAGACAGGCCAAAGTATAGATATTAATATATAAAAAAATAAATAAAGCAGTGATTATTTTGTATTCACTATTCAGTCAAAATGTCACAATTTCGATTGATTTAAATATTTAAAAACATAACGTAAAATAAAATGCGGTTCACTACAAAATGAAGCAGCGATCACAGGTTATCCATTGGCAAAATATTTAGTTGTTGTCTTATTTTTTTGGAAAAGAAACTTTATTGTGTTTTCATCTTGGACATCTTTAACTGTTAATCCTGAACAGTGGTACACAATTTTGCAGACATATTTAAATGTGGCTCAGATACATTCTGCGTAAATTCTTTTGCTGACTGAATAGACACTGAACAGCCAAATTGAGATCAATACTAACATTTTCGGATTGGTACGATGGTGTTTGATGGAGATTGAAAGCTGCATCCAGATCCTTTTTTTTTTAAATTTTTATTACCGTCGTTGAACAGCTGACCCAATTTTATGGGTTAACGACTACCAATGTTNATGAAAGGGGTTCGGAGAGTCACCATTCGCTCTTCGGTTGGGTTCAATTTTCTCAACCACTTTGGTACTTTTGTGAGGGACGGGCTTCATCACCATATGAGGGCTGCCAACTACTACATTTTTAGCCAAATATTTTATTGGAGGGTCGACAATTAAAAACTAATGCTAACATTTTTAAAAGCATCACCACAGAATAAAATAGAATAAAATGGCGTTTTATGTGACCTGTCGAATCATTTGCAAGTAGTGGTGTGAAAAATAATTTTAAATCAAATTATAAAAGAAAGATTAATACATTTAAGCATAATCTTAGCTATCACTAGAAGAAACTTTTCTAAAAAGCGTGGGCAGGCCTACCATATCTTGAGAACTTTTTAAGCGAATAGAAATTTTTTTATTATTTTATTTAATAATATGGAAAACAATTATGAATTGTTGTCCTAGATTGTGAAGATCCGATCATTAGATCAAAAGTTATTCAGGATGGTCCTTTTTTTTATCTCTGTACATAGCGGACTTATCACAGTATACTTGTTTCTCATTGTAGTTAAAACGCATGGACCAAACTTCAAACGGAAACATTTTAAAGTGACAAACTTATATAAATATCAGGAGAATTTCAACGCAATAGTTATTGCTATCAGAAACATTTGCGATGTTTCTGCAAGGCGATTGTTGTTATAGCTTTTAGATAGTTATCTGAACTCAAACACAGTCATTTTTAATTTCCGAACTAATATCCATCAAGAGAACTATACCTTGGAAAAAGTTAAGTGATTATCATGGTAGGTACTGCCTCACACATTGTGTTCACCTGATATTGCACCATCGGATTTCCATTTATTCCGATCGATATTACATTCTCTGAAAGTAAAAATTTGAAAATATGAATGTCTATTATGCCTCATTTAAATATTTTTCACCATCATCAATTGATTTACTGTATTGGTAGTTGTCACAAAAAATAAATGTTATGTTAAAATAATTTAGTGATTACAACAGTTTAAACAGCGTTTTAATGTACTCTCAATGCTAATAATTGGGTTCGACTATAACTTTGCCAAGTTGGTTGTCAGGATGATTGATGTCTTTTTCATTTATGGCAACCCACGCAGAAGGCTCCAAACAGTGGTTGAAAGTGGTGTAGTAGCCAATTTTTTTAGTATTTTTTATTTATAGTGTAGTGTGCCACTTTTTTTTTTAAAAAAAAAAGGAAGAACAGTAGTTAGTAGCGATTCCTGGAAACTACTTCTTACGTTAGTATAGTATATGAACAGGGTTCTAACAAAGCTCATTTTTTCGAATTTGATGGGTCGAGGCTATCAAAGAAAGCCAATTTTAAATGCTCCCGGAGACCGTAAGTTAACAAGAATTGCATATTTAGAGTTACGTATAATTAATATTTAAGCTATTCAT
Organism: Parasteatoda tepidariorum; assembly: GCF_043381705.1. NCBI lineage: Eukaryota > Metazoa > Arthropoda > Arachnida > Araneae > Theridiidae > Parasteatoda > Parasteatoda tepidariorum. The sequence goes on from NC_092209.1 coordinate 7,544,398, forward strand.
TGTGAATAACAGATCACTTAGTCACACTTGCATATGTCAATGTAGGCTCGTAAAACATTGATGATATTTCAAAAGATGGAATCATATTTTCGATGTACTTCATTTTATAGAGAAAATTAAAGAGCATTAAACACTTAACAAGTATTTGATAATTTCCTACCTTATCCTAAATTAAATATTCGCTGTCAAGAAGGGCATAAAAAATTGAAGACTGAAAGGACGAATTTGAAAGAAGTGTTTTAGAATATCAAACTGGCTCATGTAAATATAAATGAATGTTTCTAAATAATTCTTCAAGCTTAAAATAAGACAATTTTTTTTATTCAAAGCTATTTTGAACATTATGTTTACATAAATTTCTCCAGCAGTGGAAATTATACAAGTAAAAATTAATTTCCCCAGCTAAGTTCGATTCCTTATAGCAGTATCTTTACAATTCCAAAATGGTTTGCAGTCACTGCATTTGAAAAAAAAATAGTTGCAGTTGTGGTTAACTATACTTTCAACAAAGTAGTTGCGGTTGTATTAAACTATAAAAATAATTAGCTTTTCCGAACACTGGCTCCAAATAAGGTAAGTCAATACTTTCTTTATACTCTCCGTATCAGATAACATACATTTCCATTAGTTATTTCCTTGCTTTATTTTGATATAAAATGCATTTATTCAGATAACAGTCCTTTTAGATTTTAAATATAATTTATTTTCTACTTTCTGCCCCGTTTTGTTTAGCATATTTGTTTGCACATAATCAAAACACTATTTGCTCGAAAAACAATTTCCACTTTTCATCAAGGGGTACCTTTAAATATATTTTTGCCAAGGGGGTTAAGTCACCAAACAGCAAACCTTAAAAAATACCTGATCGAAAACGGCTAGTAGAGAACTATTAAAAGAATTTATAACTTTAAGTTACATAAAATAGTCAGAATATCGATATTTCGAAACTTTAATATCCGCAAATCTCTTCCTTCCTCTCAAGGGTGTGTTGCAGACGTTTCAATTAAGAATGTTCTACTCAAAAGACTCGAACGCTTTATTTAGCTCTTCACGGATGGCAACATTTAGTAAAACTAAAATATTTGACAGGCATGAGGGGAGAAAAAAAGATGAACCTTCTATAAACGAGAATAATTAGATACATTTGCATACCATAATTGAGTGAATTACAAATGAAGTATTTTGTTTACGAGAGGTTGAGATCAATAGAAGCATTCTTTTATAGAAGATGCGTAATTAAGGGAGCATTTTTACTGTATCAGAATTCTATATTTCGCTTGTGTATATATCTCGGTATATACAATTTATTTTTCTATAAACGATGCATGGAAGAAAATCAAATTTTAATTTAAACGTACAACGAACATAAAAGAGAATAAATTTGCATTAAAATCTTCAAAGGATATCGAGAATAAATCTTATGTTGACAGTTAATCATAACTAAGGCCCGGATTTTGATGACATTTGCATTTTTGGACATTCTTTGTCCTGTAGAGCATTTTTTGAGATTTATAGGGCATTTTCTTTAAAATTTTGGGGCGTATTTTGCATTTTAAAGCATTTTTTAAATTTTTTGTTAAATTTTTCTAATTTTCATTATTTTTTATAATTTTTTATTACTACACTGGCTTCCAAACAATGAAGAAAATTTCTAGGATATTAACAGGTGAAGCAACATCTTTTCAAATTGAAGAAGAATTGTCAGTAAGTGTGACCGTCCTTTTCAAGTACGCACCAATAACATCAGTAGACGTTGAAAGAAGCTTCTCCTGGTATAAAAATTTGCTTTCAGACAAGAGACGCTCGTTTACATTTCAAAATATTAAAAAAAAAATTTAATAATCCACTGTAATTCTGATATTTAGTAATATTATGAGATGGAAGTTGTTATATTCATTTAAGTTTCTATACAAAATGAAAATGTTTTGGAGTCAATATATTTTCCTTTTTTTTGTTGTTATTTTTGGATATAAAACATATTTGTCAAACTTTAATGAACGTAGAACAAGTATTGCATTGCTTTATATTTTTTGAAACGACTCATAATAATTTTGAAGAGTAAAACATTGTTTTAGTTCAATATTTTTACTTCTATTTAAGTCATGTCATAAGGCATTTTTAGCGCAATTTTCGCATTTTAAGGGCATTTTTTGCACTTTTAAGGGCATTTTTTGCTGTTCATAAGGGCATTTTTTGCACTTTTTAAGGGCATTAATTGAGATTTTTTAGGTCATCAAAATCCGGGCTCTAATCATAACATTCAAGAATTAAAATATTTTTAAAAGAACTAGCCAGTCATTCCCATTAAAGTAAACTCACCGTCATCCCGAGAAAACTAAAAAAAAATGGTTCTCAAAGAACATTCGAAAACTCACCCCTTGAGCCTTTCAATTATTTCAAAAATATAATGGCAATAAATGGACTATTCGGTTATTGTTTTCATGTGACGTCATTATGCTTGGTTTAGTAGCAATTATTTCATCTAAATTTTAGATAATTCAATAGGAAAAGCAAACTAAAATTAAAATGAAAGTTAAAATCGTAAAAAATAATTAGATACAATTCACGGTTTACTGAAACATAGGGAAAATTCTTACTGAATCTGGTTAGAACGTTCTGCTCAAAATGCACCATTCATATTCTCAATTTCTAAATGCATATTTCATATGTATCCTTATTTTAATAAAAAAGTTACAGTAAAAAATACTGTCAGTGCAGCGACGGAAAGAATTTGGTATTGAAATAAGATGTTGCTGTTGTTGCCAAACTTTTTAAAGCAACACAAAATCACTTGTTTATGACAAAGAGAAAAGGATGGAATATATTCACTCTTCTCTTAATATTAAAACCGACATTTTTTGTTTGTTTTCAAACGGTATCGTTCAAACATCTTCAAATCGACACTCGGATTCAGAAAACTGACCCAGTATGATGTTTATTTGATCAAAGAATATTCACCCATCGCCTTCGTCACTGCTGAGACGGATTTGCCCAGAAATGCATTTGCACTTCTAAAAATTATGTAAATTAACAAAGAACCTTTTTAGTAAATTTATTTACAATAACATGCAAATAGCTGAATGTTTTTTTATAGAATCGAATTACTTATTTGGGTATCCATTGTTATTTTTATGACATTTTGAAAGAGTTTATCTTTTGGAAAAATAAACATTACTACATATTCTTTTAATTCTATTCATTTGATTAAAAATAGTATTTCAATAGATGCTTTTAGAAGCATTACAATTCCAAGTTATTAGTTTATTTATACTAAAATTAAAATAATTTCTTGTATCGTATAAATCAACAAAGCGGATCCAAAAAAATAAAATTAATATTATCATCGTGAATAAAAAGCAAGATTAATTTCTCGGGATAAATATTATTTGATAAAAATATATAATATTGGAAATTAAAGATAATTAAATCATCAATAAATCTGAAAACAACACATTAAGAGTATAATTAATTATTATATTAAGAGTATTATTACGTGTATAATAACAAATATTAAGAGTATAATTTTTTTCATAATAGTGCAAAAATAAGTTAGCTAAGAGAGATGAAAAATTAGATCCTTGTGGTAGTCCATCAAATTGAAGAAAAACATCTTTCCCATCGCAAAAATAATTATTAAACAGACAAAAATTAATTAGAATTTCCCACTAAGCGAAATCGTAATTAAGAATATTTTTAAAATCATAGTAATAGTTCAAAAGGACATCTTTTAGTTTAGAAAGGGGAATTCTAACTAACAATCAACCGATTTTAGAATTTATTAAACATAATAAAGTAAATTCTATTGCGACTTTTGATTTCCAGGATTTTTTCAATAGCATTCCCCTTTCTAAACTAAAAGATGTCCTTTTGAACTATTACTATGATTTTAAAAGTATTATTAATTACGATTTTGATTATTGGGAAATTCTAATTAATTTTTGTGTTTTTAATAATTATCTTTACAATGGGAAAGATATTTTTCTTCAATTTAATGGACTACCACAAGGATCTAATTTTTCATCTCTCTTAGCTAACTTATTTTTGCACTATTATGAAGAAAATTATACTCGTAATATTAAATTTGTTTTCAGATTTATTGATGATTTAATTATCCTTAATTTTCAAGATTATACTATTTTATTAATTAATATTTAACCCGAGGAATTACTCTTGCTTTGTAATCACGACGAAAATATTAATTTTATTTTTTTGGATTTGGGTATTTTAAAAGAAGAAAATATCTGTTTTGTTGATTTATACGATAAAAGAAATTATTTTAATTTTAATGCAAATTAACTAATTACTTGGAATTCTAATGTTTCTAAAAGCATCTATTTAAATACCATTTTTAATCAAATGAATAGAATTTAAAGATTATGTAGTAATGTTTGTTTATCCAAGAAACAAATAGACAAACTCTTTCAAAATTTGATTAAAAAAAACAAAGGATACCCAGCTAAAGTAATTAAATTTTATAAAAAATCAATGAGTTAATTGTATGTTATTCTAAACAAATTTACTAAAAAACTTTTTTGTTAATTTATATAATTTTTACCATGTGTAAATCCCTTTCGGCTAATCCGTGGCTAAACTTATGTGCAAAACAGGCAATTCATGCTTTTTTCTCTCTTTTCTTAAATAAAAGTTAATTTTCTAAAATTCTTAATTGTAAACTTCTTTAAATTATGCAGTATAATATTACCTTGCGCACATTTATTTTCAAACCCATCCTTGGTTAGTAACAAATCAAACGAGCTTCAGTAAGAACGCACTATTTAAAAAAAAAACAACCTCTATTTACGCTTTTACATAAATTTGCGCTTCTGTTTTTATATTTTGTAATCTGGTAATTTTTGTTACGAAAATATTATAAATCATTCTTGAAAAATTTCCCGTTCATGTCACCGTTCATTTGAATTCGCTACTAGCTTTATAGATTTCATTTTAAGTTTTGTTCTGTTTTTTCTTTACGTTTAATTTTCTGTTTTTGAGTGATATTTTTACTTAATGTGTGCTATTCTATTTTATTTCAAAAATTCCATTTTTTTTTTGGAGTGCACCTCGCACTATTGTAATGATATACTGGGCTTTGCCTATATTTATGCAATATTAGAAAGCACTTCCTTTTGCGGATAAAATCGTGTTAGCTGATGAAAAAATCATATCTTTTTTTCGGATTTGTATTAATTTCTTTTTTTGAATTTCTTTCTTTTTATTTCCTTTTTCTCTTTTTTCATTGTTGTTCTGTAATTTTCTATGTTATATATATATATATGGGTCATTCTCATTAAAACTGTCATTTTTCAGTTCATAAAATCCCAAAAAAATAAAGTGAATAAAAAGCTCTGAAACTTTTTATATTAATAGAAATATGTAATGGCATTATAAAGAAAGTATATATCCTATAAATTCTACTTACTNCATTTTATTTTTAATATTTATTGTCTCATTATTTCATATTTATATATAAATATTCACAGGTGGTTATCTAAATAATGCAAACACTACTATACAAACTCTAAGTAAGCGATTTTTCTTTTAGCAACAAATGTTTTGAATGATTTTACGTGTTGGCAGTGTTTGAAAGAGCATACTTCTATTTTTGTCCTTTTTACCCATGCAAAGTTATAACTTCCTACACTCATTTTGTCACGAGAGAAAAACGGACGCTAGTCATAAAAAAGAGACTTGTCACACATCTTAAAAGTAACTGACGAAGTCTCTAGAAAAAGTAATCTTAAATTTGCATTTTAGTTACAATGTTTTTCTCGGAAGTTTTTTCTCATTACTATGTTAACCCACAACTCATAAAAACATAATAGACATTTTGATATTGACAGCCAGTTTTTGTACGCATTCAAGTTTAATGTGTCAAAAGATAAGTAAAAATCTAATTTCAAATATTATTCAACAATTCAAAAAATATTCAACTATTTGCAATTTATTTTTTCTATTGAAAATTATGAAACTTTGTTCAATGTTTTATACTATAAATGAAATAGAAAAGAAAGCTGTGGTTTCTATAATTTTGGAGTCCCTGAATTAAAAAAAAATCTTATAAATTAAACTATAGAAATCGAAAATAAAGTTAAGAGTTTTAGATGATTATTTAAGTGGGATTCATAAAAGCATAACTTCTCAAATCTTAAGGCCACTAATTCCATGCATATATAATATACAAATGAAGCGATAGCACAAATTTGAAGAAACAAAAGTACAAAAAGTGTTAAGCTGTTCATTTTTGGAAATTTTATTTTAAAAAAAACTATTTTCAATAATCATGGATCTTAGAAGTAATTAGTTTTCCACCGAGTACCTCAATAAGAGAATGTTAAGAGGTTCTCGCTAAGTCTAGCGACGATTCTGAGAGAAAATTCTATTGCGTAAAGATATTGTCTTTCTGAGCAATTATGAAATTTTACAACCTTTGAAAACCAATCAAATATTTTATCATGTACTGACTGAAATAGTTTATTTCATTCTTTGAACAATTATCCCTCTCAATAAATAACATGGCAACGAGAAAGTTTTTCAAAACATTTTATCTTTCAACTGGAAAATATTAAGACCATCTACTTAATTATTAAAGCATAGTTGGAATTTTAAGACCATCTCAATTCACTTTTAGTTAAGAATCTTAAACCATCTACTGACTTTAATTATTAACATTTAGTTCGAAATCTTAAGACCATCTATTTAACTCAATTATTAGCCTTTAGTTGGAAATCTTAAGACCATCTACACATGGGTGACAAAATAATATGGACACTTTTATTTTAACTTTATGCAAACAATCTATCTTTTAGCACCAAACATTTTGGAATATTTTATATGGTAAAATTGGCACCTGAAGGGCAAATTTGTGGGCCACCCTATTAGGTGAGTCAATGTTGCTCCCACAGTAAGGACAAATAGTACAGAGAATGAAAGAACACCCATGCCTTGCCCTGGATTCGAGCCCAGAACCTTTCTAATGCAAGGCCATTTCTGATGACCCACACACAGGCCGGTCGGCGAACTTTAAGGCTTATTTCCTTTTTTAATACTTAAATCATTCTAATATAAATAATCTTATAGAATGATTTCATAATTGCTGGTAATATAAAAGCTAAAAATAAGTTACTAACTTCCTCTCATTATTTGGGTTTATCCAAATTTTGTAAGGGTAAAAATTACACCATTTCTAAAAGTTTCAAGTATGATCTTTTAAATAGTTTTGCCATGTAAAATCTTCCAAAACAATCGCTGCTAAGAGAAAAATCTGTACTTAACTCAATCATTAACTTTTAGCTGGAAATCTTAAGATTATTTACATAACTGAATTAATTTTGCAAGTTCAAAATAATTTTACAAAAATACAAGAAAACTAAAATGCTCCACTTCAAGGAAAAAAAAGAATTTAATTTCCGCCTTGTTTACCTCCGAAGAATCATTTGTACCGAATTACCATACTTCTTCAACAAATAATTAAGATTCTTGTCCGTTTCTGTTTCCTTTCCTTCCTTGAAATTCGCACTCTCGAAATTAGCTGCCGAATTATAATTATTTATAGTTGTACGTATTTTAAGAAGTTTCAAGTTTTAAAAGGACCAACAACCTTCTAGTATAAAATTCATTAACTACGATTCATAGAATATATTTCAATAAATAGCGTGAAACAAAAAGTTTCAAATATATAAATTAATTGATGAGTAAATTAAGGAATTTTGGACATATATTCCTTCGTGCGTAAACATGGAGGACGTAAAATACTTTTACTGTTTGAAAGGGACCCTTAAATGTTTTGAATTTTAAAGTCTATTACTTATTGTTATTCAGTCTAAATATGTTGCATGAATTCTAATTTGGAAATAAATTGTAAACAATGTGAAAACCGTGTTTGCATTGAAATACGTTTCAAACAATGTTTTATAATTCTTCCTTGAAATATGTATCGTTTTCACATCAGCGACAGGGCATTATTCAAAATCAAATTGTCTTGAACTCATACATTATTTAAACTTCAATAGTGGTTCTTCTCATGTCTCTGAAGTGTCTTCAGTGAATTATGGTAGACAGAAGAACGCTTTTACCTTAACTTCCATAACATATTTATAAAACCAAGTCAAAAGTTTCAAGCAACAGTTACCGATGATTCTTTGGGAATGTGTTTATATTTTCAGTGCTTTCGCTCTAGTTTCAAAATACTCTTCTAACTTTAATGTCTTTCTTGAGAGCTGAAATAATGACTTTCGTCGTAAAAATGGCGATTAAGTTCGAAGCAATAAACTGTCATCGGAGAGTCTTGACTGTGCATTTAATCAGAGGTTTTTCTTAAAACCTCTTTCTAAGAAACAATGAAGTCTCATTTTTATAATCCGTTATGACTAGCGACTTTAAAACTTTCCTTTATTTATTTATTAAATAGCACGAACATTAATATAAGTATATTTTGAATTTACTTTTACCAGCGCACTATAGCTGTCACAAACTAATCTATATAAGTCATGCAACAGAAATTTTCACTATCAATAATGAAAATTGTATCGTCTTTTTTTAAATTCAAAAATGTTGAGATATTGTAAAAATAATTTTAAAATTGAGAGTTTCATTAGCATGTAATAAATTCTTATTTATTCAAACCTGTAATCCATCAATAGAAAGAATTTCCCCTTTTTTTCACAGTGTCAAGTAGCCCCTACCATTTTTGTTATTCATTAATACTAACATTTAAGATTATTTTAAGGTATGATACACCTTAGAGTCAGTAAAGTTATTTTTTAGTTATGATATAATGTAAGAATCATTTACTTAGGATATGCATCTATAATAACGTTTCTTAAAATAAAATTAGTTTGTTAATCAAACATACACGGGAGGATACTAATCATGTGCAAAGAAGTAAAATATTATGAACTTCATTTGTACAATTAACAGATTTATATAAATGGTATCATGCTGGATATGGGGTTTATCCAACGACTCCTATAACTGAAAGCCTCCACACGCTTTTTTGTAGGTAGTCTGATCAGACCACTATTAAGGTAAACCAATTAGTTAAAGAACCATTTAATATGAAATCTATTAAAAATTAGAAAGTGGTATCAAAAATATGGCTAAAAATTTTTTTAAATTTATGAATATAATTGGTTTGTTTTATTTACTTGTCAACCACTACAAATTCAATATATGATACATTTCTCTCAAGTACTTTTAAAATAGAATTTGGGTTTATGCGCACAAGTGGTTCGCTTTTTAAATAATCTACGCAGAGTACTTATAAGAAACCGTGTGGTGGCTTTCTGATGTAGGAGGTGATGGTTTATCTCTGCGTTTGGTGCGAAGCTCCACTAACCAATTCATCAATACTGGAAAGTTCTAAGTAAAGTTCTGTAAGTCATAAAACTTGAGTAGTACTAAATTGTAGAAAAGTTTCTTCAACTCACTTCATGAGGTGGGCGCGGTTTGTGGAACAAACTGTATCAAAAAAAAGTTATGAATATATGAGCCTACGATTTATTTAGAAATAGTGGTGGATAAAAATCTAATAAATTGAATTTATTAAACAAAGAATCACAATTAATAAACTTCCACTCGAAAATATTTATTCGCTGTCCGGAGCAGGTTGGCATCTCTATAGATATTATACAACAATGCTATTAAAAACATACACTCCCTTTTGTAACAGCTTACATGACTAATTTGTCAAATCAATTCGACAAGATTGAAATTATTTAGAAAATAATCGAACAAAATCAATTCGCTCGCGCAATCAGGAAAGAGTATTAGAACCTACTTGGTATAAAATTGGCTATGATCAGCTTGTCGACTTAATCCGAAAAGATTGAAATTACTTGCCAAATAATCGAATATTTTGCACTTGATGTCCCGTTGGTACTGGGGTAGCTGTCCTATATCACAAATCGAAAATTTAAAAATTTCATATTTTTAGAAATAATGCTGATAATTAGGTAAACTGCCTTATTATAATTATTACTTTAATAATTATTTCAGTTTAGATTCAACTACGCTCTTTAAAAAGTGTATGAATGCTTGATTCCGTATTAACTTCAAATGACACATAATTCTTAGTTTTTCTTTACCAAATTTGAATAGGCATTGCATCACTGTTTTTACAATTGAGAAGTCCTCGATAGTGTAGGTCTGCTATTTTTGAATCATAAAGCTTGATCGTTAAGTTCGAAATCCTTTAGCTCTTTAGCTGTAATTTATAATATGTAATATGTACATAATTTACATGTAATTGCTCTTTAGTTGTAATTTATAACAGCATATTAATGCTATTTGCACAAAAACAATTTGTAAAACGGTTATAAGATTAGACCACCTTTCCAAATAAGTTTATCTTTAAATGTAGCTTAGAATTACATTATAATAATAATAATAAAAGCAATTATCTGAGTTTCAACTGCGACACCATCATGAGATTCTTATTTATAGTAATATATGTAACTAATATATGTAACTAAGATATGTAATATTTAAGTGAATAAAATTTTAGTTACACGAACAATAAATATACTTCAATTTAACAATTTACGAACAGCCAATTTTCTCTGTAACTTGAATCTGAATTTCTTTTTTTAATCCGTTCTGATACAGCATTGCGAAAAATAACAATTTCTTCTGAAACTTTAATTGAAAAACAGATATTCTTACGCAAAAGTTCGGAATCGTAAAATCTTTCATAAATTACATTTGATTTTTGAAATAATTCTTTTGAGTAAGACATATTGCGTGTTTTACTGCGAAGAATTCAAAATGCATCTCCTTTATATGATAAATTTCTGAATTTTTTCTCTTTTAAAAGCAAGGGGGAAAAATTTATACAAATTTAATAAAATGTGAATATTATATAAAAGTAAGGATTCGGAAGCTCGAGATGGAATAAATATCTTCTTTAAATATATATTTTGTAATTAAATAACAAGGTTGTAGTTCCATACTAATAAACTATGATATTAAAACAGATTTGGATAATTACGTAACTACCAACTTATAATGGTTTTTCGTTAGACTTTATTCTTTTATTTAAAATGGTAGTTAAATTTACAGTTTTTTCTATTCAAACTTTGATATTTGAAATTTAATTTAAAATGATATTAAATACCGCACAGTATTTAATTTAATTATACATACATGTAAAGGCATGGGAGTTTTTACGGTTTTATTAAATTTTTGGAAAAATTGAGAAATGTGAGTTTTGCCCGCAGTTAATATCTCAACTAAATATCACGTAATCTTTCTAAATTATTTAACTTTTAAAAAATTTTAATTTTTATTTTCCGGGATTTAAAAATTTCACATTTTAAGTGGCGACGAAATATATGCTTTCATAGTTAACGATTAGATTTGCAAACTAAATTTTTAAAAAAAATGTATTAATTGAAATTTAAAAGATAGTACATTTTCAGTATGATTTGGTAATTTAAAATATTGTTTACACTAATTAGGTTGTATCCGATTCCAATCTATTGCTGAGCTACATTTTGTATTCATGCAAAAAAAAAAACTTTAAGAGAAAATAATGGTGGTCATTTATGTTTATACTGCTTTGATATGATATTTTCTGGTGTTTGGCAATTGGCTACAATTTCAATTTTAAAGCATTTCAATTTAATTGTTTGTATATAAGTATATAAATAACAATATATATAAATAATTTGTATGTAAATAATATAAGTATTTAATTGTTTGGCCATCGGTCTCGAATTCCATATCAAAAAGAACAACTGCTTTTTAAGAAAGTGGTAGCCCATTTGTAATTAAATAGATATTTTATTCATTAAGCTACCAATTTAGTTTTAATATTATAACAATGATGAGATTTAAAAATAATGTAAATTTAGTATCAACTCCAAAATCAAACAAACACAGTTTAGAGCAAGCTGCTCAATTTATTTTTGATTCCTTTTTNCTTTTTAAGAAAGTGGTAGCCCATTTGTAATTAAATAGATATTTTATTCATTAAGCTACCAACTTAGTTTTAATATTATAATAATGATGAGATTTAAAAATAATATAAAATTAGTATCAATTTCCAATAGGCAAAGCGCTCTGCCAAAATTGTTTAAGTGGTAGCAAGCTACTCATCAAAGCATTTTGAAGTCTCTCCATTTTCAACAACCACTTCAGTTTTGGTGATATTCATTTAGCATGTATGAAATAAGGTACCAAATCTTTATAGTGATTAAGAAAATTTAATGATCATTGTAAATACATTTTAGAATGTAAGATTTGCTAATACTTGAATATTTTTGGCAAATCTTAGGGAGCTTCGCCTATCGAAAATTGGCATGGAATTTCCGGGTGACCTTACAGATTTTGACTTATTGGTAGATTGGTTGTTGCAAAAATTAATGTCAACAATGATAAAATTGGTTACAAATCCTTATATTATTTGAAATAATAACAATTTCCAAAATTTGAACATTGGCATTTGAACGGTTAATGCAGGCCTCCTAACTTCTAAGCTTTTTCCAAAATAATTCATAAAGTGGTTGACATTTAAAAACCAATGCTTTCAAAATTTTAGGTAAGTTTGCCAACATTTTAAAAGCACGGCAGAGCTGGGACAAAGTGGCATTGCGTATAAACTTTTAAAATCATTTATATGTAGGTGAGGAAAAAGAGTTTAAATGGAAAAAAATAATACATTATGGCATAACCATATCTACCACTAGAATAAAGTTTTACAAAAAGCGTCGTAAGTTGGAAGCACTATTAACGCGAATGTCCTACCTCTCCAATATAAATTTTGATCATGTTTCCCGACTTTTAATTTCAGAAAAAGTATTCATGTAAACATTAGCGCTTCAACCATTTACCATAATCAAGGCTGCCAACTTTTTTGTGGTAGCTAAGTTTGTACGATTCTATGTTTTGTAAAAATGAATTAAAGTTAGTTTGATCAACGATTCGAAGATTCTGACCAACGATTCAGAAGTTCGTGTGAAACGCTTCTTAGTTCGAGCTCTGCCGAGGTGAAACTTTTAAAATGTTGATAAAATCCCAAAAAAGTTTCAGATTTTAGTTGTCTACAACTCAATGAAGTATTTTTCAAAAGAATTTAGTAGTTGGCAGCACTGTGCATTAATATTCACGATGAGATAATCGAGATAAAGTAGAGTTATACACACATTACTAAATTATTTATGCGTAATTTTGGGTAAAATAACTTCACATCAAACTTATTAAATCTGATATTTAAGCTAAAAACAGCAAAGTTGGCATTTCTGCAAAAATTATTTATCTGAAATTAAAATCCTTTTTTTTTTTTTTTGAGTCTCAAAATATACGAAAATACTGTATTATGTATTTAAAAATATTTAGTGTTTGCACTAGTTTATATAGCCTTATAAAATACACGAAGTTCGATGATTTAAGCAGGGCTACCTACTTTCTAGGCTTTCTGTAAGAATTTATTCTAGTGGTAGCTAAGCTAATGTTTTAATGTATCATTTTTTACTCAGTTAAACTTGTTTGCCACGCCACTCCATATAAATAATTTAAAAGTTCATCTGCAACGCCACTTTAAAACGGACCTTTAAAATGTCAGCAAGATTACCAACAATTCTGAAATCTTTGGTTCTGAAACCATTCTATAAAATGTTTGACAAAAAACGTAGTAGTTGTCACGCCTGTTTAGTTCTTAAATATTTCGATTTTTCTTTTTTCGAAGCTTAACAGCTTACACTATTTTTCTGCTAGTGCCTTTATAGAAATTAAATATAGAAAGTCTAGTGCCTTTATAGAAATAAAATATAGAAATTAAATAATACTTTTCGTTTTTATTTCCTGGTGCTTCTTTCACTTGTCTTGATAATTAGCTATATTTAAACAATATTAGAAAGGACTCTAATTTGCGGAAGAATCGTGTACGTTGTTGATGAACTATATTTCTTCGTTATTTCGTTTTCTGACTTTTTTAAGTTATTTTTTACTATTTTAAAATTGTAAAAATAAAAAAAAATTTAAATATTTTTTTCAATAAATTCAATAATAAATGTTTCAATAAATTCAATAAAAATATTTTTTAATATTTTTTTCTTCTTTTTAAATTAATTTTTTCTACGTTTTCTTTGTATTTTCAACTTATATCTACATTGGATTGATACCTACCTAAACAAACAAAAATAAAAAAACTCACTGCGAGACTGCAATTAAAATGTATTGTATAGGCTATTGCATTTTTTATATCTGGTATTACTTAGAATCAATTTATTTAACCCAAGAAACACGTATGAAAATATAAATAGAGCTACCAGTAAAAGTTTTTGCAATAGAAATTAGTGTCTCTGATAGCATGACTGAAAGCCCTTATATAGCAAGACGGAAAAGTGCAAAAACTGGTACGAAAGACATTTCATTTTAGCATTTTTTTCGAGAACTGTAACTATCAAGATTTCTTTAATAATTTTAGTATATATATAAAACTGCATATTTTCAATGGATAATGTAGGTAGTGTTGAATAGTTTTAAAAAGAATAAGTTAACTCCTCCCGAAAACTAGTTATAACCGAAATAGTTTTACTACCAGCCTTTCCTCTTTTCCGTCTCGCTTTCACCCCCGTCTGATAGTGGTAAACTAAATAAAGATAAATTTAAATTTTCTTAGTTTTAGTAGCTATTTTAGTATTTTTTTAAAAAAATTCAAAATAAAATCATTTCAGTAATCAATGTGCTGGTTTCTGATTAAAATTTGAAGCAATCGTGAAATACACTAATTCCATAGAAAAGGAAGGAACAAAATAAAAGAAAGTAAATGTGTATTATGGCACATATGTAAGTTTTTCTTTCTTACCGTAGCATGAAAAAGTAAATAAAAATACCGAAATTGTTCTTTCTGCAAGTAGAAAGTAAAGAATGACATTAAATTTCTACCACTAATATTTTGAAATTATAGATTATATGAATTTAATTATTGTTATTTCGCAGCATCATGGATAAAACTTCATCAGCAAATTTAGTAAATAGCAACCAATTGTAAGAATTGGTGGCTATGATTGCTCGAAAATGGAATAATATCCTTCTGTGATATTTATTGTTTTAAGTACCTGCAGAGAGGTATTTTCGAGAGGTAGTCTCTTAATGTGGTTTAATAAATTCGATTTGTAGGGTTTTTACTCATCACTACTTTTAAATAATTCAAAGGCTTAGGTGATAGCCACTCTGTTAAAAGTAAGCAATATATTGCTCTGATTTCTCAGTTAATAGAAGCGACGTTAATCAACTAACAGCATTCTACGCAGATGATACTGCAATTTTAAGTAAATCCTATAAACACAAATCATGCTATTAAGAAACTGCAAAATAATATTACTGATATAGAAACCTGGTGCAGCAGGTGGAAAAAGAATATAAACAGTTAAAAATCTAATCTTCTAGTTATCAGAAAGTGTCGATCAGGTGGCCGAGTGGTTAGCGTGCCTGACTGGGGAGCCGATGGTTGCGGGTTCGAATCCTGCTCAGGGCGTGGATGTTTTTTTCTCTCTGTGTTCTCTGTTCTTTCGCCCTTGTGTGATTGTGACCCGCCCTATAAACGGGTTTGTAGTTGTGTGACGTGGGCGACGCTGCTCCACCGTCGTGGCTTCGCCACAGGTGCCCACTGGGTAACGATTAGAGAGTAGGTGTTCTGGCATTCCTGAGGCCAATGGGACAATACATCCCATTAAAAGAAGAAAAAGTTATCAGAAAGTTCTATAAAAGAAAAATTATTCTATTTAAGGAAGAAATCCCAAAGAAATCCTAAATATTTAAGAATTACCATAAACTGCACCTTAAATTGGAAACTACATATATCAGACATTCTCAAAAAAGCCGAATCTGCATTTCAAGCATCAAAACCCCTGCTGAACAGTGAAAGTAAAATGACACTTAACACATTGCTGAACGGTCACGAGTTAACTCGTGTTTTCGTGGCCAAACGTTGGTGATCGGTCACGAGTTAACTCGTGTTTTCGTTAGCAGTGATCTCGTGGTGACTATTTAAAAAAGTGGGAGTAATTTTCATTACATTTCAAGTTTTACTATTTAATTCTATACCGATTTATTATAAATTTACGAAGCCCGATATATTTACAAAACATTTGATGAACCATTACTTATAGGTGATTGTTAACTTTCTATCATACGGCATTAAAAATTAAAAAATTTTAAACTTTATTTATATTTTTTTACTTCCACATCCGCTTTCAAAACAATAGCCGGGCACATGGGGTAATTTTCAGAAAAGTTGCCCGTCAGCAATGTGTTAACACCAAAAGAAATATTTACCTCATGTGTATAGGACCAATACTATGTTATGCATCCCCAGCCTGCGGGGCTCTGACAAACAACCAAAGAAAAAGACTCAGAATGTTAGAGCACAAAACGAATGACCAGTGCACCCTGATTTCTTCGAAACAATACTTTATATAACGACCTAAAAATCGATAAGATTGACCAATATTTATTTAAATTAAACGCTTCCTTTTTTAAAGGAGCTAAAGACTGTAGCACCTGCGACTTCAACAAACTATTTGACTTGAACATTATAGAAAATAATACAAATTTCAGTCCGCATTCTTTCTCAGCGATTGCGTATTATCAAAATATTACAACCGATATTTTTAATATTATCACCCCTACCATAGACAAACTATGCACTCTGCGCCTGAGATGCCCGGCTACCGGGGGTAGGCGAGGGAATGCATAGGGAGTCTTCCCCACTTGTAAAATAATTGTAAAGAATTTTCTCTTTTTTATTTTTAATATTATTCAAATTTTTTATGTATCCCAATGCGATTTAACATGTATATACTTATCTCAGATTTTATTTTAATTGTAAAATGTTTCCAATTGAGACATAACTTAGTTAATCCCCTCACCACCCTTTCCATCATCCTTTTAAATATAACTTAGATGAAGGAGCAGATATCCCCCTTAGGTTTGCCTATAGAACTATATCAGTCAGTTAAAAGTAAGCCATGTTGAAAGCTGCCAACACTAACAGAAACGCAGGAAATTTATGATGTATGTAGTTCTCTACCTTTTTTTAAAGTAAATCGGACGACATCTCTGTATAAAACCTTAGGTTGAGTTGATCATCTCTAGCTAAGCTACCATTTTAAATTTAAAAAATGTGATTTCCTGTCAAAATGTAACTACCTCTATTATTTCGCACGAATGTTTTCGTTTCGTCAACATAAATAAAAAATAAAAAAAATAATTCAGCCAATCATCATTAGCTTTTCGAAGAAAGTACACGTGAGCCTTTGACACGGGTTATAGTCTCGAATCAATGCATCTTAGTACGTGATAATTCAATCATTAGATGTAAGATTATTATGATTTTTTTTTTACACTGCACATTCCAATAGGTAATGAGACTTAATTGCTTACGTACCAGTGAGTATGAGTCTCAATCGAACGATCTTCTTTCAAAGAAAAATGAACTCACATTACATCCTAATGGCCATCGATCGAAAGTTATTTCTAATCTGAAGAAAACTTTCGCCATTTTCTGCAGGGATAAATATAGCATCGGCTTATATATCTCCATTAAATAACGTATGGTGGAAGAATGACTTCGAAAAAAGAAGTAAATATTTTATAATTTCTTACTTTGACAGCAGAGCTAAAAGCTAATATATATCAAGACGGTAAAGAGTAAAAATGGGTGAGATCTCAATCTAATTTGTTTTGGGAAAGAGCAAAATTTTCAAGAGTTATAACATGTGCATATATAGGACTGTTTCCACTTGAGAAGAGGTAAACAATGATTTATAATTTATAGTTAAAGAACATTTTATTTTATAACCATCGTTGAACAGTCGACCGGGTTTACGACTACTAATGTTCAACTCCGTGGCCTTGTAATTTTGTACTCAATCCAGAAGACAAGGGAACTCTTGGATCAAGTATTAGGAGAAATTTCCTCAGCGGAGGAATTTTCTGATGCGCATTTGCGCTATATGGAGAGGAAAACAACGAGGACCTCCCACAATTAGCCTGGCAGCAAAGGGACTCTAACCCATGAACCGTCAACCACTGTGAATATTTTACGTCAGCACTGTGGTCGGTGCAAGCCAAATGCGGAATTCGTATCGACCAGCCACCGCTGGGATTCGAACCCGGTTCACCCCATTCAGTTAAGAACATTTAGATTTATTTTGCTTTTCCTGAAAGGCAGTTATAATTGAAATGTTCTCACTTTCAGGCCTAGTTAACAGTGAGACAGAAAATAAAAAATTCTAGAAAAATTATTTCAATTTTAGCTGGTTTTAGTTAGGAGTAATGCTATTTTCTTTTAAACTTTTAACAATATCTATACCTGCCAGCTTTCAATTTTCCAAGTGGTAGTAAAACAATTACCAATACTAATTTTACTCAAACAGGGTTCCTGCGGTCCTTGAAAAATTTTAGTAGTGGTAGTAAATTAAGGTTAATGCTAGAAAATATTTCTTATTTTAATGTACCACTTTGTCGTTAAGTGGTTTAGAAAGACAGGCATTTTCATGCATATATACTTTCTTTGGGAAACAATTTTTAGTGGTGGTTATACAGAAATAAAATTATCGACATTTGTATAATTTTAGCCACCATTTTTGAAATATTGCAAGGCCCGCAGGAACCCTGTTAAAGAAATATTTATATTTTAATTGGGTTTAAATTAGCCATTGTAGAGACTATTATGCTTTTACATATTTGTTGTAATTATTTATATGTAATGGTGGCCAAAATGAATTTATAATTATAATTCAAAGAGTTTAATGGATTAACATGAGTTTCTCTACCACTTTAAATATGAAAATAAAATCTTGGGGGAAAATCAAGGAAGAGATGGCAGCAATGAATCATGTATGAATGGCACTCAGACAGGTGTGAAAGCGAGACGGAAAAGAGGAAAGGCTGGTTTCCTTGTCTTCTGGATTGGGTTCAAAATTACAAAGCTACGGAGTTGAACATTAGTAGTCGTAAACCCAAGAAAATTGGGTCAGCTGTTCAACGACGGATATAAAACTATGTGCGGCTTTGAATGCAGACGAGAGGATTGGAACAAAGAATGGGTGAAAGTCCCAGGGGTGAAAGCGAGACGGAAAACAGGAAAGGCTGGCAGTAAACCATTTCAGTTATAGCTTGATTTGGGGAGGAGTTTACTTATTCTTTTTTAAAATTTTTCAACAATATCAACTTTATCTTGGAAAAGAAGCAGTTTTATATATATGCCAGAATTATAAAAGAAATCTTGATAGTTACAGATATTTCATTTTTTTCGAAAAAAATGCTGGAATGAAATGTTTTACGTACCAGGTTTTTCTCTTTTCCGTCTTGCTATATAAGGGCTTTCACCCATGCACTCAGAGTTACCAACTGCTCCACTTTCTACAAAAGTTAAATCAATTGATATCGATTTACAACTTGCAGAATAAGGATAATTTCACCAACTCATTGAAAGTGTCACAACAAAATAACTGCAATAAAGTTACATTTCCTGTGATACGTTGAGTGGTGAAAAAATGCTTATAATAAAAAATACTAAACTAAAATTTCGTTACCACTAGATTTCAAAAAGGGCAGCAAAGTGGCATTTTTATCAATTTGCAACTAAGCAGTTTGCAAAAAAAATCCTGGTAGTTAAAGATATTTTATTTTTCTCGAAAAAAATTATTGCATTCATACCAATACTTAAACTTACCTAAGTTGGGTATGAGGATAACAAATCTAGATCTTTTTCGAAAGCGACAGACATTTTTTTCCAAAATATTTTTAATTTAGTTTATTTTTTTCTCTGAGTGTACAAATTTATTATAAGATCGTATAAATTTATATGCTTACATATACATTTTTCTGCTCTTGTGAAAACAACATCTAAGACTGAAAAATTATGCCCTTAGCATATCGAATCATAAACTGAAATGCATACAACACCCAATGTAGCAGAGAAGTGGGGACACTAAGTATTCACTTGAGTGAATTTTAAAAAAATCCTGGTTAAGAATATATTATCAAATTGCATAAAAACAGTAGCTGGAAGACAGACACCGATTTGAGATTTAATATCAGTTACGCAAAATATCTAAGATCCGTTCAAAATTTTCATGCAAATGAAAATAACAACAAAAAATTTTCTGTGGTGTAATCAGAAACAAAGAGATCATTGTGTATGAACTTTTGAATAATTCACAAGTAGCTGTGAGTGAATATCTTTTTCTCAAATTCTCACATTCTTTTTCTCCATTTCTACACATAAAAACTTAAATTTAACTACTAAATATTTCCTAAACGGAGCAAATTGGCATAATTAAGGGATCTGTATCCAGGCGTGAGGGGTCTTTCCTAAATGAAGCAAATTGAAATAGTTGAAAGGGTTTGAATTCTGACGACCTGAGAGGGGTCTGAATTGTCTCTAAACGAAGCTACTTGACTTAGTTGTGGGGTCCGAATCATAGAGTTGAAATAGTAGGTAGAGGAACCAAGTTCGCTTTATTCCTTCCGAAAAGACACGCCACAGATAGCAAGCAAAGAGTTACAATCACGTGACGGAAAGAGTGCAATACTTGGCGCAGTATCACAAATGTTGGCGCACTAAGTTTTTAAACAGCTTTATTTCGGTATTACCGATGCGCAAATAATTGGAGCATTTGAAAGAGAGAGAAAAAATATTTTCGTTAATCACATTTCTGTAATATTATTAAATGGGTTTTTAAAACATGAGGAGTTTTTTTTTCTCAACAAATAATTTTTAATTAAAGTACTGATTTTATTAAAAAAAATTCAGTAGTTCTCGTCTTGACCCTTAACACTATTCCTTAAAATTTATTCATTATATAAAAATAAAAAACGATATTCTGCATCACTTATATTTATTACTGTATTCAGAAAATTTTTTTTTAAATGTTTTTACTGCATAGACCTATTTTTTTAAAAAAAATTTACCAATATATATTGTAATAACTATTATTACATTTAACTATTGTTATTTTTAAAAAAAATAATAACTTCGATACAAAAATCAGGATTTTTTTAAATCTACCAGGGCTTAAAATGAGAATTTGAAAATGTTGCCTTTCTTTTTTAATGAAACGTAAGTTCGTTTAAAAAATAAATTTAATCTTTACGTTTTAAAAGTTTTATCAGTGTTAGATAAAACAAATTGTAAAATTAAACAGATTGTCTGAAAAAAGTTCGATGCTTAGAAATAACGTTAATGTTGCAACACTTTTATCATTTTTATTTATGCTCACCAAGAGACTGCTCGAGAGGTAATATCAAATTTCGGGAAAAATAGCTTCGGGGAAAATAAAACCCGTTTTTAGTAGAACAGATTAGTTAGAAAACATATTNATTTAATTATTCATCAAACATATAAGAATATACAAATAATTTGGTTTTTAAGCATTCCTATGTAATTTAAAAAACACAACTTCTTATGTACCATATTTTTTATTTAAATATATATATTTAAAGGAAACATTTTAGAACAAGATAAATATTGGGTTTTAGTAATCAAGAGGTAAAGATATACAAAATCTTCAGAATATACAGAAATGATATCGACATTTAAAGAGAACTAAAACAAAACCGAAAGTTTACTCAACTGTTCCTTGGCGCTAAAGTATCTCGCCAAGGAAGCCAACAAAGCTTTGCAGCTATTTCAGCTAAAAATAGAATATATATTGAAATATACTTAAACATTATAAGTTTAAAGTTTAAGAAACAATAAAAACTTATGTTAAATGCAAAAAAAGTGAGCAAAAACGAGCGTAATTGATTATTAAAGCAAATAAAACATGATTATCAGAGCATGACTGAGTATCGGAAAAATTTTAAAATCAATTTTAAAATAGAAAAAGTGAAAAAAAATGTCGCCCTTTCTTGTAAAAAGTTATCGGACAGTCCCTAGAAAACTTCTCCGTGCAGCAAAATGCTCAGGACTTTTGTACCATTCTTATTTCTGAATTAAAAAGACAGACAGTTAATTGCATCAGACGATCGCAATGCTAAACGAATGGACGGGAATCGAAGCGGTCTCAGTGAACGGCAAGTTTGGGCTACAGTCACGTGACTTTATCTTGTCCACGGGTCTTGTCCTCTATGGTCCGAATCCTTATTGATTCCCTCAACCTGAATTCATAGTTGATGAGCCTGAACCCTTGAAAAGTGTCCATAATTGTTTATAGACACATTTCTTTCATTGTATATGCCCTTTAAGATTACATTTGTTTTGCTATACACGAATCTATCTATTCTATCACAACACTTTTTGTTTTTAAAAGTTGTCGTGCCAGTTTTAAAACAGTTCTTGACTCATTAAATTCGGCATTTCATTTCAATCAGCCATGAACATATGATAAGTGGTGGACATTTTGCTTATTCGGCCAGCATTTGAAAATATAATACGATTTTTAATCATTTGTATAGGATTACATTGCTTGAATGTCATAGACAAATCAAGCAAATCAAACGTATAAAAAACAGTCAAATATTAACTCACAAATATTCCCACTGCTTTCAATGTAATGCGAAATTATTTGGCAATAAAGCATTGAAAACTATGTTTGTGTTCAACTTCTCCGTTTTAATCGATACACATTTTTTTTACATTCGAAGCAAATACTTATATTTTCATTTATTTTGATTTTACAAACCCAGTTTAACCGCTTAACGCCCAGCGTCATATATTTAGGACAGTTCCTTTTTTCATAGACATTCATTGTGGTGGGAATCTTTTTTCATTACTTTCATTTATCTGGGTGAATTAAAAGATTCTCAGATACCACAATGATTTAGTTATTTCTGATTAGATCTAGAATTATAAGGAGCAAGCACTTTTTGATCTATCAAAGACTTTTTGAATGCTCTAACTGCAGAAAAACCAATTAATTTCGATAATATATTTTACCACTTTTTCCATAAAACCACTTTTTGTATCATTTCAATATATAACTTCGGGACAAAACGGGTTAAAAATATCTCGACGGTCACTGCAATAACGTTTTCAAACTAAACATTAATCCCTTGGGGACGGGTGATTCACAAAAGCATTCGTACGAAATCAGGATGTAAATAAATAAAAAACGGTAGCTTAAATGTAGGTGTTGCTAATTTGACAGACTTACTTTGATTTTAAATCAATTATTGTTAGTTTAATGATATATATCATATATGTTAGTTCAAAGTATAACTAAATAGTTTTATTTTGAATTAAAGTAATCAAACACTAATTATAACCCCTCCCAAATGAACTGCTAAAAAACTACTTTGGTTAACAGTTTTATCTATCTCTGATTGATACGGTTTTATGCTGGCACGTATTTGTGACAGTCGGCGCGAAAGAGTTTAGCGGTTGAGCCTAATAACAGAATTGGAAAAAATAATAATAATTGAGCAATATTCCGAAAAATTCAAACCTAATGAAACTCTCAGATTGCACGTCATTCACCAGCATACTCTCTGCTAGTAAATATCATATTGGCGGTCAACACACAAGCAGCATCGAACCTTGATCGAATTTCGTAATACGTAAAATAATTTGTTTTTATTAAACTGGTTGTCAATAAAAACTTAAATGCAATTATTTCATTTACTTTTATAAGTTTTATGAATGGTCTAATAGAAATTTCTGGCCTTTAAAAGTCGGCCCATTTTGCAGAAATGGAAAAGGTTCTTTTATGAAAGAAGTGGTACGGTATTTACTCTTTAATTCAATAGTAACGTTCGAGCTTAAAGAAACATTGCATATATGCATACCCTCCAACTTATGAGGATTTTGAAAATAATTCTTTCTAGTGGTAGCGAACCAAAGTAGAAATTTTTAAAGCAAATGGATCTCTCACAAAACTTTTATCAGAACTTAAGAATCTAGCCATGTGGCCTGCACTTTTATAAGTAATAGTGGACAAGTTACGCTAAAATTAATTTTTTTTAAATATTAAGAAATTAATTTTGCTACCGTCTGAAAAGAAGATTTCTGAAACTACGGAAATTCCGTAGCAGTTGGAGGGTATGCATATATGGAGCGAGAGAGCACGTGCATACATTATTTAATCTTATAATGAAAGTATCATACAAAACTAAACGGTACATCTAATATATACGTAAAAACCCCTTCGGAAAGGGCGATTCATAAATACATTCCTAGTCCTAGTGCTTTGATTTTATTGGGCACCTGGGTCGCGAAGCGACCCCTAGCCCATTCATCTGGAATTTTGGTTGAGCATTGAGGTAAGCAGGAAGTGGAGTTGCTTTCATAAATACATTCACATACCTGTCAACTTGAACTGTCATCGAAAAGGATTTCACAAAGTGGTAGTAAAACAACAATAAAGTTAGGAAGTATTTTCTAAAAACAAAACTATTAAGACATCTATAAGCATAATATAGCTAACACATAGATATTATATACATATTTTTTAATTATTGATTCGTCGTGGAATTTTTAAAACTTCAAGATTTAATATGCCAAAACGCTAATGTTGCTAACGATAAAAAAACTTTTTCTCAATGACTTTACAAAGATAGCAGCTTTGCATTCGTAAAAAATTAGAATCAGGATGGAAATCGATAGCTGAAATGTCAACGCAGTTAGCAGGGGCATCAACTGTTTTACTATCTGCACAGGTTTTAATAAATTTAGTATTGAATTAAATAGTAAAATTTCTAAAGACAGTTATGCTTACCTTTTAAAATATTGCCCCTGAAATAATTGCAATAAAGTTGCATTTCATATACTTTGATTTTTTTCTGTATAATGGTGGAAAAATGACTTAAAATGCAAAACACTAAATTAAAATTAACTTAAATTTCGGTTCCATTAGAAAATATTTTTTAACAAAGTGAAGGAGGTCGGCATCTCTGACACATTTTCAGACTCTTTCGGAAGATTTTACTGTTATATTTAATGTGGCAACAAAATTTATAAAATGCATTTTATTCCTCTTTAAATAAATGCTGTTTAAAATTATTTTAAGTACCACTACATTTATATAATTTAAAATATATGATATAAGCTTGTTAAATTGTATGAGCGTCGATGAATTAGTTGGAGCCCCTAGCGGGGCTGATGCTAAGATAACCGAGACATATGAGTATGAGTATGAGCGTCATTTTTAATTATCTATCTCAATTTTTCGGAAGGCAGGAAATGTTTTTAGATATATAAAAAAGGGACCAATAAAAATTTCAATTTGAAAAACAAAATATCGGTTCAAAGAATATCCCGGAGACTATATTTTTTTAAAAAAAGATTAAAACTTAATCATTTTTCGGTGTCTTGAGGAACTTTTAACTTCGATCTTTAACTGAAACGTTATTTATTTTTCCAGATGATAGGTACCCAGCATCAGAGATGCCAACTGCTCCAGACACGCCAAAATAATTTAAAAGAACGGTAGATAACTACAAAGTAAATTTTGTATTTATTGAACTATTTTTGCTTACTTTTTAAAAGGTATAGCATGACACAAGTACTTCTTTCGTTGTTTAAGAACTGAGCATCACCTCCTACACCAGGAAGCCTGCACACGGTGCCTTATAAGTAGTCTGCGCAGATTATTTAAAAATCGAACCACTTGTGCTCATATCAGAGATGCCAACTGCTCCGGACACGCCAAAATAATTAAATAAACGGTAAATAACTACAAAGTAAATTTTGCAAATATTTGACTATTTTTGATTGATTTTTAAAAGGCATAGCATGACGTAAGTACTGGATGCTGGATATTGGGGTTATCTCGGCGTTTGGCGCGAAGCGCCACTAACCGATTCATCGATTCTGTTTTGTTGTATTCTGGGAGGTCCTATATATCTTTGAAGTTGTAGTATGTTGTAACAACAAGTCAAGTCCTTAAGGAGTAAATCTTTAGTTTTGAAGGGAAAATCATCTTTGGATTGGGGAGATCCCCTTGAGTAGAGTTGTATGATAAAGACGTAAGTACTAAAAAGTGGTGAATTATATAAGCCTACGAATTATTTAGAAATAGTGGTGGATAAAAATCTACCAAATTGAATTTATTAAACCAAGAATCACAATTGATAAACTATCACTTTAAAATATATATTTGCTGTCCGGAGCAAGTTGGCATCTCTGTCATATACCCACCTTCTATTTTAAAAGTAGACTGTTGACTGTTGATGATGACGTGGGTATTTTAAAAGTACATGAGAGAAATTCATCATATATATTTGAGAATTGAATCTGTAGTGGTTGACAAATAAATAAAATAAACCAATTATATTCATAAATTTAAAAAAAAGTTTTGACATATATTTGCTACCACTTTCTAATTTTTTATAGATTTCCTATTAAATGGTTCTTTCACTAATATGTGTACTTTCATGGTGGTCTGATCAGACTACCTACAAAAGACAGTGTGGAGGCGTACATAGGAAAGTTGTTTATGACACAAGTACCACTCATACTCATATGTGGAGGTTATCTTAGCATTAGCCCCGCTAGAGGCTATAACTAATTCATCTGAGTGGTACACAAGTAGTATGAATTATTTAGAAATAGTGGTGGATAAAAATCAACTAAATTGAATTTATTAAATGAAGAATCACAATTGATAAACTACCACTTTTAAATATATATTTGCTGTTCGGAGCAAGCATCTCTGCGGCATCAGTGCGTTCATAAATTACTGAGATAGATCCGTTGTTGATAATATTCATTCAAGAACGTTAAATGCTCTGCTTTCTTCAAAAATTTAATAGATCGGTAGCGAATTAAGTAATAAAACCATTGACTGCCAACTATTACGCTTTTTACAAAATATTTTATTAAGTGGCAGACATTTAAAAAATAAACAGGATTTTTGGTAATTTTCTTACCTGCTAACTTTCACTCTTTCCGAGAATGAATTTTCAGAGTGGTTGTGAAACAATAAACAATCTGACTCAAAAATATATTTATATTTTGATCCCGTTGAAATTCGCTTGTACTTGGATCATTATGCTTTTATACATTTATTGTAATTATTTATATGTAGTGGTGGTCAAACTCATTTATAATTATCATTATAATTCAAAAAGTTAATTGGAATAACAAGAGTATTGCTACCACTTTAAATATAAAAATAAAATCTTCCGGAAGAGTTGGCAGGTTTGAATTTTACCGTTTTATTAAAAACTTCACCACGAATTAATAAGCATGAAGTGGCTTTTTATATAAGATTTTTAATCTTTTACGAGTTGTGGTATGTAAAATAACTAACAGTCAAATTTATAAAGAACAGAATGGCTCGTATATTAAAGCATACACTTTGTTATCACTGGAAGAATTTTTATACGGATGCAAATTGCTCCGCTTCCTGCACGCGTTATCATAAATTGGTAGCGAATTAAATAGATGATCTTGTAGAATTAGGATAATTGTGTCTACTTTTTAAAAGTAGATGGAAATTCTGCAGTTTTCTTTTTGTGTATAGTAGTTATCTTAAGTGATGGCGAAAAAAGAATTAAATATTTGATTACAATATCGCTTCAATAGTTATTTCACTATCACTGGGGAAAAAATTGACTGGTATGTAAAAATCACGATGAAGTGTTTTGAATTTTAAAAATATCACTCATACATTAAAAATTTTAGTTTCACAAGATTTTATTTGTCAACAGAACAACTAAAAAGTTTTGATAAAATCACACACATTATTTTCAAGGCTCTCTTTTATTTTAATAATGCCATGAGATAAGCTAAGTACTATATAAGCAACGTAAGATGACGAAACATGTACAGATGATAAAATTTTTAGATTATTTAAAACAAATATAAAAAAGTGGTATCTATATTAAGATGAAAAATTATGTTTGTATCAGTGGCCGAAAGTAACTCATTACAAACAGTGAAACTACCGCAGTCACAGTGTTTTTTCGTAGTTTGTAGAGTAATGTGCTGCTTTTTTTTTTAAATTGTGTCGTGAGTAGTACGATACAAAAAAAATAGTAGTTTGTAAGAGATTCATGGCAACTGCTTTTTACATTAGTTCAGTATATGAGCAGGGTTTTGACACAACTAATTCTTCAAATTTGATTTGTACAAATTTTCGAGGGTCTGTCAAAGGACGCAATTTTAAATGCCCCCTGTGACTGTGAGTTAACAAGAATATCTTATCACGCATTACCAATATTAACCGGTTAACGCCCAGCGTCATACATTTAGGACAGTTCCTTTTTTCAAAGACATTCATTGTGGCGGGAAACTTTTTTCAGCATTTTCATTTATCTGGGTGAATTAAAAGATTCTCAGATACCACAATGATTTAGTTATTTCTGATTAGATCTAGAATTATAAGGAGCAAGTACTTTCTGATCTATCAATGACTTTTTGAATGCCCTAACAGTAGAAAAACCAATTAATTTCGATAATATATTTTACCACTTTTCCCATAAAACCACTTTTTGTATCATTTCATTTTATAAATTCGGGACAAAACGGATTAATTCGGGACATTAACAGATAATTTATCACTTAGGTAACACTTTAAGATNATCCCTTCCATTATCATTTTTCCCAGTGGTATTAAAATGGAATTAAAACTTCAATTTTAAGCAAACAAATACGTTGTATTTGAGAAAACTTAAGCTGACAATCATGATAGTAACGCATATTAATATATGTGTTTAATTTTTGTAAGAATAGTGGTGATCAGAATCATCCAAAAATTAAATTTTTAAAAGAAAAAATAGTATATACTTACTACCACTTTAAATATGAAAATAAAATCTTCCGAAAGAGTTGGAAGGTATGACGTTGTATTTGAGAAAACTTAAGTTGACAACCATGATAGTAACGCATATTAATATATGTGCTTAATTTTTAAAAGAATAGTGGTGCTCAAAATCATTTAAAAATTAAAATTATGAAAGAAAAAATAGTATATATTTACTACCACTTTAAATATGAAAATAAAATCTTCCGGAAGAGTTGGCAGGTATGCTTAAATGATGGCGAAAAAAGAATTAAATATTTGCTGCAATAGTTATTTCACTATCACTGGGGGGAAAATCAACAGGTATGTAAAAATCACGATGAAGTGTTTTTAATTTTAAAAATATCACTCATACATTAAAAATTTTAGTTTCACAAGATTTTATTTGTCAGCAGAGCAACTAAAAAGTTTTAATAAAATCACATATTATTTTCAAGGCTCTCTTTTATTTTAATAATGCCATGAGATAAACAAGTACTATATAAGCAAAGTGTCGTGAAGTAACACTCAATGCAATTACATACCTGCCAACTCTTCCGGAAGATTTTATTTTCATATTTAAAGTGGTAGTAAATATATACTATTTTTTCTTTTATAAACATAATTTTTAAATGATTTTGATCACCACTATTCTTGCAAAAACTAAGCACATATATTAATATGCGTTACAATCATGGTTGTCAACTTAAGTTTTCTCAAATACAACGAATTTGTTTACATAAAATTGAAGTTTTAATTTCATTTTAGTACCACTGGGAAAAATGATAATGGAAGGGATTAAAAGTTGGCAGGTATGTAATTAGATGATAAAATTTATACTTTGTTTAAAATAAATATAAGAAAGTGGTATCTATATTAAGATAAAAAAATTATGTTTTATTACGTTTGTATCAGTGATCGAAAGTAACTCACTACAAGCAGTGAAACTACTGTAGTCACAACGTTTTTTCGTAGTTTGTAGAGTAATGTGTTGCTTTTTTTTTGTGTAGTGTCGTGAGTAGTACGATACAAAAAAAATAGTAGTTTGTAAGAGATTCACAGGGATGCCAACTACTCCGCTTTCTGGAAAAGTTTTAATAAAGTGGTAGCAAAGTATATAGTAAACTTCGCTAGAGAAGTATAGTTACGCCCAGTTTTTGATAGAGTAACCAGTAGATTGATGCTGTAACATTGTATTTGATATGATACTTATAATTTTTGATATTTAGTGGTGAAAAAATTTCTTAAAATTAAAAATACGAAACTAAAAGTAACTTAAATTTCGCTACCATTGGAAAATGCTATTTTACAAAGCGGAGCAAGCTGGCATCCCTGGGTTCATGGCAACTGCTTCTTACATTAGTTCAGTAAATGAACAGGGTTCTGACGCAGCTAATTCTTCAAATTTGATTTGTACAAATCTTCGAGGGTCTGTCAAAGGACGCAATTTTAAATGCCCCTGTGAGTGAACAAGAATATCTTATTTAGAGTCACGTATTACCAATATTAAGCTATCCATTATGAATAACTTATCGCTTTGGTCACACTTTCAGATGCGAATGCACAACACTCGTAAAACAGTGTTATTTCAAAGGAAGGAAACATATTTTCGATGTACTTAATTCCTTAGAGGAAATAAAAGAGCATTAAACACTTAAAGTGTATTTCATAATTTCTTAGCATCTCTTAAATTAAATATTCGCTGTTAAGAAGGGCATAAAATGTGGAGGACAAATTTAACAAATTCGAAACAAATATTTCAGAATAACAAAATGGCTCATGTAAGCATGAAAAAATATTTCTAAATGATTCCTGTTTGATGAAAGCCCATTTATTTCATTCAAAACCATTTCGAACATAATGTGTAAATTAATTTTTCCAGCAGTGTAAATTACACAGGTGCAAATCAATTTCTCCAGCAAAGTTCGGTTCTTTAAACTAGAGGTATTGTCACTACAATTCCAAAGTAGTTTGCAGTGACTACATTAAAAAAAAGTAAACGTAGTAAATGACACAAATAATGTAATTTTTCCGACCACAGATTTGAATCTAATAACTTAATTTAAATAACTCAATAAATATAAATGCAAATCTACAATCCTGTTAAACTTCACATCGAGTCAAGTCAAGAAGCTTTAATAATTTTATTCTAACGTGAAACCTATTTTTACGAAATTTATACATTTTTTTAAAGTTTTTTTCCCACATACGTACGAATAGATGCGTAATTGGTATTAAAATAGAAGGAAAAAACTCCTACCTGGAATATAATGAAGAGAACTAATGATATTAAACTGATGAACACGACCATCTTCCCTTTACACATATCCTTTAGAACTTCAAATTTCTAAATCCGTTAGAACAACAGGTTTTTCCTTGTCTTCTAAAATAACTACATTTCGGTCCTTAAAAATATTGTGAATTTTTATTTTCATCAACAATTCTTTTATGCACATATATTTAAGAAACTCCTAATTTTGAATTGATAAATTTTTGTTTAAATTGTCATGTTTAGTTAATGGCTGAGGCTTTCCACAAATGCTAAAATGTTTGTAGAATTTCTAACAAAATTTTAAAATCTTCTTCCATGAATATGTCTGTAACGCTTATTAAAAGCTCTTTACAACGTCTTTACGCTCAATCCATCTGAAACTTTTTCTTCCTTTAAACGTTAATAAAAACGTATATATATAGTTTAAGTGTAGAACCGATGTACAAACAAATGAAAGGGATTTACCAATTATAAAAGTTTATAAACTTTTGATATAAAATGCAATTATTCACAATGCAGGAAGGAACGCAAAATTTATTTCCACCTGTTTCGAAAACGAAATGGAAAAAGAGATCACCTCATTCTCCCCAATAACATCCTCTCGAATTCAGAACAGAAGTTCCGGGAATTCTGACACTTGTTGTCATGTCGAAAGATTTTTTTAGCAATTCAAAATGGAATGAAATTGCTGACAGGTTGAAAATAATATCATTCACATTCTGGCGCGAACCCTTTTGTGGGAGAAAAACTTTTGAAGTTGAGCGCTCTCAAAACATTGGCTCTTCTCTGGACTGACAGAATTTATTCCTTCCTTCCTACAAAGTTCATATAAAGTGTCACTCGCAGCGCCATCTCGTAGCGAACATTTCTGCATTCCTTTATTTAATACTCATAGAAATTCACGATCTCTACTTTAACTATAGAAGTGAGGGAACAGTATATCCCCCATCGGCTTTTCATTAAAATCCCTTTTTTTTTCTTCTATTTTTCAACTTTTTATTTCTTATTAAACAACAACTTCCAGATTTAAAAATTTGTTCAACTCTCTGGGTTTTTTAGACTATGCAAATTTTATTTATGTTATTTAATGCTATGTTGTTTTAATGTTGTTAAGTTAATGTTAATATAATGTTATAAGTTAATGTTAATGTAATGTTATTAAGTTAATGTTAATGTAATGTTATTAAGTTAATGTCAATGTATTGTTATGTTAATGTGATGTTAATGCAATGTTATGCATCATGTTATTTTGTTTTATGTTATATTGTTTTATGTTATGCTTTGTTTGGGTGTACGACCATCAATATTCTAATTCGAAACCTTGCAATGTTAAACTTTACAAAAGAACTACTTTATTAAGCACTGATATAAATTTTTTCATGGAGCTAAAATCAAAATGATTTTAAATTAATTTTAAAAAAATCAATAAATTGAAAAGAAAGCATTAATTTTAATACCAGATAAAAGGTAAATTAAACTTTTACAAGAAATGCGTAAAAATCTCATTTAAGTTACAGAGTTATATTTTAATTATTTCTTTTAAAAAATTGACTGAAAAATTGCTCTAATGAAATATATGCCTCCACAACTCTGGATTTAAACTTTTCACCAAAATTCTCTGAGAATCAAAAATAAATAATAAAAGAGCGAAAGAAAGAAATATTTGCTTTAACAATTTTTTTAGGCAGTTTTAAACGTTTTATGTCATTGTTCTCCAATCGATTAAGAAAGGAATTCGATATTCAGCTGTAACATCTTTATTACGTTTTTTATTTTTTTAAAAATAGTAATTTTTTTGTTTATGTCACAAACAAATGCTATCAATTACTGTTTTTTTTAAGCGATCTAGCTCGACTCCCAAAAAACTAGATTTCAATAAAGAAAATTCCCTAAACAAAAGTTCAATCATGAAAATCTTATATACATGGTTTTTAAGAATCTCGCAAAACTTAACCCTTTTGCACTCCAAGTTCTCTCAGCTGTCAAAAAAATGAACACAACCACTAACATTTTGAAAGATTTTTTACAAACTTACCTTATAATACCCGGAGTTCACTGAATGAAGTGGTAACTAAGCATTAAGGTGAAAAAATTTCACATTTAGGGCGGTGGGTAATTTACAGGCGACAGAGGTGACTGACAGTCACCTCTCGAGTGGCAAAGGGTTAAAAAGTGGTATTAATTTTATTGTAAGCTGAATTTTTAGTAGCAATAGATTTTATTTTAACCCTTTGCAATATATATATANTGTCATTTAAATTATTTCATAAAAGAAATAAATTATTTCATAAAAGAAATACTAGGTTGCTATTAGTAACCTAGTATATACTAATGTAATGCGTATTACTGTATAATGTAATCCTAGTAACTACTAATTCATTGTGCAATTTACATAAATGTTTGTAATGAATAAGAGAAAATTATATTTTTATTTATTTAGAAGCAACGGGTTAGTTTCAAAGGAGGACGGGTACATTGTTAGACAAGCCGTCCTCGAGGACGGGTAAAATTTCTGAGTTTTTTCGAGCCCTGGTAGAATTTACCTACACTCATGTGGTTGACACTGAATTAGTTAATACACAACTACCAAAACAAGGGATATGTTGAAAAATGCCCTTTGGTGAAATTTTTTCTTTATTCTTTATATTAGAAAGATATTTTTCACAGTTACATACAACTTAAGCTTTACAAAATATTGTATTCTAACTTTAGTTAACACGTTGAGCACCGCGTCTGCCATCGGTGGCTGACACAGGACTTTCCATTTAGGCCGCGTCAACCACCGGTGGCTGACACTGAAATTACATTTAGGCCGCGTCAACCACCGGTAGCTGACACTGAAATTACATTTAGGCTGCATCTGCCACCGCTTCCTGGCACTTTCAAATAGGCCGCGAAAAACAGCTGGTTGAAAGCGTATAACAGGGATGGCGAACCAGTGGCACGCTTGCCACTTGTGGCACGCGATACAATATTTTGGGCACGCCACCGATCACAAAATTTACTATGAAGCATATTAACAATTCAATTAAAATTCACAAAAAAAAGAACAATTAATGCCAAGAAAGCAATTAATAACCACAAAAAAACATGCGAACAATAAATAACTAGCAAAAAAATTAACTAACATCTTATAACCCTAATATAAGTTATTTGTCATCTAATCTGCAACAACAGAAGTCACACTGATGTTACTTTAAGTTGAGTTACGCGTGTAACTGAGACATTGCAGAAGTTGAGAATTGCATTTTTTCGTAGTAAATAAAGAGTTTTGAGTTGATAAAATTTAGTATTATTATTTACCCAATAATCACGAAGTCAAAACTATTTGTCGGCACGTCTATGACTTCATTGCAATATATTTTAGAAAAAATGGCACGTTGGTGCATGAAGATTCGCCACCCCTGGCGTATAACATGATATAGAACTATAAAATGTACACTCTTTTATAGAATTGCAGAAAATTTATTCAAAATTTATTTAAAGAAGTTGTTTTATTGATTAAGAGTTCTGTTATAGATTGGGGGTGCCATACATATTCAGAGATGCTAACTTTCTCCGGACAGAAAATATATATTTTAAAGTGGTAGTTTATCAATTGTGATTCTTAGTTTAATAAATTCAATATAGTAGATTTCTATCCACCCCTATTTCTACATAATTCGTAGGCTTATATAATTCACCACTTTTGTCAGATATGTCATGATAAACCTTCCAAAAAAATAGCAAAATCCGTCTAATATTTGCAAATTTAGTTTTGTAGTTATTTACCGTGGCCAGATGGGCAAGCCATGAAATATTATTGTAGCGTTCAACTTGTTAAGAGGGTAAATTTTTATATACTCATTTTTATAATTAAGACATTTTCTAAACGCTTTATAAAAACAACGAATCTATCTCTTTTGATGACGATTTACTGCTTAATGAATATAATGTTTATTTACAGTCACAAGAGTTTTAACGAGTTAAAATCTATAGAATTTGTCTAAATTAATCATAAGAATTGATTAAAACTGAATTAAATAGAAATTTATTTTGTATGACGTTTTTCTCTTTGTAAAATACAGGGGATGGAAACACTATATGCGAACTATATTTCGTTTAGCAGCAAATGTTTTGGAAGATTTTACATGGCAAAACTGTTGATACGATTTGAAAGATTATGCTTGAATCTCTTAGAAATGGTGAAATTAACATGATGGGGTCCAAATTTTGGAAAGCCGTCATCACCAAAGCATGGGAACCATATTTCCCATATTGCGGCTACCCCCTATATTATGGGGGTCAAAAATCCGAATCCGTAGAAAACAAGGTTTGTTTATTTAGAGAAAGTATGTTTTGGTGTCTGATTTCGTAACTTAAAATATCGTCTGCAGTAATTTAATTAACAATTCGAGCTCACCCTCACGAACATTTGATATTTGACTCCAAGAGCGTAAAGGTCGAGCATTGGATTAGAAGTTATGTAGGAAGGTTTGAGTTTTATTTTGAGCACTGTGCATTAACAATGAAAGTTAGAATGATTCGTATAAACCTGGTAGTGAGCAGGTTGATGTACGGCTACCAAAAACAAGTTTTTACTACTAACAACAACAAAAAATTTCATCCCAGGCAGTGGAAGTTAGTGAGAAAATATATAAAGATAAAATCAAAATTAAATTTTCTCCTTTTTAGCAAAAATTTTTGTTTAGTTTTTTAAAGAAAAATTCAAAATAAAACCATTTTAGTAAACATGTTCTGTTTTTTGGGGTAAAACATCATACTTTCTACAAAAAGAGTTAATTGAAGATTCCATCTAACACTTACTTGGTTATCTGATTAAAATTTGAAGCAATGTTCAACGTTGGAGAACATTTCATTTCATAGAAACAAAATATAAGAAAGTAAATGCGTATGGTGACACATATGTAAGTTTTCTTTACCGTGACATGAAAAGTAAACGCATGTTTGTGAAAATTGCAACACCATGAAGGAATCGTCATAATTGAATGAAATTTACTACACAGTTGAGTGGCAGTGGTACAAATAAATGATTAAACTTTCAAAGCAAACAAACAATAACAAGAGATCGAAATCAGTATTTTGTGTAGCCACCACGCACCGCAATAAGCGCTGCTACACGACGTGGCATGGAGTCAAGCAAATTTTGAATGTCTGTCTGAGGAAGAGCATTCCATATAGTTTGTATGCGTACCCAAAGTTCGTCTGTAGAAGCAACAGGACGAGGATCACGAGCGAGGCACCGACCAACGAAATGACACACATGTTCAATCGGTGACGTATCTGGGGAATACGCAGGCCAAGGAAGAAGCTGTACCTGCCGCAATGCAAGGAAGGATTGAACAGTCCTAGCAATATGAGGGCGGGCATTGTCTTGTTGAAATACAGCGCCTGGCAAGGCTTGAAGGAAGGGAACAGCTTGGGGCTGTAAAACTTCACTGATGTACCGGTTGTTGTTCAGATTACCCACAATTCGTAGCAATTGAGATCGTCCATGATATGCTATGGCACCCCAGACCATAACTCCGGGTGTTCGTCCACTGTGGCGTTTGATAATGCACTCCGGAAGGCGGCGTTCACAGGCATAGCGTCTGACACGAATGCGGCCATCATGTTACCATAAATTAAAGCGGGATTCGTCAGAAAACACGACACGCTGCCAATCAGCATGCCAGTCCCTATGCTAATTGACCCACTGTAGTCGCAGGCGGCTATGGTTTAGCGTGATGGTGATCCTGTATAAAGGAGTCCTTGCGCGCAGTCCACGCTGCAATTGACGTCTACGAATTGATGAAGCACACAATGAAACACCTGTAGCTATTGACCACTGTGCTGCCAGTTGTCTAGAGGGAGCCGTACGACCTGTCAGCGCCATGCGGACCAGGTGTCTATCATCGCGAGCTGACGTGACATTTCGGGGTCCACTCCCGGATTTCCGAGTTGTCTAACACTCGTCCGGCCACTGCTTCCCAACACTCATCACTGTGCTGCTGTTACGCTGCACACGAGCGGCTACTGCACGATAAGACAATCCAGCTTCACGAAGGCCGATGGTTCTCCCCCTTTCAAACTCCGTAAGTTGTTGAAATCTCGCTCTCTTTCGTCGAAGAGGCATAAGTAACATCTGAGCTAACGTTTACCACTAGCAGATAACCATACACG
This sequence comes from Parasteatoda tepidariorum, assembly GCF_043381705.1. Classification (NCBI taxonomy): domain Eukaryota; kingdom Metazoa; phylum Arthropoda; class Arachnida; order Araneae; family Theridiidae; genus Parasteatoda; species Parasteatoda tepidariorum. Next base: position 7,581,502 of record NC_092209.1, read on the forward strand.
CCTCGCTACAGCCGTCTATTTATTTGGATCCATCCGCCGTTTAGAGGGCGCTGCTCAGCATACGCATGCGCTGCGGATCTGAAATTCTAATCATTTGCATATTATGCTTTACTTTGCATTTCCTGAAAATTTCAGCTCACTCGCATAAGTCCTTCCTGGTGTTGCAATTTTCACAAACATGACTAAATTGTTGTTCTTTCATCAAGTAGAAAAAAAGAATGAATAAGTTACTACCACTAATATTCTGAAATTATTGATTATATATATGTATAATTATTTAATTGACTTCAAGACTTACTATTTCCTTCATATGTAATTTAAAACATAGCAACCAATTATAAATGGTGGTTATAAATTTGTGAGGTCAGTATTAATCCCAAATGTTATGTCTGGAAACGGATACTTATCTTTCTGTGTTTATTTATTGCCTTAAATACCTACATAGCGGTCAACTTGCTCCAGACACCAGATAAATATTTTGGAGTGGTAGTCTTTTATATGTCTGATTCTTGGTTTAATAAATTCGATTTATAGGGCTTTTACTCACCACTACTTCTAATCAAAGGCTTGTGTGATACTCCACTTTGCTGCTGCCTTCTAAAAAGTTAACGAAAATCAACAAATCTAACTTTTTGGTTCACGACCGTTTTTAAAATATATTGCCGAATTCGGAGCAGTCTGCATCTGTGTTAACCTAATTCCATCCAATATTAATGACAAAAATAATTAAATATAATTTTATATTTGTGTGTAACCAGAGCAGAAGTTTTTGTCAAATCACTAGTGAACCTCTTCGAGACGGGCGAGTCATGTATGCATTCTCAGGATGTCGATAGTCAGGGTAAAAAAGATAAAACTGGTAGCCAAATTATTTTTATAGCAGTTTATTTGTGGGAGGTGTAAAAATAGTTTGTTTTATTTAATTCACCACTACTTAGTTCTAATTAAAAATTGTATAGTTACAATTTTAACACACTGGGATTGGATGTGTAAGAATTAAGGTGAAAGCAAAAAATAAGTCTGTTAAATTAGCTATGCCCGAACTTAAGCTACCGCGTTTAATTTTTTACTATTCTGATTCCGAACTACTACCCATCCCGAAGTTGCCTATCTCATTTGATAATGTGCAGTATTTTGGGAATAAAACTGATTTTGATAACAGAGCAGGGTAGCAGAAAAAACCTAGTTGAAAAAGAGCGAAATTTTTTATCAATCGACCAAATATATTTGTATATTCAATACCTGTGTTACAATTGATCAACTGAATTGGGTATACTATAGCCTACGTCACAGGTTGTGTTATTCCTACTAAATTTAACCCATGAACGGCATTTTCTGCGAGCCTAACTTCAAGCCACAAATAAACAAACGAAGTGTTTGATCGTTTAAATAGCTGCTCGCCAGATTTTATTGCATTACAAAGAAAAGTAATTGATATTCGATTTTTGATTAATAATTGATTTATGTGGATAGTGGCATAGAATTTAGCATTGCGTCATGGTAAATATTATTCCTACTAAGTGGAAGTAGTTGTGTTTTTTTTATATTATACCCAATTGTAAAAATTGACGTGAATCAAAAGTATTTAAAATTCACAATATCATCGTAAAAGAAATATTTTTTTTAAATTTTCTTTACTTTGGTCACCCTGAACAGCTACAGGAGTAAAGAGAATAGTCTTTAGCCCTGGAGCAGCTAGATGAGTGTGAAATGCAGAGATGCCAGCTGCTCCGGATTCCATAAAATATTTTAAGAAATGGGAACTACAAACTAAAATTTTTAGACTTTAGGTAGATTTTATTAATTTTAAAAATCCTTCAAGGTGGTTTAACAGTAACAAACTGACGAATCACAAAAGCATTTCAGTTATTTAGAGGTGAGTAAAAACCCTATATATTGAATTTATTAAAACAAAAATCATTCATTAAAAGACTCTAAATTTAAAATATATATACCCGTTGTCCGGTGCAAGTTGGTATTTCTGAAAATGTAAGGAAAGACAAGGCAGAAAGATTCCTAGACTGTCAGAACATCGTTACAGTTACAAGTGAAGAACTTTGTGCAAGTTTATCAGCTTTACTCGATGAAAAGATGCTCCTCTTTGTGGATAATATTTTTCCAGTGGTGGCAAAAGTTATGTTTCAATACTTGATTCTGGGTTTAGTAAATAAAAAGGGAACTGAATTTTTTCGCCAATGCACACTAATATATTAAAGTTATATTCCACTTAGTTAATAGTGAGGCTGCGTAATTTTTCAAATAGTCTTTGAAATTATGTAGATTTCTGCAAGTTTTAGATTTTAATGCTTTAACTTTTATGAATTAATGCCATTTCTTAAAACATTTTGCCGAAAGTTAAGTACTTGGCATCTCTGTAAAATGTCCGAGTTTTTGTTGATGGATATGCAATATTTTTGGAATATTTCCAGTGCCTGCCTACCTACTTTAATCATTTTCCGTTGCTAAGACTTTCCTGTTTATAGCCATAGCTATTTATGTTATAGTTAAAATCTCGATTGAATAGCTAAAATTACGATCGATTAAGCACACGATCGTCATGTGATTTTAGCGACATACTGAGTAGGGGAGAGTGGGGTCAATTGTAACATTTTTTACTTAACTATTTTTAACTAACAAAAAATCCAATATATTATTAGTATTAATTGACAGACGAGTAAAGTAGACTATCCTCTACTAGAAAAAAAAATAAATACCTTATTTTAAATGTTATTATATTAGTTATTAACAATTTTTGACAGTCGTGCACTTGTTACAATTGTCCCCACTTACGGGGTCAATTGTAACAGTTCATAAATTCAACTAAAACATAGTTAATTATACATATTATCATAGTTGTGATATATTTTTTTATTGATCAAAATAGTAGTGATATTTTAGGAGTAAAAATAATAATGAGCAGAGACCTAAAGGGTTAAACTTTTAACTTTAAGGGGTTAAAAATTTTAATTTATGCTGTGAAAGGTGACAAATAAAATAATGCACATGCAACATAATATAAATGATATAGGAAACTATTGGTGGTTCTTAAAGAGTTAAGTAATGGTTTGTAAACATAAGATTATTTATTTTCAGCTGTTACAATCGTCCCTTTACTTATTGTTACAATTGTCCCCAAGACGCCATTTCAGCTTCATTTGTTAAAAACAATGCTAGTTAATTAGCAAAACTAATTTTTTTTTTATTGAAATGTTAATTAAGGTGTCCACTTACATATTCGGTTACTAATTTTTATTTGTTTAAACAAAATTACTTTGTTACAATATAATATTCTAATATCAAAAAAAGTACTTGCGTGGCGTGAAAATATCTTTTGTGATCTAACTCTTTCAAAAGTACATAAAAATGATTGCCATCAGGGGTGTACATGTAGATTTATTAAATACACCTTGTGCACCACCTAGGAACCAAATTCAGAACCCGACACTCGAAATTTTTGCTCGGTTACAATCGTACCCTGTTACAATTGACCCCACTCTCCCCTACTACAAGTGTAAGACAAAATTAAGGAAACACTTCACTAACTCTACGTAAACAATCTTTCTTTTAGCAGTATGTTTATGAAGAAAAGATTTTACATGGCAAAACTGTTGAAACAATTTCAGAAATCTTGTCTGAAGCTTTTAGATATGGTTTCATATTTGCCCGTGCATAATTCGGATTGGCCAAATGGAGGCGAGGAGTTAATAACCTTTTGGAAGATTTAATTTCGGGAAATTCAGAAATAATCTATAGAGATTGCAATATTTAGATTAAATTGCTTTTAGAGTTATATTAGTGTAAAAAAAGGAAAAATGCTCGCAATTTTATTACTCTCATGTCAAATTTCATAAATCAATGTAAAATGTCTATCGTTGATCCATACTGATCAATGCAAATTTTGCATGTGTGAAAGGGACACCATTTCTAAAAGATTAAAGCAGGGATGGGCAAACTTTTTTGGTCGAGGGCCAAAAATCAAGAAAAAATATGTTTGGTGGGCCAAGTAAGATCTTCAAAATTTAAGAAAGAAAAAAAAAGCGATATACAAGTTTTAATTTAAATATTTAGTGGGATGAAGGAAATTGCGATTTCATTTCTAAAAGTTCCTTATATTAAGGTTCGAAGTGAGATGTGCTTATTTTAAGGAACAAGGCTAAATCCTTTTCTGTTAGTCTACTTCTGAAATAATTTTTTCTAAGGTTCATAATTGAAAACTCTTGTTCACGTATATAAGATTAAGCTAACATAGCACTGATTTTCTGGGCGTGAAATTTTAAATTTTGGAAACTAGCTTTTGGTAATGATTTGTCAAACTTAGGCATATTTAGAAACAACTGCTTCAGATGATTGTTAGATTGTCCGCTCTTTGGAGCGTAAAATGCGCAGTCTGCCAAATGTGAAGTACAATTTACCTATATTAGATTCCATAAGTCAGCTCCTCGAGAAAGACAAACGCTAGTTGGAGCCAATCTACGGCTATTCTATAAAGAACTTCTGCTTTCAACATTTTACCAATTGAAGCTGTCTGTACTAACTATTTCCATCAATTTATGTTTTGTAGAACAAAAATAGAGAAAGTAAAAATGTCATCAGTACTTTGTTAATAAAGGAAAAACAGAAATAATTTTAAACATAGTCGACAATAAAATGGATGTATATCGTTTATATTTGCCGCTGATCGGCAAATAAAAATTCTATCCGCGGGCCGGATAAAATCCTCCGGCGGGCCACAGTTGGCCCGCGGGCCGTAGTTTCCCCATCCCTGGATTAAAGTATAATCTCTCAAGTTGTGCCAACAGTTTTGCCAGATAAAATCTTTCAAAACATTGGCTGCTAAAAGAAATATAGTTTACCTAGACACCAGTATAGAAGTGTTTCCATTAACTGTATTTTGCATAAACAAAAACATCATAAAAGTAAATTCAAATTTAATTCAATCTCATTACGTCTTTAATTTATTTTAGACGAATACTATACGTTTCAACTCGTTATAAATTTCTTCAGACCCTAAATAAATATTATATTCATTAATCAATACACTCGTAAAAGATATAGATTCGTCGTTTTTATATTCGTAATCCAACAAAGCATTTACAATTAGTCTATACATTGTAGCACTTAGTATAGAAAAATTAGTAAATAAGCATAAATTATTTTTATTAGAATTACATACATTTCCAGGCGTGTGTGCGCAATGAGACTTATGAACCTACATCAAATTGAAGAATCGACAACACGATGATACATCAAAGGCTTTGACGTGTGTGTATGAATTCGTATTTTTGGTCATGAGTTGTAAAACAGGAAATTCACTTTGTTTCACCAAGCTGGTATTGGCAAGAGAACTGCAATAGACGGGTGTATCCGCGGAGCAAGCATCCCACCAGAAGCTGTGACAGGGAAAACATACCTGCCAACTTTTCTGGATTTTCCGGAAGATTTTGTTTTCATATTTAAAGTGGTAGTAAATATATACTATTCTTTCTTTTATAAACTTAATTTTTAAATGATTTTGATCACCACTATTCTTATAAAAATTAAGCACATATACTAATATGCGTTACTATCATGGTTGTCAATTTAAGTTTGCTCATATACAACGTATTTGTTTGCTTAAAATTGAAGTTTCAATTCCATTTTAATACCACTAGGAAAAATGATAATGGAAGGGATTAAAAGTTGGCAGGTGTGGGAAAGTGAGTCCACCGTCCATGCACTTATATAGCAAAGATGCCAACTTGCTCCGCTTTGTAAAATAGTATTTTATAGTCGTAGCGAAATTTAAGCTACTTTTAGTTTAGCATTTTTCATTTTTATAATTTTTTCACCACTAAATATCAAACATTATAAGCATCATATAAAATGCAACTTTAAAGCATTTTACATAACTGCCAACTTTTACGCATTTGGCGTAAAATTTTATTTTCAAATATAAAGTGGTAGTAAATATATGCTTATTTTTCTTTTATAAACCTAATTTTTAAATGATTTTGATCACCTAAAAAATTAAGCGTATATATTGAAAAAATTAAGAAAAAAATTTAAAAAATTAAGCTCTAAAAAAATTAAGCGTATATATTGTTATGCGTTATTATCAGTGTAGTCAGCTTAAGCTTATTCAAAAACAACGTATTTTTTTTTCTTAAAATTGAAATTTTGATTCCTTTTTAATACCACTGGGAAAAATCATAATGGANGCGTTAAATCGATATGTCTCGATACATCGATTTATAGCCCAGTCCTAGTCATGAGTTGTAAAACAGGAAATGCACTCTCTACCTTAAATTCACTTTGTTTCACCAAGCTGGTATTGGCAAGAGAACTACAGCTGTGACAGGGAAAGTGAGTCCACCGTCCATGCACTTATATAGCAGAGATGCCAACTTGCTCCGCTTTGTAAAATAGTACTTTATAGTGGTAGCGAAATTTAAGCTACTTTTAGTTTAGCATTTTTCATTTTAAAAATTTTTTCACCACTAAATATCAAAAATTATAAGCATCATTTAAAATGCAACTTTAAAGCATCTATTTTCTGGTTACTCTAATAAAATGTAGGCGTAACTATCTTTCTTTAACCCGTTTTGCTATATAATTTGCTACCACTTTATTAAAACTGTTCCAGAAAGTGGAGTAGTTACTGTCATTGTTCTTTCGATATTAATGTTTGCACCTTCCATATACTAACAGAGATGCCAATTTGCTCGGCTTTATAAAAAAAGTATTTTCTAGTGGTATCGAAATTCAAGTTATTTTTGGTTTAGTATTTTTCATTTTAAATAAATTTTACACCACTACACATCAAAAATTCTATGTATCATATGAACCTGCTGAACATCACCCCTGCTGTATGCCAAATCCATACCTACCAACTCTTCCGGATTTTCCGGAAGATTTTATTTTCATATTTAAAGTGGTAATAAGTATATACCATTTTTCCTTTAATAAACTTAATTTTTAGATGATTTTGATCACTACTATTCTTACAAAAATTAAGCACATATATTAATATGAGTTACTATCATGGTTATTAACCTAAGTTTTCTCAAATACAACGTATTTGTTTGCTTAAAATTGAAGTTTGAATTCCATTTTAATACCACTGGGAAAAATGATAATGGAAGGGATTAAAAGTTGGCAGGTATGCATATCATTATCTTATCTGAGTCATTTCAGATCTGATGAATCTGTCAGAGTGCACGAGGACTGGCACTGAATAACCAGAGCAATTTTAAGTTTAGTAATGTATCTATTTATTCCTAACATATAAAAAAAACCCTGCAAAATTAGCAATCTTCTCTTAATGGTAATTATAATATAATTCAACTTAGACTTATCATTAAACAGACGTAAGTGTTCTCTCTAACAGAAACCTTGAATTTTGTTGATTTCTTTCCGAATCATTAGCAGGGATGCCTCAGGCGACTTAAAAGTGGTGATTAAAATAAAAAATCTATTAAAAAGATTAAAATTTGTAATTTTTCTACAATTTCCTCTTAAATGCTATTGCAAAGAATATTTTTGCTTTATATACACTATCTAGCCATTAATGACCGGACACCCCTTGAACGGATGGTGGACTCGTCCTGGCGGAATAAATACGGGACCTGGGGTGGGGGAAAGACCACACGCAAGCAGGCGACGGCCATACGAGCGTTAACAGTGAAAATGAGTGGACGACGAGTGCTAAATGAGGCGGAAAGGGGCATGATCATAGGCGCCCACCGATTTGGTCATTCCATACGTGCCATCTCCGACAAGTTTCAGGTACCACAGTCAACAATTGGTGACGTCGTGTTGAAATGGGAATGAGAGGGAGTGATAAAACAGCAGTCCCGACCCGGTAAGCCCAAAATAATGTCCGACAGGGATCGACGATCTCTTCTACGTGTAGTGAAGGCAAACCGACAAATGTCGTTGGACACTGTCGCTACCAACTTCAGGGCTGCATCTGGCAGTGTTGCCAGTGCACGTACCATTCGTCGGGAGATGATTGCACAAGGATTCCATGGACGAGCAGCAGCACATAAGCCAAACATCTCTCCATCAAACGCCCGCCACCGATTTCAGTGGTGCAGAGCACGTCGCCATTGGACAGTAGAGCAATGGAAAAGCGTTATGTGGAGTGATGAGTCACGCTACATGTTGTGGCACTCTGATGAACGAGTGTGGACCTGGCGAATGCCCGGAAAATGGTACCTACCGGAGTGCATTGTCCCCACTGTGAAGTTCGGCGGTGGAGGAATTATGGTTTGGTCCTGTTTCTCATGGTTTGGCCTTGGAGCCTTGGTGTTAGTGCGTGGAACCCTGAACGCAGAAGGGTATAGAAACATCCTGGTCAATTCGGCGCTTCCCACCCTGTTGCAACAGTTCGGTAATGGCCCGTTTGTGTTTCAACACGATAACGCTGCCATTCATAAAGCACATGCCATCACGGACTGGTTTGATGAATTGGAGGTGCAAGAGCTTGACTGGCCATCCCAAAGTCCCGACATCAATCCAATTGAGCATCTCTCGGATGAGTTGAAGCGCCGGTTGAGGGCCAGACCACAATGTCCCAAAACCACCACTCACTCTTCGCCATGTTACAGGAGGAATGGCGGGCAATACCTGCCGCCGTGTACCAACACCTAGTGGATAGCCTTCCTAGAAGGGTTAAAGCTGTGATTTGGGCACGTGGCGGCCCTACGCCCAACTGACTTGATACTAGCACCTCATGTATCCAAAATGAGGGATGTCCGGTCATTAATGGCCAGATAGTGTATGAATCCTTCATAATGGAATAGTCACGATGGCAGTTACGATTGAATACTTAAATAAATTTAGAAAAAATTATATTGCATTGTGCCTCTACCACTTCTTGCATTTTCAGTAGCTTGTGGCTTCCCTGCATAATTATTTTTAATGCCTGTTTTCTATTTCAGATATATTAAAAGTTGCAACTGTAGTGTCGAATCTGTTATAAAGAGCAAGAAATTAAAAGCTTTTTTTACTCTTTAGAATAAATTCGGCATCTAATGTGTAAAATCAGCTGGAAAAAAGCATATTATCCTTATAACATTTGAGCGGTTGATCGAATTTTCATTCTGTAAAGTGCTTTGGTAATATCGCAAAGAAATCTCTTAAAATCTGTACAACAGTTAACTGTAATCGTGAGGGAATAGGTTTGTTTGGACCAAAGGACACACTTTTTCTGATGAACAGCCGAAAAACGTTTTTTTTCTTTCTTTCTTCTTTCCCCCCCCCCTTCATCAAATTCAGATTCATCACCCCCATATAAGGGTTGCCGTGGTGGCTCAGATGATGGAGCGTTATTATCATCAGAGTGAATATCATCAGAGATGATGCTTGATTGTGTATACATAAAAATAAATATAAAATAATAAGCGATGATAAACGTAAATACACAATATTTAAGTTTAAATACATTAATATATAGATGGGTAGATAATTGAAATTTTGCTTTACGTACAAAATTCGTTCGTTTTTACGTTTTGTTCGCTTTTCGTTTTTACTAAAAAAAATTTCTTCCACGTATAAAATTGTAAGGAAACTCATATTAAACTTATTTAATTTCAATAATAATTATAAATAACTTTATCCACCACTACATATAAATGATTATAACGAATGTATAAAAAGCATAATAATTTATGGGACAGTGGTAACAACCCTACATAAATATATTTTTAAGTAAACTGTATTTTGGTCATTGTTTTACTATCATTTGGAAAATCCATTCTCCGAAAGAGTTAAAGTTGGCGGGGATGAATATAAATTTCTTTTCCATGGGACATTTTTGCTGTCATACTGTGTCAAAGTTAGAGAAAAAAATCGAGTTTTTCTACCATGAAAATCTCTGTAAAATCAGAATGTAAAAATCAGTAAATTCCTGACATTTTTATAATCACCACACCTCTAACGCAATGAATAACCTAAAAATAATTCTATCACTTTTTATTCATTTTATAAATCTGTGGTCATAACAAGGTTGTTATGGGCGAAACATATGCAAATTGTGGTGACTTAAGAAAATCAAAATATTATTATAAATTAAAATTAGCAACTTTAAAAAAAATAATCTTCGATTAAATATATGAATAAAAACTATAAGTTTTTCCTTTTACACATTATTCTTTGTTGAATTTCTGTAAAGGAATGTTTATTTATTTTTAATAAGTCATCTCAGTCTTTAAACAATAACTTTAATATTAAGAAAGTGAATATGTTATTGTTTTATGAGATGAAAAGTGCCAACATTTTTCAATTAAATTTCACTTGTTGACAGCATTTTTTTTCTTCATTTTCTTCTCTCCTCGGTTTTTTTCCGTTGAATCTTGTCGCATGCTGAAAAGTTTTACTTTCCAACTTCCTAAATATTCTTCGTTAATTAAAAAATAAGCTTCAAAAATTTAATTAATAATAGGAAATATCGTTAGTTCAGTTTTATGCGTTGATATTTTTAGAGAAAAAGGAATTCAAAAAATTAGAAAAATGACACGTTGAAAAACAGTATAACAGCATGGAGCATTGTTAATTTTTTTTCTCCATCATGTCATTTTTAATCTAGTTCCTGACTTTATGCAGTGAATAAATTTCATTTTACAAAAAAAAAAATCTAGTCAAATGATGGCTATGAAGGTTTTTTTTTTTTTAATATGGGACGGGGGCTTGTGTGGACATGAGGCTAGAGAAGAAAAAAGAATACCTCTGTTATTAGATCTACCAAAAAATTCTGTCCTCGAAAAATTACGCCTTTTTTTACAGTAATCCAAAAAGTTCTCTCTCTTATTTTTTAACAACCGTCGTTGGATAGCCAATTCAAATTTGAGTTTACGGCTACCAATGTTTAACTCCGTAGCCTTGTAATTTTGAATCTAATCCAGAAGACAAGGGAGCTCTGGGATCAAATACTGTGAGACATTTTGCCTGCTTGGAGGACATTTTGATGATATTAATTCGAGTTTGCTTTACATGGAGAGGAAAACCACGATAACCTCCCACAGTTAACCTGACGGCAAGGGGACTCTAACCCATGATCCGTCTACCAATGTGGATATTTTACGTCAGCACTGTCGTTCCCTACATGTTACCGAAAAGGCCAAAACATGCTTTTTACACACAATTATCACTTAGAGGAAAAGTTTACGCTACTATTTGAGTGAAAAGATTGAGAGAATTTTTAAACATGGCTGTTGTTTACCAAGAAAAGATATAAAGCTACTTCGTTTCGGTATTTTTTCTCCTTAAAAGTTGTAAATTAAAAGTGATTGCCGCTACTCTTCTTTGTTTAAAAAATAAATACAGTCAAACCCCGCTATAGTGAACATGGTTTATAGTGAACTCCCGGTTATAGTGAACCAAATGTTCGATCCCTTGCCTTGCTATACACGCATAATGTCATTTTTTGTGGATATAGTGAACCAAAAAAGTGAAGAAGTTGGATATAATAAACTTTTTCTGTCGTCGACTGATTTTTTTCTTCATTTTTTTTGATATTTTCAGGGATTATAAACTATCCAAATCTGAAGCTTGTAACATATGGAAAAGTAGGCAATTAATAATTTCTGCTCATGAAAAAAATTTAGATGGCAGAATAAGTTGAGAAAAGCAGATCACAAGGATGATGAAGAAGCATTACTGAAGTGGTTCACCATTCGAAGAAGCCGCAATTTTCCTGTATCTGAAAAAATATGGTTGAATTTGCTAATTGTTTTTATGAGACTACTTTCATGTGCTCGAATGGCTGGTTAGACAGGTTTAAAAAACGGAATAACAGAAATTCTGGAAAAATTATCTGAAAGTCGGGAAGTGTTTCCATAACTGATGTTGAGGATTGCTCATCAGCTAAAGATTACTAATTTATTTGTACACAAGACGAAAAGTAATGAAAAATAACACATTTTTTGCTGCTACATAATATTTTTCAGACATTTATTTGAATAATGTGCAATAAAAGGGAGGAGTTTGGGAACCATTAGGTAAATTATCTGCGTAACGGATATAGTGAACACCCGGTTATAGTGAACCGAAATTTCGGTCCCTTGAAGGTTCACTATAGCGGGGTTTCACTGTAGTTACAATGAAATCTCCAGGAAAGACCACCTTTTTACAACGACCACTTTCAACCCTTTCAATACGGCGAAAAATCAGTCCTGGTGCACCCCATTGCCAGGATCAGTTATTTCTCTTTCAAGCGATTATTGGATAAACTAACTTTTATGCCTAAAATGTTGAAGGTCTTGGAGACGCATAAACGTCCTCAAAACAGCGCACCATCAACAACAATGATTTCATTGATGGGACAGCATATGTCCCGCCGTAAACCCAAAGCATCTAAACCCCGGGACAGGGTATGTCCCGGCCAGAATTCTAGAGTCAATAACTCATTTTTATTAACATTTTACCTAATATTTTGATAATTATTTTAGGTAACGTTTTTTTTTATTAACATTTTCATGTACATTTGCGTTAACATATTTATTTATAAATACTTTTCGGAATTAACAATTGTAAAATAAGAACACTAAAAAATTTAAAGTAATGGAGGAACAACAGTATCTAAAGTCTGGGTTTATTGAGGGTGTGGTAGGGCTGGAACATCACCTCCTACATCAAAAAGCCTCCACACGATCGTTTATAAGTATAGTCCACGTAGACTATTTAAAAAGTGAACCAGTTGTGCGCAAGAACCCAAAACCTTTCATAAAAGTAATTGAGAGAAATTTATCATATATATTTGAGAATTGAATCTGTAGTGGTTGACAAGTGAATAAGGCAAAGCAATAATATTCATAAATAAAACATATTTTTAGTTATATATTTGCTACCACTTTCTTATTTTAACTAGATTTTGTATTAAGTGACTCGTTCGGAAAGTGGATAACCTTCACAGTGATCGGACTACCTTTAAAAAAACCGTGTGGAGGCTGGAAACACTGCTACGTTGCAAGAGGTGCCTCTCAGTGGCGTACGCAGAATTTTTTCTGGAACTACTAAAAGAAATTCGAATATGTAATAAAGCACTATTATGTATTTCCCTAATTTAGACAGCTAGATAATTTTAACTTTTTATTTAGACAACATTGTTTAGTTAAATTTTGTTTTGATTTTTTAAATTTAAGAACATAATGCAATATCTTCTGAAAAAAGTCATATGGGTGTGAAGTAACACTTTGAGGGCCACTTTCACATTTATCAGATTTTGTTATGCTAGAAACGTTTTCTTCAACGGAAGTATCACATTTCCGTACAACAGAAAAACTTACATTGGTACTAGATGCTGTCACCTCACTAATTTCAGATCGTGATTTTTTCTCAAAATAATTAAAAATTGCTAAATTCTTGCGTTAAAAATTGTTAAATCCTAAAGATCCAAGAACAGCAAATATATATATATATTGGCACAGAAATATCCGCTATGCTACGATCTCAAAGTTTCGAGCTGGAATGAATAACTTCAACGAGCACAGTATCTCCAATGGTATTGTTACTGATTTCTTCACTAGTCGAAATAGTGGCGACGACGGGTTCGGCGATTGAATGAACTTTTTGTTGAGATAAATCAAAACAGATTTAGCGACAAGCTCCGAAAGACAAGCGGCAGAGATAACTCTTAGTCTGACTAACTAACTCCACTGTACTCCGTTCCCCCTTTTATATAATTTTTCACCGCATCTCCAAAATTCTCGAATTGTCTCAAAGACGACAGAACGTCTAGGATTCCAGAATCATCGCGTAAAGACCTCGCGAATGACAGCCAGTCTCGAAAACTATACTGGCAGGACAGAAAGGAACCAGTCCGTAACAGTATCACGTGAATTTGGTTTCAAAAGTACAACCCTATTATAGTAAATGTTTTTTCAGTATTCTGAGAAATACCGTGAGGAAAAAAAGTAGGCATAAGGCAAATAAAAATATATAGACTTAAAAAATAATAGCCCGCATAATTTCTACTAAAATTTTCATTTTTGCCATTTTGTCTGAGCTCAAGGGGGTGTTTAAACCCCTAAGCCCCTCCCTTGCGTACGCCACTGGTGCCTCTTTCTTCATTTTTGCGCACGATGCACATCTTCTGTGCGTTTTTCCCTCAATTGGGAAATGGTTTCCAACATTACAAAGTGTTGATGATGACGATGATATAGTTTTGGAGGAAGAGGGCCTTTGCTTATTGACTTCCTTGTTTGCATTTCCAAATGTCAGGAGATTTTCAGCAACGAGTAATGGTAATAAGAGACGTCTTCGTTCAGTTAAGTCTTGATGAGCAACATGGGCATTAACAATCGAGATCATCAGTAATCTGTAGAATACTTTTTCAACCACTTGTTGGATTTCATCATCAAACAAATCATTGTGATCGGGTGGAATGACTTCATTGTCTGTCTCCTCTTCGCTGCTTTCTTCTAATGTGGATTCAGTGTTTTCAGATTCAGAAGAGTCACTAATGTAAGCAAGCTACCTTTGTATGTTATTAGGGTAAATTTTCTTTCAACTCATTTCGACCCTTCATCAGAAGGAGCCTTCGAATTATTTAGAAATAGTGGTGACTTAAATCCTAATAAATCGAATTAAACCAAAATTCAAAATTAATATAAACTACCACTCGAAAATATTTATTCACTGTCCGGAGCAAGTTTGCATCTCTGCAGTTGTCGAATATGATTGACATGAGAAATTTATGGAATCAGAACGATGAGACGGCCTTAAAATCTGTTTGGGGACCGAAGGCGGTGTTATTTTCTGTCCTAGATATTTTTCAGTAACTGGGACATATGTTGTCCCAGCCGTAATATCAAAAATTTTCGAGACTGCGACAGCACATGCCCCGTCCGGTGCGAAAGGGTTAAGAGAATTTTTTCTATAGATTTTATGAAGGAGAGACCATCAAAATCTCTCCCAGCGACAGGGCAAACATCTGCATCCAATGCGGAAAAGGTCAAATAAGGAAATACCAAAACAAAAATTTTTAATTAAACAAATAAGTAGATTAAATTGTATTTAAAATATTTGTGTGAGGCTCTTATTTAGAGAGCTCTTTCTGACCATAACAACCTCAGTCAGTGTGCTTTAAAGACGATGCTTTCAATGATTTACTTTTAATGAGTTGAAAATTAAATTGGGAAAAAAGAAGCTACTTTAGAAAAAACAAGCATCTCAAACGAACGTTTTCTCATCTTTTAAAGCTAACTAATTTTCATGATATAAAATTAAATGCTTATAACTTTATCATTCTTAATTGGTAAATTTGTTTTTATACATAAATAAAGTCGGACTTCTATTTAACGAACTTCCGTTTTCCGAATTTCTCTATTTTGCGAATTTTTTCGAGGAACCAAGAACATTTTGAAAAGTTATGCGTGAAATAACTTCCAAATAGCGAAGTGAATTTTCTATTTAACGAACTTTTCTTTGAGGTCCGCTTTCCCTATTTCCCAAAATATTTCAGAACATTTCAAACTAGTTAACGCATTTTTTGAGGGAAATGACCTTGAATTGTTATTCGAAGCCACTTAACTTTTAGAGAAAGCAGTGAAATCCCTTTACCTTTTTGTTTGCATTTCAAAGGAAAAACTCGATAAAATTAACGAATTTTATCAGTAGCAATTAAACTTATGAACGCGTGCGGTAGTGTATGTTTTAAATTACTACTATAATAAATGTAGCTATAATTTTATACATACATTTAGCTTTTTTTAGTTGAAAATGTATGTAGCATGATAGTGTAACACTGGATAATGTTTTACTCTATTCTTGCTTTTCATGCAGATTTCTTTTATGGTTAAGATTTATAAGAGAATAAATGGTAGATACTAGTTTACTAGATAAAGGTGTATCAATTACCATTTTAATCATGTCTAGTGTTTATGAATTTAAAACCTGTTTTGCGTCGTTTAAGTATTTCAAAAGGTGATTTTCTATTTAACGAATTTTCCATATAACGAACTTATTATCGGGATTTAGCGACTTCGTTAAATAGAAGTCCGACTATATATCAGTTGGGATCATTTTTATAGACGCCAAATTTTATTCAAAGATTCGTCTTTTCATGACTCCAATAGAAGTGACATTTCTGCAACAAGAGAATGGCACTGACTAAAATTAAAATAATTTGCGTAAAATCATATACCTTCGATAACAATTTTGAGGTCAATGGAGGTGACCTCTAAGAACGGCCCACCTTCATCAACGATCATGGACACTGTGGAACAGAGAGGGGTCACTCACGAGAGGTTTCGCAGCATTTATAAAATTGTTACAAGTTGACAATTGCAATTGTTGTATAATTGTAATTGCATAATTGTTTTTACAATTGAACTGAAACAGTTTAATTAAAATGTCAGCGTCCACCTATTGTATCATTTTCATAACTCAACGAAAAAAATTTAATCGCTGCCAACTTTCATGCTTATGGTTGATTTTTTCCATTAGCGATAAAACAAGAACCATTTTTTTTTCTTTATTTTGATCACACGTTTTTCGAAAACATTTATTTTTACATTTATTAAGATTATAATTTCTTTAAAAAAATAAAGATTTTATTTTCAATTATATTAAAAACTGAATGCGGATCGAAGTAATTGAATTTCCCTTCGAACTACCCTTCGGGAAATAAGAAAGATAAAGTTATCTCTATAGATTATATATGATTATAGAAATATAATTGCGTATATAAAAAGTATTCTTTATAAAAATCAAGTTTC